>NC_035444.2:71095413-71430413 GCF_002127325.2 Helianthus annuus | reverse complement strand
TAGTAAAATACATACAACCATCTAATCATCTAATTACATACACTCACACACACCTAATCATTTATATGCAACTCCACATATACTAGTATTCTCATGGTTCTACAACCGACAACATCATTCAAGATTTATTAATTTAACATGGTTTTAACATCATCCTTACTAGTATATCACTACGTAATACAAATCCACCAATTAACTCTTGATCCCAACTATTTTCACACCCCTTTCTGTAGCGGAAGCACGAGGTGTGATCATGAAAGGTTCTCATTGTATACGAAAGGTAAACATACTACACGCTCGTAAAAATAACTTCAAATACCAAACATTTCATAATTTGAAAACATATGTTAGCATTTACATCGCGAGATAGCATAAAACATTGTCTTAAAAAGTTTACAACTTTATTTAAAAATAAACATAAGCGACATCCACAAGCATGAGTAAAGCCGCGCGCACATCCACTTCTAGTTACCTGAAATACATGTGAGTTTTGGTAAAACGTCAAAATGTTGGTGTGAATTCATGCAGTTTTTGTATTGAACGTTTGTATACTTTGTATGAAAAACATGGTATGTATTTTGTTTAAAACACGAATTCATCTATAAATCAAGTATTTCTATATGTATCAAGTGTTAATGGGTTGCAAAGCATTAACATGTGACACGACATAGGAAGTCACCAAACCATAGGCATTTTTCTGTAGTCGATTCACGACTGAGACACAAAAACACTACTTGGTTCTAGTTGTCACCAAGAGTGGGGCTGCCCTGAAACCCATTAGATCTAACCTTTTGTTCTGCGGTCTAAGTATGTACACGATTAATGGTGCTTATGGTACCCTATTCGTGACACGATTTCTCGTATCATTTCTCAAAACGCATCATACTTGGTACTAGTTATCACCAAGAGTGCTTCTTGTTTTTTGTATTATACCATTTATAAATATTGTCGTATTTGTAACATGCATTTCACCCCCGAAGTTGTAAACCGAAAACAGTTAAAAGAAAAAGGGGAGCATGAACTCACAACTTTGCGTTCCTTGCGTCGTAAACTTCACCGGATTTGCTTATAGTGCGTCGTGACCTAAACGTGTTTTATTATCGTTAGTCAGTAGACTTGTATCGTACAAGCACAAGTCACTGTCTTTTGTATTTGTATTGTTGTGTTAAAAATATTTTATATTTTTAACTATGTATCTTACTTATATTATTTTCAAAAATTAATATAAATATCTTGTATTTTGCACTTTGCACCCGAATTATGTATCTTTGTTCAAATCTTCATTTTATGCCCATAACTTGTCCAAGTTATTTATTCTATGAACTAATATATTTTCACAAATACATTTTCTTGCATTTGTCTAAGTATGTTGTATGTGTATTTTTGTGTTTTTACTTCTCAAGAGTATTTAGTGTATTTTCAAGCCCTAATACACTAGTACGTATAATACATACTACATACACTTAGCACAAAGTTTGGTGATAAAATAATATATACATTTTTCTCAAAATATACATACTTAATGTCAATTTTTAACCTTGACGAAATCATCGTTTCTTAACTCAAAAATTAGGGAAACCTTAGTAAATACCTTGGTATATATTTTTAGGGAATAAGTTTTTCAAAACTTATATATTTTTCTAAGTGTCAAAATTTATAAAAATTTTGACAGAGTTTCCCCTAAAAATGGAGGTTCCCCATGTTTTCAAAACATGTGTTTATTTTCTTTTAGATCAGCAACAACATCAACAATATACACTAATTTTTCTATCTCACGAACTTGAAAGTTTATAAAAATGTGTAGTAACTTACTAGGGTATTTAGTAAGTCTTGTTACTCTTTAAAGTGTGTTTGTTTCTTTAAAAGCTTCATTTTTAAATAATTTAGTTCTTTACAACTTGTGACGACATTTTCTAAAAATACTACTTCTTGTATTTTTCTTGTTACACATGTGTATCTTTACTTTATTAACCACCAAAAATAAGGTTTATTTGTTTAAGAACCAAGATTAAGCAAAACTTGTATTTTTAACTTGGTTCTTTTGAAAAACCACTCACGGATATTTGGATCTACAAGATTATAACTCATTTTGATCTTTATTTTACAAGAAAACATTTATTTTCATTCAAGTTCATGACTTTAGTGAGGATGATCCATAACTTTAACATGTTCATCCCCTTATCTTGCTAGATTATGTTTTTAAACCATGATCTAGCAAGATTACATGATGATCAACATCATTTCTACCAACACACAATAACCAACAATCATAAGCAAAACAACACAATAACAACTTAGTTTCTTCATAGCCCATGCTTATGTTCAAGTTTACTTCTTATGTTTCTTAGTATTTTTCATGATTAACCTTATAAATCTTCCTTTAACCACTTAAAATAGAAGTAAAATGGAAAGATCAAAACTCTTACCACTAGTAAAGGGCTAGAGATGATTAAGAGGACAAATGGAGTGGATAAAAGCAATTGAAAGAGGTTCTTGAACTTCCGAAAGCTCCTAGCTCCCTTATGCACATTCTAACACCTTGAGGAAAGCTTGGAATTGGATGATCTTGGGTTGATGATGGTGGTGGTGCTTGGTGGTTCTCTACCGAGGGTGTAGAGAGGAGGAAGAGAGAGTTATGGTGTGTGTTGTGTGTAAGTTATGAAGCTCATGGTTCTAATGTGCATTCTTATAATCCATTCCAAGACTTTATCCCATGGGTTTTATGTTCTAATTATCCCAACATGATCTATTAAACAAATAAAGGAAATCTTGTGTGTAAGGGCCATGTTGGCCGATCATAGGTTGGGGGGGGGGGGGGTATTAGGCTAGGTAGTGACTAACTAGTTACATTAAGGTTAGAATTCAAGTATTAGTTGGAAGGTTTAGTTACATGATATTTTAGGAGATGTTATGATACTCGGGGACCATAACTTGCGTAGAAAATTAAAACAATGCTTCTAATATTATTTTGATGTTCCGGGTAATGTTCGGTTGTTTGGTTGGACACCGGTTCGTTAAAGTGCTAAATTATACAGTTTAGTGTCTTTCAAGTATCTTTTTGTAACTCTTTCAATTCCCAACACTTAGGGAAGCATTCTGGATGATAAAACGAAATTTATGCATGATATTTTGATGTTAAAAAGCTGATTTGAGCTGAATTTATTAAAATTCTGCACTTAAAGTGCGTTTTGGGTGCTTTTTAGTGCTTATTTTAGCTTCCGGAATGTCTATATGTTAACCCTTTTATGTACTCTTGGGTTTTATTATATTCTTGTCGTTGGACCTACACCTAGGCCCTAATTCTAATGTCTGACTGCTTTCTGCAGTTCTATTGACACATTGTGTCTTACCGGTGAGTTTACTAGTATTTCTGATGCAACGCTCTCGTTAATGCATAAAGCAATATTTGATAGTATAAAACGTGCATGAATTCACTTGTATTGTATGAAATCAGATAATGTTGACATTTAAGCACATAATTGCAGTCATTAAATAATAATTAAAGTGTACCGGAATTACCGGTTTGGTGCCAGTTGTCACAGTCTCCCCGTTAAAAGAATTTCGTCCCGAAATTCAGGCTGAACTAACTCTCGCAGGAGTCTTCTTGAACAGGTGGGGATACTTTTCATTGAACTGGTCTTCAAGTTCCCACGTGTACTTGGGTCCGTGTTTAGAGTTCCAACGTACTTTGACAAGCTTGACACTGCTCCTTCTGGTCTTGTTAACTTTCCAATTTGTAACCTCAACGGGTTGTTCTGTAAATCGGAGGGTGTCATCTATATGCACTTCATCCGCAAGGATGATCACTTCTTCTTGTGTTGGACTCTTCTTGAGGTTGGATACATGGAACGTGTCATGTTCTTCGTTAAGCTCTTCCGGTAATTCCAACTTGTATGCTACGGTACCAATTCTCTCTAAGATCTTGAATGGTCTGATGTATCGTGGATTCAGCTTTCCACGTTTTCCGAATCTGACTACGCCCTTCCAAGGTGAGACCTTCAACAAAACCCTATCTCCCACCTCGAATTCCATTGGCTTTCGTCTTCGATCAGCGTAGCTCTTTTGTCGATCTCGAGCCGCCTTAATACGTTCTCAGATCTGCGTGATTTTGTCGGTTGTCTCTTGTACAAGTTCAGGACCAACCATGCGTTTATCTCCGGCGTCTGCCCAACATAAGGGCGATCGGCACTTGCGGCCATACAGAGCTTCGAACGGTGCGGCTTTTATACTTGTATGATAACTGTTATTTGTAGGTCCCTTTCCGGAGGATGACGAACCTTAAACCTTGTTATACTAACCCACTAGCGAGTGCGGAATCCAAGCTAGCAAGCAAACCGGGTTGAGACAAGCATAAACACAAACACACAAGGATTCACCGATTAACACCACTGTATTAATACGAATGAAGGTTCCGGTTACAAGCACAATGTTTACAAATCTAACTTGCAAACTCTCTAGTGTGTGTGTGTGTGTTTTGATAGAATGCTCTCAACTCCCTATGTGCATCTATCTCACAAGTCTCTCAAGTCTCTCCTCAAAACAACACACTTCATGGGTATTTATACCCATACACAGCAGGTCTGACCGAAGGATTAGACAGATTGTCCGAAGGACCATCTGTCGACCACAATGGCCATCGAAGGATCCATATATACTTCGAAGGATAGCATATCCTTCGAAGTCCATCAGTATCCTTCGTGGTTTATCTTTCGAGCCAATCGAAGGATAGACATAATCCTTCGATTGCTCATCCTTCGACTCAGACACTTCACAAACATATTTACTAACTGTTGACTGAGTCAAACCAGGAGGACGGTTGACTTGGTCAACTTACAAGACTGACAAGGACATCGTTTACATATAGACCGAATACAGACAAAGTACAGACACAAGTGCATCAACAAACTCCCCCTTGGCTGTAGCTTTGTCTTTATCTTCTATAGTTGTAGACTCGTCTCGAACTTCGATGGTCTTTGGTCTTCGAGTTCTCAAAACTCTGATGTCCTTTCAAGTCTTCAATGTCGGAGGATCTTCAAAGTCTTCACGTCTTGAAAGCAGAGAGTGTATCAACAAACTACCCGTATCATGTAGGAAGTGTGTTAACAAACTCCCCCTTAACATAAGCTCCCCCTTGAGTTATGCTCGTGAAATACTTTATCTTTATGAAGTGAGATCCTTGTGGTGTTGATGATGGCCAGCGGCAACTCGATCATCTTCATCATTTGAGTGCCTTCATGTCGTGTCTTCATTCCAAAGCTTTGTCATCGACCATGTTCTCCTAGCCTTTAGAATCTGCACATGCAAGAAATCTAAACGCGTAATGAGAACAACTGCTTGGAATATAGTTAATCATAAAGTGACACACGGATGACCATGTCACAATCAAACACCGTCCGACAGTTTGAAAGTTTTTCAAATTTATCAATTTCAGATTTCAACTTTCAAAACATGCAAATTTCGACCGTTTATGAAGATTTAGTCATTTCGGTTTTCGTTCAGGTTTCAGGCAACGAAGACTCGAGTTCCAACATCGTACGATCGAAAATAAAGTAGAAATAAAATCCTTTTGGCTTTTATAAAGTTTATATTAAAACACACCTAAAATCTTTTTGGTATTTTTGACTTTTCTAAATGTACATACTGAAAGCAGTAAATAAATATATACATACATTCTTTTTGCGAGTTTCAAGGGTACGAGAATCATATCAGTGTACGGTCATGCCAAAACGCTCTTGTTGTTCAGTTAGTTAACATTAAGATAAGCATCCTATAACAATTATCGGTATTGTTGTCCACTTAAGCTCAACTTATCAGATGTAATCATATTTAGGAGATACATTAAGGTATGATTTAAACTTACCGACCGGTGTTCATCCACATCACGACACATTCCCGTATCAAGGTATGCACGAGGGTTCATCTTACCGGTGAGTATACCGATTATCATCTGTTTGACCGTATATTGATGTGAGATTCTCACTTATTTTGATTTGAAAGCAAGCCCTATGTGATAGAATCACTTATTGATGAGGAACTTGATTTTCGATGCATGAGGGCACAGGAGCAAGTCCGTGAACAGGTCAGTACTTTCGTACAGCAGAGAGACGAACTTGACACCCGGATAAATGTGATATTTTATCACTTATTTGATTTGGACATGTGATTGTTGATCACTTATTGAGGTCGAATGCAGTATGTAATATGTACACGTATGTATAGTATCATGGAAGATCTAGACTTGCGTCCCCGTTATTTTTCGGTAAAAGATACAACCATGATACCCAGATGATAAGCAGCATAAAGACCGAATATCTCAGAACCTCGGCAATCTATCAAACGAAATTTCGGTACTAAGACCATATGCCAATGAATGGTTCCCACCTGGTCTTCAGTCGATTAAGATTTATATCACCCTGCACACTTTAAAATGATTGTGAGCCTACCGATACATCTTATATAGAGCTGCTTATCGTTTTTCATTTAAGGTTTAAAGAGGTTTGGATAGACCACTGATGTACTATCATTTTCTCTTTTGCTCGCCAGGAAACTCATTTTTGTTTTTCTATTGTTTTTGTGCTTTTGAAATTTTTCGATGTTTTTGGATTTTCAGATTTTTGGATTTACTCCCCCTAAAATCAATAAACTAAGATAAATTTAAAACACAAAAATATTTACAAAAATGATTTTCCGATGTTGGTTTTGACTCGTGTTTTACCTCAATGCCGTTTACCAAAATTAATTTTAATCAGAAAGGATTTATCGAATTTTGGAAAAATGAGTTGGCACATCGGTAAGCGGTGCGGACCATGACAACATTGACAAGTTTCATAGAGAAACAATCACATGTGAGACGATATTCTAGATCAATGTGTCAGGTCAAAGAGTGTTGTACGAGACGATATAATTCATATAGCAGCTTAAAAATCAACTAGTATAGGAGAGATTAGAAATTTAAAAACCGTATACTGCAACTGCTTCGTGCATTGCAAGGAATCTGAGCACTCTCCCAAACTGGACATCCACTGGATGTGGACTTCGAAGTCGATTTTGTAGCTACTGAAAAATCTCTTCACAGCAACACGATCAAAAACCTTTGGTTCCGGCTGGTCTTCCACATTGCACCAGCAAAAGGTCTTTGTCATTCTCTTTCAGAAATGTTGTGCGGATGTTCAATCTACACCACGGCATCTGCACTTCATTCATTGTATTCTTTCCTGAGAACCCGATTAAAAACCATAGCAACCAAATTTTGGTGCATTCTTCATCTGGTCGAATTTTGCAACTTCATTCAACCACGTTCTTCCTCTTTCTCTTTTTCTTTCCTCTCTCTCTCCATCGATGGCAACAACATTCTCCTAGATATAACAATATTTCGGAGTAATATGTCGCCAATCTTGTGCATGGACGCTCCACTATCAACAATCCTAAAACTATCAATAGTTCCTCCTGGAACATCCTGCACACTCATTCAGAGATTAGTTGGAGAGGGGGACCCAAGCCTTCACAGACTTGGGTCGTCCGTCATCATCGAGAATTGTAACATCCATTTCCCGATGATTCGGAATTGATGTAGCTCCCCCTGAAACAGTTACCGGTTTTGGTATCCAAATCTGTTTCTGTTTTTCATGTTTAACATCCGATTTAACAGATTTTGTTTGGATGACCTCCGGTTTTAAAACTTTTTCAACTTCTTTTCTTTGTTTCTTTTTCTGTTTCTTTTCTCGTTGTTTAACAAAACGAGAGTCCTGTTTTGGTGAAACAGATCTTTTATGGTAACTGTTACCATGGGGGGCATCAACTTTTGACTTTCTCTTGGTGAGATATGGACAATTCTTAATGATGTGTCCATACTCGCAGCATTCAAAGCATGATCTCCGCTCAACAAACCTTGGAGTATCATAACTGCAATAGCTGGATGATGAACTTCGTGATCTTGAGGTACTTGGTCCTATATCACAACCGTTTGTTTGTTGTGTATAGTTGTTTTGACTGTTTCTTTTCAAAATTTTACTTTGTTTAACAGAATCCTTGTTGGATTTGTTTTTGAAAGTATCAATTTTATCAGTCCCTCTTGATTTCACGAAGTTTATCTTCCGATTCTTTTTCTTGTTTTCGCCCTGTTTGCCTTTTCTATTCTCTTGGGCGGCATGATTTTGTTCACGGGGATCATCAACCTTTGCTTTCAACTTATGAAGATATGGACAATTTCGAATTATATGTCCAATTGTACCACATTCAAAACACATTCTCCGCTCAACAATCCTCGGAGAAACGTGTTGATGACCAGACGAAGAACCAGACACTGAAGTTTGTGATCTAGATGTGCTAGGACCTAAGTCACATCCGTTGGTATGTTGGGTATAATTGTTTTGATCATTTCGTTTCAAAATTCTAACTTGATTTACAAATTCACTGTTAGATTTGTTTTGAAATGTTTCAAGTTTGTCCGTACCCGTTGATCCAACAAACTTCACTATCGGTTTTTGTTTCTTAACAGGGGCTCTCTTGTTTTGCACCCTTTGAACCTTAGGTTGCTTAACCTTAGATTGTGGAATTTTAGGTTGTGCAGCCTTAGGTTTAGGAGCCTTAGACTGTTCGACTTTAGGTTGTTGAACCCTTGGTTGTTCAGTCTTAGGCTGCTGAACTTTTGGTGCTTGAACATTCTTGTTCTGAGCCCTCTTTTCCTGTACCTGGCCCTTACCCTTTTCAGAATTCACTTGTTGTTTCCGCTCAACTGGCAGTTTTTGGTTTTCATATTGTTTTCTTATTTGGTCACATGGAATTGGTTCACATTGAGTGACCGTCACTTTGTTACCTTTGTTTCCCAAAAACTTGTCAGTTCGTCCTTCAAAAACTTTCTCAATTAAATCTTGATTTACATTTTTGATTGGAAAATCTTTGTCAGAATAGATTTTGCTGTCTCCCTTGAGCGTATACAACAAGTTATTCTTTTCACTGCTAGGTACACTGGGCTTCACTGCCTTTGGTGTTTCAGTCTTACTCGGTTTCACTGGTGGATCACACAGGATGTGATTCTCAATTGGAATGTCTGGTGTAACCGAGTTAGACTGTGGTTTCACAATTTCTTCAGATTCATCGTCTGAAGAGTCAGCATCCTCAATGATGGGAGGACTCTGTTCCTTTTCACACGATGAATTTTCAACATTCTCAGAAGCTGATTGTTCCGAGGAAGATGTACCAGTTTTGAACCCGAGGCCTGCAGCAAAGTCATCTCGCGCAAGTGGCACAGTAGGTTCAAAACGGGGCATATCCTCGTCATCAGGCTGTTTTGAATAATTGTGGCTCATTGGGGGAGGACATTTTTTGTATCCAATACAATTTTTATCCCCCTTTTCCTTTTGAACACTGATGATGTGATCCAAAACAAAGCGGGAATTGGAATAACTGTCCAATTTCTGCTTGATTGCATCACACTCGCATCGAGCTGTAGCTAACTCCACCATTTGTTTCTCAATTGTGTCAATTAAGTTATTATTAGCATGTTGTTTTCTCAAAACAGCCTTTTGTAATTCAGAAACATCATGTTTTAATGACTTAATTGTTTCTTTAAACTCCTTTTCATTTTTGGCTAAAAAGAAGTTAGCTTCAGATGCTTTAGCAAGATCAACAATCAATTTTTGATTGTGTTGCAGTGTAATTTCAAGCTCACTTTCCTTTTCTGCATAATCTAAACATTTCGCACATTCAACAACAGCAGAAATAGAATCAGGTTTAGAATCACATACCTGACTAGAATTACTCTCAGGTGTTGGCCTTTCTGCATCAGAATTAATAACCTCCCTTGATGATTCACATTCAGATCCATCCTCGCTTGAACTTGAAGTTGTATCACCCTCAACTGAAGTTGAAACATCTTCATCTGAACTTCTGTCATGCTCAGACCTGTCATCATTTCCCGAGGCTTCACCAGTGCTTGCATCTTTGACAATTTCAGCATACAACGCTGATTTTGTCTGACTACTGTTCTTTGGGTCAAGAGATGATGGTTTTACAGTAGAACGATGGTGTTATAAACCAACTGGGGGTAATGGATTTCTATACAAGTCTGTGGTTGGAGCCGGATTTACAAGAGCTTGTATTGGATTGTCAAACCAATTTGTTGCAGATCGAAAAGCAGATGATTGCGTATCAGATGATTGCGAAGCCAAGGATGTTATAGTCCATGCGGATGGATCCCATTGACCGTTTGTTCCCATTTCGACGAAGGATTAAATTATCGAAAAATCAACCGAAAGATCTCACGAGAGACAAACACCAAACCGGTCTTGAAAGATGATCTTTCGTAAGTTGATACAAACGAAAATAAAATTGATTAGCAGATCTTGGGCTTTGGTGATTTTCTAAACGTGGGCCGTGCACAAACAAAACTTCAAAACTTATTATATATATATATATATATATATATATTTTTAAGATTGAAGTTATTTGAGCCGGTTCCTTGGGCGGTGCCTTGGGAGGTGATCCTTGGGCCGAGAACACACACAACAAACAACAAAAGGGATTGGCCACTTGGTTAGCACTTTGGGCGGTGATCATAAGCAACAAACAAAATTTATTGGTCAATTTGGGTGGTGACCACAAACAATAACCAACAAAAATTCTTTGTTTTCTTGAGTGAGTACCAACAACAAACAATAAAATTAGTGGTCAATTTGGTCGGTGCACAATCAACAGCAACAACCAATTGTCTTTTAATTCAAGCTTGGTGGGGGCGGTGATAAACAACCAAAAGGCGGTTCTTTGGGAAGTGAACACACAACAAACAACAAAATTTGTTTGGCGGCTGTGCACAACAATCAACAAAGATTAGTGGTTACTTGGGGCCGGTGCCTCTGATCAACAAAAATTGGGCTGTCTTGGGGGGTGCAAAAAATAACAAACAACAAAAATAGTGGTCTAGTTTGGCGGTGCACATGGCCGAGACATTATTTAACATGATCCTCTCAAAGTGGGCGGTGATTTAAAGGATTAAATATTAAAATTTCTTGTTGGGCCGGAGCTTTGGGTTGAGAACTGACAAACAATAAATTTGTTTGTTATCTTGTGTGGTGATCACAATTAATTTGTCTATTGGTCACTTGGGGTGGTGCACCACACTTCAACAAAGTTCTTTGTTTTCTTGGGCAGTGGACAACAACAGCAAACAAACAAAGTCAACTAGTTACTTGGGCGGCTGACTTAATGGATCCTTCGAAATTGGGGCGGTGATCTTTCGAACACCAACACCAACAACAAACAACAATTTGGGGCGGTGACTTAATGGATCCTTCGAAATTGTTGTTAGATCCTTCGAAATTTGTGGAGATTGATCTTTCGAGATTTGTGAGGTGTATGTATCCTTCGAAATTGACGAGAATAAATATCTGATCCTTCGAGTTTCCCACAAAATATCTTGATCTTTCAAATTTTGTTTGTTGACCCTTCGAAGTTTTACTTGATCTTTCGAAGAACAAAAAGTGACCCTTCGAAATCAAGTTGACCTTTCGAAATGATATATGATCTTTCGAAATATGAAGATCTGTCACGAACTTCAAGAACACATCAAGAACATGGCGACTGGGTTTTCCAGATCTGACGAAAAAACAACCCAAGACTTGAACAAAAACCCGATTTTAAACAAGGTAAAGAGCCTTAGCTCTGATACCACTTGTAGGTCCCTTTCCGGAGGATGACGAACCTTAAACCTTGTTATACTAACCCACTAGCGAGTGCGGAATCCAAGCTAGCAAGCAAACCGGGTTGAGACAAGCATAAACACAAACACACAAGGATTCACCGATTAACACCACTGTATTAATACGAATGAAGGTTCCGGTTACAAGCACAATGTTTACAAATCTAACTTGCAAACTCTCTAGTGTGTGTGTGTGTGTTTTGATAGAATGCTCTCAACTCCCTATGTGCATCTATCTCACAAGTCTCTCAAGTCTCTCCTCAAAACAACACACTTCATGGGTATTTATACCCATACACAGCAGGTCTGACCGAAGGATTAGACAGATTGTCCGAAGGACCATCTGTCGACCACAATGGCCATCGAAGGATCCATATATACTTCGAAGGATAGCATATCCTTCGAAGTCCATCAGTATCCTTCGTGGTTTATCTTTCGAGCCAATCGAAGGATAGACATAATCCTTCGATTGCTCATCCTTCGACTCAGACACTTCACAAACATATTTACTAACTGTTGACTGAGTCAAACCAGGAGGACGGTTGACTTGGTCAACTTACAAGACTGACAAGGACATCGTTTACATATAGACCGAATACAGACAAAGTACAGACACAAGTGCATCAACATTATTATAGGAAAACTCAACCAAAGGTATGCGAGTACCCCAGCTGCCGCATAGGTCCATGACACATGCGCGTAGCATATCTTCTAATGTTTGTATAGTCCGTTCGCTTTGGCCATCTGTTTGTGGATGGAATGTCGTGCTTAGATCTAGCTAAGATCCAAAGGCTTCCTGAAAGGATTGCCAGATTCTTGAGATAAAGCGTCCATCTCTGTCTGAAATGATTGAGATAGGCACTCCATGATGTGCCACAATTTCTTTCAAGTATATCTCAGCAAGCTTTCCAGTGCTATCCTTCTCGCGGATTGGTAGGAAATGCGCAGACTTTGTTAACCGATCGACTATTACCCATATCATATCGTGCCCTCTAGGGGACTTGGGTAATTTTGTTATGAAGTCCATCGAGATTTGCTCCCACTTCCACATGGGAATCTCTGGTTGTTGTAGTAGGCCGGACGGTTTCGGATATTCAGCCTTACCCTTAGCACAGGTTAGGCATTTTCCAACATAAACAGCAACGTCGCTCTTGAGTCTCGGCCACCAATAGTATTCTTTCAAGTCTTGATACATCTTGTCCGATCCTCGATGGATCGAGTATCTAGATTTATGTGCTTCATCAAGGATGACTTCTCGTAGGCCACCATAGAGCGGAACCCAAATACGCTTCTTAAAGTATAAGGCTCCCTCTTCATTTGGCGCCATGTACTTCAATGCAACCTGGAGGTATTCAGCTTTGCGGTTTTCCATCTTAAGGGCTTCTTGTTGTGCGTCACGAATACGTGAAGTGAGGTTCGTTCGAATAGTCATTTCCAATGCCCGAACCCTTAGGGTCTTAACCCTTTCTTTTCAACTTAAAGCCTCCGCTACAATGTTTGCCTTTCCAGGATGGTACTTAATCTCACAGTCATAATCGTTTAGCAACTCGACCCATCGCCGCTGGTGCATGTTCAATTCCTTCTGATCAAGTATGTGTTGTAAGCTTTTGTGATCCGTGAAGATTGTATATTAAGTACCATATAAATAATGTCGCCAGATCTTCAAGGCGAATACCACCGCGCCGAGTTCCAAGTCGTGCGTGGTATAGTTTCTTTCATGTACCTTCAGTTGTCTTGAAGCGTAAGCGATGACCTTCTGGCGTTACATGAGCACGCAACCCAAACCTTGGCGTGAAGCGTCGCAGTATACCACGAAGTCTTCAGTGCCTTCGGGTAATGATAGCATTGGTGCATCACATAGCTTGTTTTTGAGTAGTTGGAAGGCTTCTTCCTGCTTGTCACCCCAGTCGTACTTCTTATCTTTCTGCGTAAGGGTCGTTAGCGGTTGAGCTATTTTTGAGAAATTCTCAATAAACCGTCGATAATAGCCTACTAAGCCCAAAAATTGCCGAACTTCAGTCGGGATTTTGGGGGCTTCCCAATTCTTTATGGCTTCAATCTTGGATAGGTCTACATGAATGCCCTTCTCATTCACAATGTGACCAAGAAATTGAACTTCGCGAATCCAGAATTCGCACTTGGAGAATTTTGCATAGAGTTTCTCTTTCTTCAGTAGTTCCAGTATGGTTCTGAGGTGTTGCTCGTGCTCTTCTTTCGTCCGTGAGTAAATCAGGATATCATCGATAAATACAATCACGAACTTATCGAGATATGGCTTGCATACGCGGTTCATCAGATCCATAAATACCGCTGGCGTGTTTGTTAGACCGAATGGCATCACAAGAAACTCGTAGTGCCCATAGCGTGTTCTGAATGCAGTCTTTGGTACGCTTTCTTCTTGTATCCTTAGCTGATGGTATCCAGATCGAAGATCGATCTTTTAATAGTAGCTCGATCCTTGCAGCTGATCGAACAAGTCGTCAATCCGCGGTAATGGATACCGATTCTTGATAGTGAGCTTGTTCAGTTCTCTGTAATCTATACACATCCGCAGTGTTCCATCCTTCTTCTTTACGAACAATACCGGAGCTCCCCAAGGCGAGAAGCTCGGCCTTATGAATCCTTTATCCAGCAACTCCTGGAGTTGCGTAGATAATTCTTGCATTTAGGATGGTGCAAGTCGATAGGGCGCCTTGGCTACAGGAGCGGCTACTGGAACCAAGTCGATGCGGAATTCGACTTGTCGTTGCGGAGGTAGTCCTGGCTGATCTTCGGGAAAAACCTCAGGGAATTCCTTCACCACATGAATGTCTTCAAGTTTCGGCTCCACAGCCTTCTTGTCTACAACGTGAGCTAGGAAAGCAACACATCCTTTACTTAAGCACTTCTGTGCCCTCATGCAACTGATGATTCGCAGCGGCGCGTCTCGTCCTTCTCCGCGTACGATGAGAGTTTCATCATTCGTCAAAGGGATGCGAATGATCTTCTCATGACAAATAACTTCAGCTTTGTTCTTGGACAACCAGTCCATTCCAACTACTACATCGAAGCTACCCAATTGAATAGGTAAGAGGTCGATGCTAAATCTTCGTTCACCAAGTTCTAGTGTGCAGCCTCTAACAACTTCGCCTGATTCAATAAGTTTACCATTGGCTAGTTCTATGGAGTAAGGAATATCCAATCTACTAGACTCTATCCTAAGTATACGTTTAAATTCCACAGACATGAAACTATAATCGGCACCAGTGTCAAATAATATGGATGCAAAGTGATTGTTAACGAGAAACGTACCGGTGACCACGTTAGGGTCCTCACGTGCGTCCCTTGCTCCAATCACAAATGCTCGAGCCTAAGCGTTGTTTCTCTTCGGGCAGTCTTTCATAAAATGTTTATTGCTTCCACAACTAAACCATCCTTGGTTTCGCCCAGCTTCATTTCCAACTCAGTTACCATTGCCATTTCCATTTCCCCCATTGTTTCTAGCACCGTTGCGATTTCCATTCCCGTTCCTGTTTCCCTTACCCCAACAGTCTTCAGTGTGGTGACCCAACTTTCCACACTTGTCACACTTTAAAACACGACAAACTCCCTCGTGATGACGCTTGCACCGATTGCATTTGAGCAAGGTGCCCAGGTATCCTTTAGCTGGAGCGTCATTCATGGCTGCAAGAGTTTTCGCCTCCTAAGGCGAGTGGGGTCACGTTTCTTGTTGGAACCCTTGTTGTTACGAGTTACTTGATTCAGGTTTGCATGTTTCCTTTTCTTGTCCCCAGACGACTCAGCATGTGTTTCAGACTTTTCTGTTGGGTTCAGGGATAGCTTCTTCATACGAACACAATCTTCAATAAGGCTGACAGCCAGAGTTACAGCCTCGGTGATTGTTTGGGGTTTGGCTGAGGTTACCATGTTGCGAAACTCTGGGGCCAGTCCCCAAATGTAGGGTTCAACGCGCTTGAATTCCAGAGTCACCATGTAGGGTATCACCCTAGACAAATCATGGAACCTTCGAGTATACCCAGTGATATCAGCACCTACCATAGTCAAGTGCTAGAACTCCGTCTCCAACCTTTGGAGTTCGGCACGAGAGCAGTACTTCTCTCTCATTTTCTCTTTCAGTTCATCCCAAGTCATGCCAAATGCGGCATCATCACCCAAAGTTTGAACTTGCAAATTCCACCATGTCAGAGCTTCATCGACAAACAGTCCAGTAGCAAAGGTGACTTGTTGATCTGCGGTACACTTGCTCATGCGGATAGTAGCTTCAGTCTTCTCCGTCCAGCGTACAAACGCTACTGAACCTTCTGTACCGTCGTAGTTCATTGGTTTGCAATCGAGAAACTGCTTAAAAGTGCAGCCCTGAGCTGCGTTTCCTCCTGATGAGTCTCCATTACCATTTTGCCTAGCATTGCTTGGTCCTCCACTGTGTTCGGTACGGTTCGCCTCGTACTGAGTGATAGCTGCGGAGATCCTTTCTTCCAGTAGAGCGTTAAGCTCTTCAGCCGTTCTTGGCAGTGGGGGAGGAGGAGGTTGATCACGAGCGTTCACAGCTCTTCTTGGTGCCATGTTCTGAAAGAACACAACACAATAGGGTTATACATTTGTTTGATATCGTCATACGAGACAGTAGTAGTATATATATACGCAGGCATATACCACATAGGTGACATCAAACAATCCGCGCAATGCATAAATAATTTCATACATCAACAAGCATGTATAATTAGGTAAACATCTTACTTTACATTGGCGGTTCTTGTCTTTATACCCTAAGTCATTACTCCAAATAGTGTACGTTTGACCTTTTTCTTTCACTGAGGGAATGTATACGCGACAAGACTTGCTGTGGTTTCTGTGCAATGAGTCCCATAATTATGTATGCATCCATAATTACGTAACCCCTTGCACAGTCCGCACAGTTCGTTTTCATCCTCGCATCTCTTCCTTCAGTTAGACCATTGTTCCCAGGTAAAGTCATGTATACTAGCGGTATTCTACTTCTAGTATATGTATATGCTAATTATCACACATAATCGCAAGTAATTTCTAAGTTAAAGACAAGTGCTACTCCTGTGCACCCTAAGTCTCGTAGTGCCTCTTCTTGACTGATGTAAACAGTTTTAGGTAGTGGATGTCGCGGGAAATTTTATGCAACGAAAACTTTTTGAAAATTGTTTTTGTGATAGGATCCTAGATTTTGTAGACTAGA
The DNA here is from genome assembly GCF_002127325.2 of Helianthus annuus. Classification (NCBI taxonomy): domain Eukaryota; kingdom Viridiplantae; phylum Streptophyta; class Magnoliopsida; order Asterales; family Asteraceae; genus Helianthus; species Helianthus annuus. Next base: position 71,413,512 of record NC_035444.2, on the reverse strand, counting down.
CTCGAGAAGGAATCCTGGTTCACTACAATCGCAGCTCTGCTACCAATCTTTCACACCCCTTTCTGCGGCGGAAGCACGAGGTGTGATCATGAAAAGTTCTCATTGCATACGAAAGGTAAACATACTACATGCTCGTAAAAATAACTTCAAATACCAAACATTTCATAATTTGAAAACATAAGTTAGCGTTTACATCGCGAGATAGCATAAAACATTGTCTTAAAAAGTTAACAACTTTATTTAAAGATAAACATAAGCGACATCCACAAGCATGAGTAAAGCCGCACGCACATCCACTTCTAGTTACCTGAAATACATGTGAGTTTTGGAAAAACGTCAACAAAATGTTGTGTGAATTCATGCAGTTTTTGTATTGAACGTTTGTATACCTTGTATGAAAAACATGGTATGTATTTTGTTTAAAACACGTATTCATGTATAAATCAAGTATTTCTATATGTATCAAGTGTTAATGGGTTGCAAAGCCATTAACATGTGACACGACATAGGAAGTCACCAAACCATAGGCATTTTTCTGTAGTCGATTCACGACTGAGACACAAAAACACTACTTGGTTCTAGTTATCACCAAGAAAGGGGCTGCCCTGAAACCCATTAGATCTAACCTTTTGTTCTGCGGTCTAAGTATGTACACGATTAATGGTGCTTATGGTACCCTATTCGTGACACGATTTCTCGTATCATTTCTTAAAATGCATCATACTTGGTACTAGTTATCACCAAGATGCTTCGTTTTTGTATCATACCATTTATAAATATTGTCGTATTTGTAACATGATTTTCACCCCCGAAGTTGTAAACAAAAAATAGTTAAAAGAAAAGGGGGAGCATGAACTCACAACTTTGCGTTCCTTGCGTCGTAAACTTCACTGGATTTGCTTATAGTGCGTCGTGACCTAAACGTGTTTTATTATCGTTAGTCACTAGACTTGTATCGTACAAGCACAAGTCACTGTCTTTTGTATTTGTATTGTTGTGTTAAAAATATTTTATATTTTTAACTATGTATCTTACTTATATTATTTTCAAAAATTAATATAAGTATCTTGTATTTTGCACTTTGCACCCGAATTATGTATCTTTGTTCAAATCTTCAATTTATGCCCATAACTTGTCCAAGTTATTTATTCTCTCAACTAATATATTTTCACAAATACATTTTCTTGCATTTGCCTAAGTATGTTATATGTGTATTTTTGTGTTTTTACGTCTCAAGAGTATTTAGTGTATTTTCAAGCCCTAATACACTAGTACGTATAATACATACTACATACACTTAGCACAAAGTTTGGTGATAAAATAATATATACATTTTTCTCAAAATATACATACTTAATGTCAATTTTTAACCTTGACGAAATCATCGTTTCTTAACTCAAAAATTAGGGAAACCTTGGTAAATACCTTGGTACATATTTTTAGGGAATAAGTTTTCCAAAACTTATATATTTTTCTAAGTGTCAAAATTTTTATCTTATATATTTTTCTAAGTGTCAAAATTTATAAAAATTTTGACAGAGTTTCCCCTAAAAATGGAGGTTTCCCATGTTTTCAAAACATGTGTTTATTTTCTTTTAGATCAACAACAACATCAACAATATACACTAATTTTTCTATCTCATGAACTTGAAAGTTTATAAAAATGTGTAGTAACTTACTAGGGTATTTAGTAAGTCTTGTTACTCTTTAAAGTGTGTTTGTTTCTTTAAAAGCTTCATTTTTAAAGAATTTAGTTCTTTACAACTTGTGACGACATTTTCTAAAAATACTACTTCTTGTATTTTTCTTGTTACACATGTGTATCTTTACTTTATTAACCACCAAAAATAAGGTTTATTTGTTTAAGAACCAAGATTAAGGAAAACTTGTATTTTTAACTTGGTTCTTTTGAAAAACCACTCATGGATATTTGGATCTACAAGATTATAACTCATTTTGATCTTTTTTTACAAGAAAACATTTATTTTCATTCAAGTTCATGACTTTAGTGAGGATGATCCATAACTTTAACATGTTCATCCCCTTATCTTGCTAGATTATGTTTTTAAACCATGATCTAGCAAGATTACATGATGATCAACATCATTTCTACCAACACACAATAACAAACAATCATAAGCAAAACAACACAATAACAACTTAGTTTCTTCATAACCCATGCTTATGTTCAAGTTTACTTCTTATGTTTCTTAGTGTTTTTCATGATTAACCTTATAAATCTTCCTTTAGCCACTTAAAATAGAAGTAAAATGGAAAGATCAAGACTCTTACCACTAGCACAAGGCTAGGGATGATCAAGAGGACAAATGTAGTGGATAAAAGCAATTGAAAGAGGTTCTTGAACTTCCGAAATCTCCTAGCTCCCTTATGCACCTTCTAACACCTTGAGGAAAGCTTGGAATTGGATGATCTTGGGTTGATGATGGTGGTGGTGCTTGGTGGTTCTCAGCCGAGGGTGTAGAGAGGAGGAAGAGAGAGTTGTGGTGTGTGTTGTGTGTAAGTTATGAAGCTCATGGTTCTAATGTGCATTCTTATAATCCATTCCAAGACTTTATCCCATGGGTTTTATGTTCTAATTATCCCAACATGATCTATTAAACAAATAAAAGAAATCTTATGTGTAAGGGCCATGTTGGGCCGATCATAGGTTGGGGGGGGGGGTAGTAGGCTAGGTAGTGACTAACTAGTTACATTAAGGTTAGAATTCAAGTATTAGTTGGAAGGTTTAGTTACATGATATTTTAGGAGGTGTTATGATACTCGGGGACCATAACTAGCGTAGAAAAATAAAACAATGCTTCTAATATTATTTTGATGTTCCGGGTAATGTCCGGTTGTTTGGTTGGACACCGGTTCGTTAAAGTGCTAAATTATACCGTTTAGTGTCTTTCAAGTATCTTTTTGTAACTCTTTCAATTCCCAACACTTAGTGAAGCATTCTGGATGATAAAACGAAATTTCTGCATGATATTTTGATGTTAAAAAGCTGATTTGATCTGAATTTATTAAAATTCTGCACTTAAAGTGCGTTTCGGGTGCTTTTTAGTGCTTATTTTAGCTTCCGGAATGTCTATATGTTAACCCTTGTATGTACTCTTGGGTTTTATTATATTCTTGTCGTTGGACCTACACCTAGGCCCTAATTCTAATGTCTGACTGCTTTCTGCAGTTCTATTGACACATTGTGTCTTACCGGTGAGTTTACTAGTATTTCTGACGCAACGCTCTCGTTAATGCATAAAGCAATATTTGATAGTATAAAACTTGCATGAATTCACTTGTATTGTATGAAATCGGATAATGTTGACATTTAAGCACATAATTGCAGTCATTAAATAATAATTAAAGTGTACGGGAATTACCGGTTTGGTGCCAGTTGTCACAACTATATAATCAACTAAACCCATAAGGTGTATATTACCTTCAAGAATAGAGTATAAACTCCTAAAGCATGCTTCTTAACAAGTCATCCTATCAATTATATTCACATATGTGATCTTTATATAAATATATTATCATGTTTAGTTTATTACCAATTACATCATATACGCATCCTATACATTTTCACCCATTACTTGCATCCAATCTCATCTAGTAATCTCAACTAGACATTTTATCAAACACTTGGTGTGCACACAACTTTCTAAATCTAATGTACAAGTATTTCATGCTCTTCTTCCTTTTTATCACTTCCATTCATCCAAAGCAACTAAATATCAAGTAAATTCATGTCATGCTCAATTTAGCTAATAAGAACTCATCACATACAATATTATACACCTGAATTGCACAAGGATTGGTCATGGTGATACACCCATGTCACCATCTTCATCATCACCAAGCGGGTTTTATCTGAAAACATCAAATTACTTGAAATTGTTCATAACTAAAGTTTTATTTGATGATTCTAACACACCTTCATCCTTAATTTCAAACAAATTCAAGAATTTATCATAAACCCACTTCATACATCATCACCAAATCAAAAATTACAACTTACCACATGTTTGTTAGGTTGAGATGATAAGGAATCCTCATTTATGCAAAGTTTCATCAACAATTTGATCTTGATTTTGGAGAATTTGTGATGGATTGAATCAAGGGAGTTCTTGCTCTCCCTGTCTCTAAACATGACATACATACATACACACACACACACTAACAAGTGTTTTGATTTTATAAACTTTTAATTCAACTTGCTAGATTTAGCCCCTCATGTTTGCCGTCTTATTTTTACTTGGTCATAACTTATCAATTTAGTTGATAATAACCCTAACCAAGTTAGCTAGTCTTATTTATTTCATTCCATATCCCGAGAAGCCTTACTAGTTAATTAAGCACTTGGGTTTTGGGGGCGTTACAGAGAGGAAACTCCATCATACCCAGACAAGCTTGAGAGTCTTCCACACCATACCTGGTCTTACCAGAGAGGTAATTGTATTTCCCATAAAAATGGTTTTCTCAAATCATGATTTCAAAGGTGCATCTTTTACTAAGACTTACATTAAGAAACAAGGAAATCAGTATTCACTATTCCAGAACCGAGTAGTACCAATAAACAAGAAATAACGTTGATCAGGTGTTATCGCTTATTTATCGTACTTACAATTTTCTAATCATCATCTTCATGGCATACCAATACCCATCACATTATATCTATGCAAGTAATTAGCTCATCTCGAAACTTATATTAAGGCATCTTTCTTAAGCTCAAGTCTAAATATTGTCCTAATTGCTACCGGTTAATATCAATATCCTAACTCTTTTGTTTAAGCATAGGTATTGTCACATCACCTATTTGCTTAAACCAATGGCTCTGATACCACTTTTGTCAAAACCCCCGACCTCACCCTGGACGGGAGCCGTGAATAGTCAAGTGGTACTGGTGGTTTATTTGAAAATATTGCAGTGGAAATCTCATCGGACCGTGAGTTAGGAAAAATATCAGAGTTTAGAAACACCGGATTTTATGTATTAGAAAGATGGGGATAAACCCATGTTTTACAAAAGTAGCTTTAATAGGGGTTAAACCCGAATCCATAAAATAATGTTTCTTAATTTAATTGATAAAATAAGCCACTTCTTTAAGCCTTTCGGTTCCATATCACAACTCTTACTCAGATCTATTGTAATCTCCTGAAACGTGTTTAAAAACATTTTATCAGCAGGAAATACTGGTGAGTTCATTTATTTGTATAAAAACACATTTTTATAATTACAACATTAAAAGTTTTTACATTTATTTATATCTTTCAATTACCCACAGTACTTGTCACTCGCCTATTTTGGTGATTGTGGTCATATTACTATTGGCTAACCCTTTGTCCAATAGTAAAACTTATCAAGTAATGTATACAACACCCCACATACCGGCTGTAATTTCATATTACAAATACTTAATCACTGTAAAATACAACTAGAAAACATTTGGGGTTTTGAAAGCATTTTGATATAAGAGAATGACTCACTTTGCAAATTTAGGGTTTCTGTAACAGCCTCCTGGTCTAAGTCTCGGTTTCCTAATTAAACATACAATGCACACGTATTAGTGTATTAACTCAATTCAACTTTAACGATAATCACAAGATGAAAACCACACCATGATGACAAAGTATAGCCTTATTCAGGCAGCACTTAAACATCTATTGGTTTGGTTTTAGATCGATCGGACAGGGTACCGTACCAGTGATTCGAGTTAGCATGCTGATTATGGGTAAAGGTTTAGAATTCAGGTATAATAGTAGTATTACACCAGTATATGGAGAGAGAAAGAAAAGAAAGTGAGCAAGTTGGAATGCCTACTTCTCGCTCAATTTACAGCTGATTTAAGGGTTTCTCGCGCCCCGTGATAGATCAGGGCTTCTCACTCAAGACCCGCTAAGAGGTCTAGCTAGGGCATAAGTGGCATGACTCATGGGGTAGGCTTGACACGTGGGTGACACGTGGCCTACACATGTCTCTGGCAAATTTCATACCTCTACGCCCCGCGGAGGACTCTTATGAGTCTGTCTCGGCCCGCGAGAAACATAAAAAACTTTTCTTTTTGATTTTTTGTGCTGGTTCTCGTAATGCGCGTTTGGGGTTTCAATTACGATATGTTATGGGACCTTTTTGAGGGTTGTTACAACAATACAAACTTTGGATGGTTTCTTACACAAGGATTCTCTCAAGCTAGCCAAAACCCTCTAGAAACCATTAACCACAAGTACCTAACTTTGAACTATTTATAGGTTTGGGCTTAAGAGGCTTTAGGCTCCCTAATGGGCTTTAATCACCATTAGAGCCCTAATTACAAGTGAAAGCCCAAAACATATTAATTTCAATAATCACATATAAACCAAAATGACTATTTCAGCTAACTATCAAAATACGTATAAACATTATCTTTAGGGTTAATTTTAGTGTTAGTCCCTGTGTGTCACACCCCAAACGATGGCGGAAACATCGGAGTGAGATGAAATAGATTGCAAGAGACATCATAACACTAATAATTGTGACAAGTATTTAAATAATAAATTTCATTCCATTACTAAAGAGTCATTTACATCATTTGGAATCAAATTACAACAAACTTGAGATACATGAATAACATTACAAAATTACACAAAATTTAAAGTGAGTATCTAGGCATCCTACTAGGTTCCATGCGTCATCAACTTTATCTCAAAACCTGCAACATGTTTTAAAAAGCATAGTTCAATACAAAAGTATTGGCGAGTACACTAGTTTTAGACTCGTGACATAAGTATAAAAGTATATTCAATCCAACATAACATTTTGGTATACAAGGTCAAACTATCATGCACAACAATATGTCAACTCTAGTGTCCACTAGTATTTAGCATCCCTCGACATAAAAGTGACGAGACCGTTATAGAATAAAGACTTAACAAAGCCCCGTCAGGTGGTGTGATACTCCTATAGCGCTATAATTGTTTAAGCCGAGTTAACAAGTAGTATGTTATTCTAGCGTGAACCTAAGCATAACAAAGCATGTATACGGATTGAATGAATAAAAGCATGTTTGTGAATTGTGCGGTTTAACAAGTAAAACATGTTGCACCCAAAGTGTATTAAAAGGAAAATGGGTCAAGTGTACTCACAAAATTTGATAGGTCTTCTGATTATCCATGCATGACGAGTTGATGAGATTAGGAGGATGGATCAACGAGGTCACCCTATACGGGTAAACGATGGTGCATGAGTAAACGGAATTATGACGGAGGATTTGAAGTGGAATATAAAGTACAACTTCTTGATATATATATATATATATATATATATATATATGTACACATATACATATATATATATACATATATATAAATAGATATATATATGTATATATTTTATATAGTTTATACAATAATTCTAAATTAAGTTTATCAAAAATATTATAGGAGTGTCGTCAAAATAAATAAATAAATAAATAAATAAATATACATTTATATTTATAGTTATAAAACTTATTTGAATTCGATACGTTTCCATTAGTGGTTCGTTTAAAAAGTATATATATACACATTTGAACGAAAATCGGGCAGAGTTTCCTGTGTTTTTGGACGATCCCGACGATACAAGTCGTCAATGTTTTTCAAAATTCAATCAATTCAACAACAATATATATGTCGTATTTTGTAGCGAATAATCTCTAATATATAGTTCGTCACAAAAAGTCGTTACTAAATAATATTTACAAAAATAAAGGACACCATCATCATCATCCTCCTCGAAATATGAATATCAACATCCCACTATTGATATTATTATATCTTCTTTTGTGTGGGATTAATCTGCTCAATAGTTTCATCAAGGATTAGGCAAAGAAACAACATGTAAAAGGTTGAAATGAAATGAGTAAAAAAAGTGTCGATACCGAACTGTGATGTTGGCTAGGGTTGACTGACTTGGACCATCTTTGACCGAACCGATTTATTGCTTTGACCGAACTCGAGCCGAGACATAAAACAAAATCGACGTGAATCCGAGTGAACCAAGCCCTCGAATACTAACTCGGATCCAACGAACCAGACCCGACCCAAGCCGGAACCACCATCGCTGCCACTGACGGCTGATAACCACCTCCGTACCGAAATCCGAACCGAGGCTCGAAACGTCATCGGATATTGACCGAGTGTTGACCAGAACTTGAAGCCGGTGTCGGAACTGAACAAAACACGAAACAACCACCATCTTCACTGTCGCCGACACAGGTGCGGTTCCGGTAGGTGCTCTGCCGCTGCCGATTGTCGTGTGGCACCACCATCACCGTTACAACCGAGCACCACCAAAGACACACCCAACCTTTCTGAAACGAAAACGAAAGGAAAAAAAGAAGCCTTTAACAGTGGAGTCGAATCGTCGGTCTAAACAGAAACGAAGGGGAGGCATACTTACCGGAGAAAAGGTTTGAACTCGAACCATGGTTGTCGAAGACGAGAACGGGCACCTCCATTGCTCCGAGGAGAAAACGGATGCTGGATTCGTGATCAGGGGGTTCAGTTTATGTCACACCCCAACCAATGGCGGAAACATCGGGATGAGACGAACAAATTGTCTCAAATAAACAAACATAAATTCAACATTAACTAAAATGCTAAAATGGGTTTCTAATTCCATCCTAGCTTGATTGCTTTATTTCTTGAACATCAACCTGCAAATTAAAGTACAATCAACAAAAGCACGTTGGCGAGTATACAAGTTTTCATACATAGCATAATACGTGTTTAAAATGTTGCTCATATCCAAATGTGAAATACAATATTATATTGACAGTATACTCGAAACGACGTTACTCTATATGTCCAAACCAAAGTTTAACGCAATTAACGTGCCTATCCTAAAAGAGTATGGGAGGTTTTAACATAGTTTAACCTAACAATACCCGTTAATATAACGGGAGGGGCGTTTCTCAACCTATAGCGCTACCATTGTTAGGGGAGGCTTGCAAAGTTAATGAACACATAGTCATGAGAGTTTACAGTAGCATAACATGTCTAACATGATTAAAATGTATCACATAGAGTATGGATAGAGTGTGCATAAAATGTTTGATGTGATGGTGTAGTTTGATAAGTAATACATATTGCACCCAAAAAGTGTAAAACGAAAATGGGTCATGTATACTCACCTTAGATTGCGTTGCGTATTTCTTGTTAAAAGAAGAGAGTGAGTTGGATCCAAAAGAGTTGCAACAAGCGCAAGAGATTACCCTATTTGTGATATGAGGTATACGTTAATATTATTGGTAATTATAAAGGTTGTAGTAATTTAAGCTAGTTAGACTAATCATATGCTATTACCAAATATTATTTGAGAATACTACCAATATTGTGAAAATAATACTAAAAATAATAAAAATAACAATACTGATAACAATAAATAATAATAATACTGATAATAATAATATCTGATTTAATAATAATACTAAGAATATTTTAATAGTAATAATAGTGACTTATAATTAATAATAATAATAAGTCTAATGATAATAATAATAATATTAATAGTAATAATAATAACTTATAATTGATAATAATAATAACAGTAGTAATAATAATAATAATAATAATAATAATAATAACAACAACAACAATAGCAGTAAGAAGTTGCATAACCGGAAACGAACAGAAGTGGTTACCGGTCGTCTTCTCCGGCGATTCCGGCGAAAGTTCCAAGTCCCGACTAGTGAGCAGTGGTTCCGGCAAGTGCGGCGGCTCCAGCAACGATCAGAAAGGGGGTGAGGTGTTAAGGAGATGCTGCAGGTTCGAGAGAGAGGAGGGGTCAGTGTGAGAAATGAGGTAAAGGTTGGTTCGGTATTTATAGGAGTTCGATAAACATGGTAACGGGGTTTATTGACGGGTTCGTTTGGAAGGTTGCGAGTGATTACGTGTCGGAGATGGAAACCCGACGATAACATGGAAAGTAACTGATTGACACGAAATGGTATCAATCAGTGATTTCGAAGAAGAAGGAAAGTTGACTGCCAGTTGTCCAAAGCTTTGTTCTTGGCGGCAAGTTTCAAAAAGGATAGTCGCAATTTTCGGTATAAGTATTAAATGTTTGGAATACTAACCAGCGATGATGGTAGCCCATCTGGTTAAGACATGTGCGTGTGATATGACGGATCCGAGTTTGAATCCGGGCGGATGCCCTTTTTGTTGCCCTTTTTAATTTCTTTTTAAGTTTTAATAGCTTCACTTTAGCCCCTGCAGTTTCACTAACTGCACTAACTGAGCTAACTGAGTTTCTTTAACATAGTTAATTTGCTTAGCTAAAATATATTAACCTTTAACTTAAACTAATCAATATTATTATTGTACTTTTTAAACTTATATATTTATTTTAGTAACTTTGTTAATTTAGATTTAAACTATAAATATTAATCTAAATCTTTTAATTAATTTAACTAACTAGGTTACTTACATAACCTTAATTCCAACTTGAAATCTAACGAGACTAACTGGATTATTAAAAAAAGAATAAAACTTGTAGATTATAAGGTTAAATAAAATAAGAAGAAATAAATAACCATTTTTTTTATAAACGGATTAAATTAACGATGTCCTATCAACGATTATTTATTTCACGAAAATTTCCGAGGTTTAAAGTTTAGGATCCATATTTTTAAAAAGGGTCGGATTTTGAAACGGGTCGATTTTGACGGGGGTTACAGTTTAGGGGGTACGTGCCTTCACTCGTCGAAAATCGGTCACCGGAGCTTCGCCAGACCACCGTCTACAGTGGTCGGCCGTCGTGTCGCCGCCGCATCTTCGCCGGCTTCGCCGGTCGGAATCCGACTGTCGAAAATGGAACAAGAGAGAGGGAGAGTGGGGTGCGGCGAGTGTGTATGTGAGTGTGTGTGTGAGTTTATTATGTTTTTTATAGGTAGGGTTTAGTAGGTTGGGCCCAAGGCCCGTTTATCAGTTCTAGTGTTTTAGAGTGGCCCAGTCGCGCCTACAAGGTCTATTTTCGAACCCGAGCATCGTAAAATGCCGTAAAATATAGTTTTAGGTTCAAAAATGTGTAAAATGACGTCGATATTTGATATTTGTCGCGCACGTTTGTCGTTTCGTTAAATAACACGTGAGTTGTTCCGGTGGTCGTTTCAAATCCATTTTTTGATCCGATTTCGACCGTGATTCCAAAATAGAAACATGAACACATACTTTCTAAAAATAGAAATACGGAAAGAGCGGAGCATTACAGTCTCCCCTCATTTAGGAAATTTCATCCTGAAATTTATTTAAGCGGAAGACTTAATAAGGGATTTGACTAGAGAAGGATCGTCTTAAATCGAGACTTGGAAGTTTGGATACGTGTGAAAAAGTATGACGTTTTGAGGAATGGACAGTTAGGTTCGTATAAATAACAAGATTGGAGAATGATGGAGGTATAGGAGGGGATGATTGATTTTAATATACGAATGCCAGTATAAGGACGGTATAAGTATTGGATAAACGAAAGCAAGGTGTTAAGAATGAAGTCCCGTCATGATTAATCAGATATCATGCATCGACACTTGGATAATCGGATATCGCGCACTTAACAATGCGTTTGTGAGTTGTTTAAAGTTTGTTTCAGGTCTAAAAGGTCTGTAAAACACTGAATATCTCATGGCACGTTTTTAAGAAATTTTGGTGACATGGTGAAAACACTCATATATAGGAAGTACCAGCGGCGTATCCATCATGTTTTGACCACATTATGTCCGTTTCGTATTCGGTGTCATGTTACGTTTCGTGTCTTACCATACACAGTAGTACACTTTATGGTTCTCATACGCCTATCACTATAATCCCGTGTGCACCCATGATTATATTAATCGTCGCATGATCTGCATAGCTTGTACCAGTTATGTACGAATTAGGGTATACATAAATTCGAAAGGTGAGAACGTGTACGTATAAGAGTGTAGTATGTAAGCAAGTCCATGCTTAAGTATGTATGGGACCCACGTAAACGAATCCCTCGGATTCCGCTCACGTATGGGTACGAATGTATGAATGAAGTATGAATGATGAGTATGTGTATAAGTATGAGTATGAACACAAGTATGAGTATGCATATGAGTATAAGTGTGAAAATAAAACGTATAAGTATAATTATAAATACAAGTAAGTATGACTGACGATGATTTCGCGTATGACATGTATTGCATGCGACAAATTTAAGCACGTAAAATGATTGAGAAGTTTAAGTTTGTAAAACGAATGATATAAGGAAATCGTTGTGCGACATAGGATAAAGCACGTGCGATGATATGCATGTATAGTTGTTTGAGTAACGCGTTGAGTTTATCGAATCGAAATAGTTTTTTTAAGCTTGATTTGAAATGTAAAATCTAGTTCGTGAATGCCAAAAGTATGTAGAACACCTATTGATTATGTGAGATATGCTTTGTATAAGAATGGAAATGCTACTCTTGTTTAAAAAGAATTTATGTTATTTGAAAGTGTTGGTCCCTATGAAGTCTTCTTGCCCACGTGTTTTGACTATAGATGACATATTGAGCGGTGTATGTAAAAAAGGTTTTGAAAATGGTATGTTCACATCGTTTTAAAGGGTCTTGCATTAAAATAGGAAATTTGAAATTAGGAGGTTCTTGTGAAAACGTTGCTCCTTAAAGAGAATTTCGTGCATATTGAACTTAGTGATCATTGAAAAGTGCTTTAAATAAATGTTTTATTGATTTTGAAAAAGGCTTTAGAAAAATGATCTTATAATAACTATAAGATCTTATACGCATATGAAATGGCTAGTTTGATTTTCAATTACGAACCAGGCCTTTGGTATGATGATAAAATGTGAGCGTGTGTTAATGATTAGGTTGAGTATGAAGTTCACGGGCAAGAGATTCGTTGTACCGATTAGGTCGACAGGCAGCATTTCGTAAGGTTTTGAAATTTGGGTAATAAAACGATTTAAGGTATGATTAAAAATTTTGTGTTTCTGAGTTTCGTGAAAATAGATTATGGGGAAAGATATACGTTCAATAAAAACAATAAATTTTTGAAATTTGCATAGTAGGGATTTTGACAAACGAAAACAGCTTAGATATATAACTTGATCATGTTGTACAATGAAGTCTCTTTTGAAATTAAATTTTGGTAACGATCAAATAGGTAAGGGAATCACCCCTAACTCGTCGGTGAGGTTGTTTTAAGAAAAGGAGGGGTGGAGTCAATCGTCAAGGTAAGGAAATCACTCCTATCTCGATGATATCTCTCCATTTTGGTGTTACAAAGAATTTAAACAAAATTGAGTGATGTCTTGAAATCATGCATATGTATAAATGTATGAAAAGATTTTGTATGATGTGTGTGTGAGAAAATGATCTCGAAAATAAATTTGAATTTAAAACGAGAGTATCGTATCATATAAAAGCAATGATAGTAAAGCATAGGTGTTATTAAAACTTGGATTGTTCCAAAGCGGAACTTTGACTAAACCAAAGCGGTCGAAGACTCTTTTAAATTTGAGAAACATGCTTTGGCCTAATAGGTGGAATACTCTCACCGATATCTCGGTTAACGGTATTCACCCCTTCCAGTTACTACATGTTCCAAATCAATTGAAAATTCGAGACTTGGCAAGATTTTTGAAAATCGAGGAGCGGGGCTAGTTGACAAGGTGCGGGTTTCACCCCTAACTTGACGATTTCGTACCCTAAGTGTGGTTGGTCCTCGTCGAGTCAAACTTGAATTTCGACACTTTGACGAGGGTCCACTAGAATTTGAAATGGAAATTCTCCATCGCGTGAAAGAATAGATGGATTGAGTGTGTTCCCCAAATTGTGGGTTTCACGCCTATTTTTGTGAAGTCGTCTCGTTTGTATGATGCGAGTGATTTCGAGTTTTAATAAAATCAAGTAAAATGCTTTAGGGAAGACGTATGTTTGAAATATTGAACCAAGTATAACACATAATGCATTTTAAGAAATTATCACATAGGAAACGTTTTCAAGAAGTTAACACATAAGAAATATTTCAAGAATAGCACGTAAAGATGTTTCATACAACTAGCATGTGAAGCAAATATGGTCGAATTTGGTGCTTAACTATAGACTAGGTCAAAAGCATGGCAATTTTTTTTCCTAATTCCCTATAGCCATGGCTCTGATACCAATCTGTCACACCCCAACCGATGGCGGAAACATCGGAGTGAAACGAAATAGATTGCAAGAGACGTCATAACACTAATAATTGTGACAAGTATATAAATAATAAATTTCATTCCATTACTAAAGAGTCATTTACATCATTTGGAATCAAATTACAACAAACTTGAGATACATGAATAACATGACAAAATTACACAAAATTTAAAGTGAGTATCTAGGCATCCTACTAGGTTCCATGCGTCATCAACTTTATCTCAAAACCTGCAACATGTTTTAAAAAGCATAGTTCAATACAAAAGTATTGGCGAGTACACTAGTTTTAGACTCGTGACATAAGTATAAAAGTATATTCAATCCAACATAACATTTTGGTATACAAGGTCAAACTATCATGCACAACAATATGTCAACTCTAGTGTCCACTAGTATTTAGCATCCCTCGACACAAAAGTGACGAGACCGTTATATTGAATCTTGTTCAAGCCCCAAACAGATGATTTTCAGGATTGATGCTAACGGATAGAATAAAGACTTAACAAAACCCCGTCGGGTGGTGTGCTACTCCTATAACGCTATAATTGTTTAAGCTGAGTTAACAAGTAATATGTTATTCTAGCGTGAACTCAAGCATAACAAAGCATGTATACAGATTGAATGAATAAAAGCATGTTTGTGAATTGTGCGGTTTAACAAGTAAAACACGTTGCACCCAAAGTCTATTAAAAGGAAAATGGGTCAAGTGTACTCACAAAATTTGCTAAGTCTTCCGATTAACCAAGCATAAGGAGTTGATGAGATTAGGAGGATGGAACACCGAGGTCACCCTATACGGGCAAACGATGGTGCATGAGTAAACGGAATTATGACGGAGGATTTGAAGTGGAATATAAAGTACAACTTGTTGATATATATATATATATATGTATGTATATATATATGTATATATATATATATATATTTTATATAGTTTATACAATTGAAGAGGTATGGTCCCAATTCCCTGCCTACATGGCAGGGACCACACCACTTTTGAGCATACAAGGCGTCCACATCAGCGTAGCAATCCAGAAGCTTCTAGAAGCTTCTGGAAGACTCGCAGCTGGCACCAAAGATGCTCTATCCGACATAAAGGACAACACGTGTCACCACTCGCAGAACGCCACGTAGGCCTGCGACGAATCAGGGAGCAGAGCTGACAAACCCAGTACGAGGTACCCAGCGTGAGCGAATGTAAGAACGCCACGCGTACCACTACACCTGCCATGACAGAGCAGACCAAGAGGATATTCCTCTTGGTCAGACAGCTGGCGCGCGCCCATAGCTGGCACAGCTGCTCCTTCCTTCTTCACCCTCCGGCTATAAATAGGACCCTTCATCATTCAGGTTCAGGATCTTTACTCTCCATACTCACTCTATACACACACTGTTTATTTCTCTCAGAACAGTACTTATTCTCACGCCGGAGCCTGGTTAAGAGGGAAACTCCCCCTTCTCCCCCTCTTAACGAGACTAACGGTGTTTACTGTTTTGTAGATCTCCAGCCATTGTTGCGAACAAGAAAAGAGGTTGAACCCCACAGACGAAATAACCCCATTGATTATCCTTGTGTTAACCAGTGTTTCAACATTGGCGCCATCCGCTTTTTGCAAAACCAATCTCATCTCTTTTCTCTATTGACAAACACTCGTCAAAATGGCTGAACAAACTCCCTCACACCCAGTCGACGGAGAAGTTTCTTCCTTTGAACTCGTTTCGGACACAGCACACGTCCAAAGGAGTCAAAGGAACGAAACCATCCAAGAGGGGCAACTGAACAATGATTTTCCTCCTATCTTTGGGAGTGTGTCTAGGGTCGTTAACCAGACCACAGCTGGACCCACTTTCCAAACACCACCAGCAAGAATCACCACTCAAACCACAAATGGAGCTGTTTTCCAAATGCCAACGGGGGTATTGCACCAAACACCCCCGTCGATGCAGACTCTAAGCCATGGAGCAGGCCCCTCTGCTCCATCGGAACAAGCACAACTCAACTACTCTGCACTTTTAGGGCTGCCAGAAGGAAAAACTCTGGCCTCCTTATACGCCGAACAAATGGCGTCCATAAACCTCGTTTACACGCAGCTCAGCGCACAACAAGCTCTGCTCCAAGCGCAAGCTAACCAAACAGCATTCGTAACTCCACAACCAAGGTCTTTGAGCACACACACGGCTCAGCAGACTAGTGCGTGGAACTTACGTCTAGAGAAAGGACCGGTGCAAAATGTAAGAAGACCCAGCGCGCATGACACGCGCGATACCTATGCTGAAACAGAAAGCAACTTCGTACAAAACTCCAATCTACAACGAAGACCGATCCAAACCCGCTTAGGCGCGCGCAACATGAACACAGAATGGGAAGAAGAAGAAGAGGACCCAACATACAAGGAAGAAAACTCGGTGTTTAGCAGGCTTCATCCGGAACACGAAGCATACAAACCAACCAAGCGCGCAGGGTACAACCCAAAAGCAGAGCATGATTACACCTTGAGCTATCGTCCCAAGGACATGGCTGAAAATTCAAAATTCATCAGAGAAATCGCCTGCGCCGCGATCGACAAAACGAAGTTACCACACAACGTGGGAAAATACAATGGGTTGACAGACCCAGATGATCACCTCCAGGTGTTTAAGGGTGCAGGAGCAACAGGTGGATGGAACTTACCAACTTGGTGCCACCTGTTTGCTCAAACATTCGTCGGCGCAGCGCGCATTTGGTTCGACAATTTACCGGCAGGTAAAATCAAGTCATGGGTCGATTTCCGAGAAAAGTTCCTAGCACACTTCTCTCAGCAGCGAAGACAAGCCAGAGACCCCGGCGACTGTTTAAACATATGGAGAAAAGACTACGAAAGCGTAGAAGACTTCATTACAAGGTACAACAAAGAATGTTTAGAAATCGGAGATATACTAGAAAAGATGATGCGCGCTCACTTCATGAGGGCAGTCAAGTGTGACGATTTGGTTAAAAGAATCAAAGGGCGAGACGGAGGACCCAAAGATTGGGAAACCTTCATAGAAGCAGCCAAAACCATTGCGCAGACAGACAGACAGTTGACCGGTGACGACCACCGTCAGCGCGCACACAACCATAATGATCGACACAACAGAAGGGGCAGAAATCAACCCTGGAAGGCTTCTGGGCACAGAGAAAGAAGTCCTCCAAGGGAAGACGCATGCCATACAATCAACCAAATAGCCCATCAAAAAGAAGTGAAGCGAGAAAACAGAGAAAAGCAGTGGACTCCACTGACCAAAACACCCTCTGAAGTCCTAGCTACAGAAAATCATCAGTTCAAACCACCCTTACAGATGCGCAACAAAAGGGGACAAGACCCAAATCTCTTCTGTGAATTCCATAAAGATACGGGCCACTTAACTGACGATTGTTTTAGTCTAAAGCAAGAAATCGAAAGAGCCATAAGAGACGGAAAGCTCACCCATTTAGTCAAAGGCGGGAAGCGCGATTACCGCCAAATACAAAGAAGAGATGAGGGGCCAGATAACAAAAAGCTCAGAAAGCTAGAAACCCACATGGTGCAAGGAGGTCCACGAAGACCAAGGAAAAACTACAACAAGCGCGCGCAGGATGACTCATGGCGCGAGAAACAAGTTATTTTCCCAGTTGTTAGAGGGGGTCCAAGAGAAAAACGACCAATAGTCATTCCAGGTGTGATTGGCCACTACCAGACAGACTACATTTTCATCGATCCGGGGAGCACCGCGGATATCATATACGAACAGTGCTTCAATCAATTCGATCAAGAGGACAAGGCGCACTTAGAACCAGTCGATTACCCACTGACCGGTTTCTGTAATGAAGCCGTCTTTCCCCTAGGGAAAATATCGTTCCCGGTGTTATTTTCGGACGGAAGAAATTAAAGAACTGAAGAGGTCACATTCATGGTACTGTCGGCGCACTCAAGGCATGACATCCTCCTAGGAAGAGAATCCCAAGGAGACTTCAGTATGATCTGCTCCGCACCACATTCCGCTGTTGGATTCCCCACCGAAACAGGCATCGCGCTGATATATGCAAGTAAGGAAGTTCTAGCAACAGATGAAATCAGACCAGCCAAAGCAAGCAAGCCAGCACCGCGCATAGAAGCAGAAAAATGGGTACTGAACAGCTCGTACCCAGAACAAACAGTCACCCTTGGGCCCGCCATGTCTGATTTAACGCGCGCGGCGCTCAAGAAATTACTGCACGAAAACATGGACGTGTTCGCCTGGACACCGGCTGATATGGTTGGTGTTCCACGGCATATAGCAGAACACCGTCTGAATGTCTCAGAAGATGCAAAGCCGGTGGTGCATGCCAAACGCCACCTAGGCGATGTCAAACACGACGCCATGAAAGAACAAGTGTTAGAGTTGCTAAACGCAGGAATCATCAGAGAAGTCAGATACCAAACGTGGGTAGCAAGCCCAGTAATGGTAAAGAAACCAAATGGTAGCTGGAGAATGTGTGTCGACTACAAAGATTTAAACAAGGCATGTCCCCGCGATTGTTACGCTTTACCAGACATAGACGAGAAAATCGATTCTCTGGCAACATTTTAGTGGAAATGCTTTCTGGATTGCTACAAAGGGTACCACCAAGTTCAAATGGCCGTCCAAGACAAAGATAAAACCGCATTTCGCACGCCAACAGGGCTGTATTGCTACACCAAGATGCCTTTCGGCTTAAAGAATGCAGGCGCAACATACCAAAGGTTGATGAACGAAACATTCAGTGACGCCATTGGTAAGTACATAGAAGTGTACATGGACGATCTTGTAATCATGAGCAAGGAGGAGAGCGCGATGCTGGCAAACATCCAGAAGACCTTCAATACGCTGCGCAGCGTAAGTATCAAGCTGAACCCAGCAAAGTGCTCATTTGGAATGGAAGAAGGGAAGTTCTTGGGCTTCATCGTCACAAAGGATGGTTTTAAGGTAAATCCAGAAAAGGTCTAAGCCATAGAAAGGATGCCCTCACCAGCAAACATCAAAGACATGCAAAAACTAGCAGGACGATTAGCCGCACTCAATCGTTTCTTAGCTAACCACGCTGCAAAATCCTTCCCTTTCATCAAGACCTTGCGCAATTGCATGAAGAAAAGCCAGTTCCAATGGACTCCGGAAGCAGAGAGTGCGTTCCGCGAGATGAAAGATTGCCTCATAAGACTGCCAACACTAACCGCACCAAACAAGGGAGAACCTTTGGTACTCTACCTGTCAGCTTCCGACAGGGCAGTCGGGGCCGTATTACTCGTCGATCGTCAAGGTATTCAAACACCAGTTTACTATGTGTCGCGAACCTTGACCGATCCAGAAACTCGGTATGCAATCATGGAGAAGCTAGTCCTTGCGCTGATTCACGCTTAAAGACGGCTGCGCAGGTATTTTGCCAATCACGTCATCCACGTGCTAACAAACTACAACATTGGAAATATCCTTGCAAGGCCAGAAGTATCAGGAAGGCTAGCTAAATGGGCAATAGAACTGGGGGGGTCATAATGTGGTTTTCAGACCAAGACCATCAATCAAAGGCCAGGTCTTGGCAGATTTTATGACGGAAGTCCCAGACGACAAAGACAGAGAATGTAAAGCGATGGAGAAAGCTGAGAAAAGCAAACAGAGGAGCCATGGCTGTTGTACACAGATGGTGCATCTAATGAAGACGGAGCAGGCGCGGGACTAAGGCTGGTAAGCCCAGACAAACATGAATTCACATACGCCATACGCCTGGACTTCAAAAGCACAAACAACGAAGCCGAGTACGAAGCCTTCCTGGCTGGCCTGAGATTGGCAATCAAAATGGGGGTCCGACACATCGAAGCGCATGTGGACTCCATGTTAGTAGCAGGCCAAATCAACGGTCAATATGAAGCCAAGGGCGATATAATGGCACTTTATCTCAACCAAGCGAAAACGTTGCTACAAACCTTCTATTCCTACAAGGTGCACCACATAAACCGAAGCGAAAACAAGCCGGCGGACGCATTAAGCAAGCTCGCATCAACAAGCTTCCAGCACCTAGCGAAGGACGTGCGCATAGAGGTTTTAAGCAACCCATCCGTTCCACTCAGAGAAGTAAGCGTTATCCAGACAGGAACAACGTCCTGGATGACGCCGATAATCATGTACTTGCAGTCTGGGATTCTTCCAAAAAACAAAGCCGAGGCGCGAAAGATCCAATACAAATCAGAACACTATCAGATGGCAGATGGGATACTGTACCGAAAGTCGTATCTTGGCCCACTGCTACGATGTGTTGACACCGACGACGCAAATTACCTGATCCGGGAAGTGCATGAAGGAATTTGTGGTATCCATGCCGGGCCTCGAATGGTAGTGGCAAAGGTAATGAATGCCGGATACTACTGGCCCGGGATGCATCTTGATGCTGTGAAAGAATTGAGAAAGTGCAGTGGCTGTCAGAGACATGCGCCCCAAGAACGAACTAGTACCCGTGACAACATCATGGCCTTTTCAACAATGGGGCATAGACATGGTAGGCCCTTTCCCAGAAGCACCGGGGGCAGTCAAGTTCATAATAGTCGCGGTGGACTACTTCACCAAGTGGGTAGAAGCAAAGGCGCTTGCATCAACCACATCGGCAGTCGTCAAACGATTCATATGGGAACAAATCATATGCCGGTTCGGCTTACCTCTCCGAATCATCACCGATAATGGAACTAACTTTGCAGCAGACGACCTCGAACGATGGTTCAAAGAACTACACATCGAGCATACCTTCTCTTCGGTTGCGCACCCGCAAGGGAATGGTCAAGTAGAGGCAGTCAACAAAAGTATCATTGATGGTATCAAGGCAAGGCTCGGCGAGAAACGAAGAGGCTGGGTCGACGAACTACCAAGCATACTGTGGGCCCATAGAACAATGCCAAAAACAAGCAACAGTGAAACGCCGTTCAGTTTGGTCTATGGGTCTGAAGCTGTTATCCCAGCAGAAATCGGGCTGCCATCTCCAAGGATGCTCTCCATAAATGTAATCAACAATGAAGAAGAAAGGAGGATCGACCTAGACCTCCTAGAAGAACGGAGAGAGATGGCAGCAATCAACGAGGCCAAATACAAAACGAAGCTGGAGAAATATTACAACTCCAGAGTCCGAGTCTGCACTTTTAACCCGGGAGACTATGTCTTAAGGGACAATGAAGCCTCCAACGCAGAAAAGCCTGGAAAACTGGCTCCCAAATGGGAAGGCCCGTACATAATCGATGCAGTGCTCGGCAAGGGAACCTACAAACTACGCACCATCAACGACAAAGAGGTTCCACGAACCTGGAATGCCCAACAACTCCAAAAGTGCTACATGTAACACAACCATGTAATCGTAAAGGGCGTACAGCCAACACATTTACTTTAATACAAGAAGTGTTTGGCTACTTTTATTTCATGCAAATTTCTTGTCACAACTGCATTTATTACTTTGGGCGTACACGAAAACATCAATGGCTCGACCATAGGAAACGTTGTAGACCTCCAAGGCTCGTCACAACCAAGTGAACAGCCGGGTCAGAAACACAACCAAAGCCTACAAAACGCCAAAACATAACTTCGTGCCCACATAAACACGAAAATATCGATAGCAAGGTAACTAAACATTGTAATGCTCCCAAGGCTGATCACAGCTGAGCTCACACAATAACCTGCAACTCGATCACTTCGTATGTCACCTATAAGCGCACACGTTCAAACGACAGAATAAAACGTTGTAGTAACACAACATCACCTGTCAGCGCCATCATTCATTCGTGACACCTGATCAAAGTAATTAAACATGCACATATTATGACGATAACAAAATTCGCATAACCGTAGAAAAAAGCGATAAAATATTCACAAGAATCCCAGGTACACACACCCACAGGTAAAAAAAATTTAAATTGTCTTAAAGCAACCAACATTACAGGCCGATTCACGACAATACACGGCACACAGGCCGGAATCCACCGTTCAAGTCTGACTGGGGCCAGCACCCCCTGCCGCGTCAACATCTTCTCCCAAAGCCTTCTTCAACAAGGCAACCCCATCCGGTTTCCGAGACAACTTCTGCGCCGCTCGGACAACGGCGAACTCTAGGGTTGAAAAGTCCTTGTGCTTAGCAGCATAAGCACCATCACAATCCTCTTTATACAGCTCAAAGTGGTAGTCTTTCTCATTATTGATAGCCGCAGACTTGCCTTCAGCATACCCAAACTTACGACCGCTATTATAACCCGCTCGACCCAATTCAACCATGTACGTGGCAAGCTCAGTCGAATTCAGAATACGGTCAGCAAGCTGCATAAAACAAGGCAATCAAATAAAAATCGCAAAAACAAAAGAACAAGAAAGAGCAAAAGAAATTACCAAGGGCACTCCACGAGAAAGCAACCACCTGGTGTCAGCAGATGTTTCTTCTGCAAGGAGTTCTGCTGCTTGGCTTTCAGCAGTCTTCTCAGCAAGAAGACGCTGTGCAGCTTCACATTCAGCCACCTTTTGCTGAACAAGAACCTCCAGCTTATCAATCCGATTAATATACTCCTTCTCTTTCTTCTCAGATGCAACACGCGCCTGCTGCGCCTCCTCAAGTGCCGTTTTTTCACCAGATAGCCGCACGATACCGTCGCTGAGATTGCATCTCAACATTCGTACGCGCACACGCGGCTTCCCAATCTTTCTGTTTTTGCTCATTAAGCTGCTTCTGTTCTTCAAGTTTTTGTTCAGCATCAGCAACCCTCCATTGCAAACCTTTCCTCTCCGCATTAAACTTAGCCCTCTCTTCAGCAAACACCTTCTTCGACGCCTCAAACTCAATAGTCTCTTCCCCCATCGACCGCCATTCACGGAGTATCTCTTGAGAAGTAGCAAAGAAATTAACCCTGGCACCAACATGGTCATCCAACAAGGAAAATCGATTGCGATTTTTCTGAAACATCCTCTCAGCAGGAGGAAGAGACATGGCAAAAAATTCATGGCAGTTGTTCACATCATCCATCCTGGAACCTTGGGTGAGGTTCCAGCGAGGGGCTTGTGGTAGGTCGTCGCAAGCAGGGTTACCCCAAGAATCAGTAGGATTATGCTCAAATTGCGGACTGCGCACAACACCAGAAGTAGCTCCACCTCCACCAGGAGGACGCTTGGTATAGATGGTTTGTTGAGGGGTAGTTTCACTAGATTCCACCCCCACCTCAACACCCTTTCCTTTATCAGCCCCACCATCACCTCCAGCATCTACACCTCCTTCAGCCACACCCTCAGTAAACCCTTCTCCACCCCGCGTGTCCACATCAACATCATCACGAGGAGGGGTTAAACCAATTGTCCTCGACGGGGGCGAAGCAGGTGGAGTAATTTGAGAAATGTCCACCACACGAGGTTTCCTGCTAGTCTTGACCACTGTCATAAGACAACAATTAAAACAACTTGATGAAAGATATGACAAACGTACAAAGGAAAGCTGATTACCAGTAGGAGGGGCTGATGCAGCATAAAGCTCCTCCAACAGATTCTCGCGACCCCCACTAAAAACACCAAGGTCGATCTCAGACTCAGAAGGCGCCGGGGGGGTTTCTTTGTGAAGTTTTGCCTTTTTGGCAGCAAGAAGGGCAGCAGCCTGCTCATCAAGTTGGCGTTTTTGGTCTTCAAGGGCTTTCTTCTTCATGTGCTTAGATAAAGTAGCACCATCGTCAGGGTCTGACCCTCGATTCCCCTCACCAACCCCTAGACCAGAGAACGTGTCAGAAACCACAACATAATCTAGACAAGGAAGAGACGAAGGTTGCTTACGAGAAGAACCAGCAGCTTTCCCCTCAGTTCTTCCCTCCTTCCCAGACTTACTCGTCTTAGCCCTCTTCCTTGTCTCCAGCTGGGCGGAAGGATCAACAGAGATTTCTTCTTCATCATCATCACCACCACCAAGTACAGGTTCTGCAACATCAACCCGCGCAATACCTGCACGCGCGCAACGAGAAGTTAGACCCTCAAGAACCTGGCCAGAACTTCCACTGGAAAGAACAATGACTTCCCCTCGACCCGAGTCGACAGAGTCACCCCAAACGTGTTCACCTAAAACTTCAGTAACATATTTCCCCAAGCTTTCATCGGTAGGATGCAAAAAACGTCCACGAATCTGGTCTAACCAAGTGGGGCTCCCATCCGCTTGAATAGCCTCAACCATGGTACCCGCTGTCTTCGGATCCAAGACGTTTATCAAGCTGTAACTGCAAAGGAGCAAGAAGATAAGGGAACACAACAAAATATACTAAACCTAAAGGAAAATAAATCAAAAATAAACTCAAGGAAGAAACATACATTTACCCTGATGGCTATACACAGGTTGACCCAGTGGGTGTTTGGGCACCCACAACAAACTCATCCCTGCCCCAACTGAAGCCATCTCATCCAGCTGGGAAATGGCAGTCGCCTTAGAGGTTATCTTCCTATACCAGTCCTGAGCAGCAAAGTCTTGCATAACATCCACCTTTGGGATCCCTTGGCTCACATGCCTATACGACATATCTATCGGAATTACACCACGGCGGATGTAAAAGAATTTCTGTTTCCAGTCATGAAGGCTCTTTAACGGCACAGAACATACCGGAGCAACACCTGTTCGTGCTTGAAAGGAATAAAAGCCACTGGTGTACATAACGCTGTAGAACACGTTAAACATCTCGAAAGTAGGCTCAACACGGTAAGCCCTACAAACGTATTCAAAATGGGTAATGCGTGGAAGCCCAATCGCATTAACCTGGGAAATATGAAGCCCATACCCCCTTAACACAGCAGCAGTAAACTTTGTTATCGGCAACCTGAAACTACCCTCCCGGAAAAACGCAGCATACAAAGTGATATAACCCGGGGGGGTGTCTAAAGCAGTAGATCCAGCAGGAGGATACTGAGCCCCCCACTCAGGGCGGAAGTTCATACCCCTCACCAGATTCTGAAACTCCTCCTCCTTCCAACCAATAACAGCCTGGTCCGGACCAGGAGGGGCTTTCCCCCTATGTTTTCTTTTCTTTCGGGTAGGATTCTTCTCAGACATGGTATAAGTACCAAGAAGTAGAAGATCTGAACTCAAGAAAAATATGAAGAAACGGAGAATAAGGGAAGAAGATAGAGAGAAAATCACAGTTGAAATTTGAAAATGTAAAGGAGAAAGGGTAACCGCCTCCTATTTATACCCATCGCATTTAATGCGATGGGTAGTGGACCGTCAGAACCTTTTAAAAGTAACCAATAAAGGAGCGACACGTCAGAAGAGAGAGAAGACGTCGGCTCGTTTTTCGGGAAGCAGGGGCGACAAGGCCGCCTGACGTGACAGGAAGTCACTGAAAAAGCAACTGTTCACCTCCGATAAGACAGGGATGTCAGACAGTCACACCAAACACTTCCCCATAACCACCAAACTTCCACCAGAAGGAAACATCAAGAGCCAAAACACATGCGCCATGCGTCCATTTGGCTCACTTTTTTCAAAGGGCCAAAACCCATGCGCCATGCGTCCATTTGGCTCACTTTTTTCAAAGGGCCAAAACCCATGCGCCATGCGTCCATTTGGCTCACTTTTTTTCAAAGGGCCAAAACCCATGCGCCATGCGTCCATTTGGCTCACTTTTTTCAAAAGGCCAAAACCCATGCGCCATGCGTTCATTTGGCTCACTTTTTTTCAAAGGGCCAAAACCCATGCGCCATGCGTCCATTTGGCTCACTTTTTTCAAAAGGCCAAAACCCATGCGCCATGCGTCCATTTGGCTCACTTTTTTCAAAGGGCCAAAACCCATGCGCCATGCGTCCATTTGGCTCACTTTTTACAAAGGGCCAAAAACCCATGCGCCATGCGTCCACTTGGCTCACTTTTCCCCAAAAAAAAAAAAAAAAAAAAAAAAAAAAAAAAAAAAACCTCCACGCGCCGCAAAAGCTCACTACTTCCATAAGTCCAGAATCCCTCCTAGACGATCAACTCAACTAGAAGGCACACTAGACTGGGGGGACTTGAAGAGGTATGGTCCCAATTCCCTGCCTACATGGCAGGGACCACACCACTTTTGAGCATACAAGGCGTCCACATCAGCGTAGCAATCCAGAAGCTTCTAGAAGCTTCTGGAAGACTCGCAGCTGGCACCAAAGATGCTCTATCCGACATAAAGGACAACACGTGTCACCACTCGCAGAACGCCACGTAGGCCTGCGACGAATCAGGGAGCAGAGCTGACAAACCCAGTACGAGGTATCCAGCGTGAGCGAATGTAAGAACGCCACGTGTACCACTACACCTGCCATGACAGAGCAGACCAAGAGGATATTCCTCTTGGTCGGACAGCTGGCGCGCGCCCACAGCTGGCACAGCTGCTCCTTCCTTCTTCACCCTCCGGCTATAAATAGGACCCTTCATCATTCAGGTTCAGGATCTTCACTCTCCATACACACTCTATACACACACTGTTTATTTCTCTCAGAACAGTACTTATTCTCACGCCGGAGCCTGGTTAAGAGGGAAACCCCCCTTCTCCCCCTCTTAACGAGACTAACGGTGTTTACTGTTTTGCAGATCTCCAGCCATTGTTGCGAACAAGAAAAGAGGTTGAACCCCACCGACGAAATAACCCCATTGATTATCCTTGTGTTAACCAGTGTTTCAACAAAAATAATTCTAAATTAAGTTTATCAAAAATATTATAGGAGTGTCGTCAAAAAAATAAATAAATAAATATACATTTATAGTTATAGTTATAAAAGTTATTTGAATTCAATAAGTTTCCATTAGTGGTTCGTTTAAAAAGTATATATATACATATTTTAACGAAAATCGGGTAGAGTTTCCTCTATTTTTGGACGATCCCGACGATACAAGTCGTCAATGTTTTTCAAAATTCAATCAATTCAATAACAATATATATGTCTTATTTTGTAGCGAATAATCTCTAATATATAGTTCGTCACAAAAAGTCGGTACTAAATATTATTTATAAAAATAAAGGACATCATCATCCTCGAAATATGAATATCAACATCCCACTGTTGTTATTATTATATCTTCTTTTTTGTGGGATTAATGTGCTCAATAGTTTCATCAAGGATTTGGCAAAGAAACAACATGTAAAAGGTTGAAACGAAACGAGTAAAAAAAAGAGTCGATACCGAACGGTGACGTTGGCCAGGGTTGACTGACTTGGACCATCTTTGACTGAACCGATTTATTGTTTTGACCAAACTCGAGCCGAGACATAAAACAGAATCGACGTGAATCCGAGTGAACCAAGCCCTCGAATACTAACTCGGATCTAACGAACCAGACCCGACCCAAGCCGGAACCACCATCGCTACCACTGACGGCTGATAACCACCTCCGTACCGAAATCCAAACCGAGGCTCGAAACGTCATCGGATATTGACCGAGTATTGACCAGAACTTGAAGCCGGTGTCGGAACTGAACAAAACGCGAAACAACCACCATCTTCGTTGTCGCCGACACAGGTGCGGTTCCGGTAGGTGCTTTGCCACCACCACCAGTTGTCGTGTCACACCACCATCACCATTACAACCGAGCACCATCGGAGACACACCCAACCTTTCTCAAACGAAAACGAAAGGAAAAAAAAAGAAGCCTTTAACAGTGGAGTCGAACCATCGGTCTAAACAGAAACGAAGGGGAGGCATACTTACCGGAGAAAAGGTTTGAACTCGAACCATGGCTATCGAAGACGA
This sequence comes from Helianthus annuus, assembly GCF_002127325.2. NCBI lineage: Eukaryota > Viridiplantae > Streptophyta > Magnoliopsida > Asterales > Asteraceae > Helianthus > Helianthus annuus. The sequence goes on along the minus strand of NC_035444.2, from coordinate 71,385,628 downwards.
GAACGGGCACCTCCATTGCTCCGAGGAGAAAACGGATGCCGGATTCGTGATCAGGGGGTTCAGTTTAGGGGGTACGCGCCTTCTGTGACACCCCGTTGAAACACGCTAGCTTGGCAGTGGCTGCTTCAACTTTCGGGACGAAAGTTCTTAAAACTTGGGGATAATGTGACACTCGAGGTTTTTCCGAACGAACACCTTGTAATATTTTGTGTATATAAATATTATTAAATGGAAACGTGATCTTTATTTGCTTAACGTGTGTTGTATGTATGTATTATATATATATGTATGTGAGTCGAGACCACGACTCGCAACCGCTTGGTTGCGAGTGGGCCTTTGGGCCGTAACCGGCTTGGGCCGAAACCCCAAGCCCAACCCGAAACATCCCCTTGTATATATCCCACCTTTCCCCCACTTCTTCCATTTTACACACACATACACTTCTACTTTTTCTCTCAACTAAGAAAACCCTCAAACATCATCCCAACCTTCTCCAACTTTCGGATTCAAGCAAGGATCTCGGACAAGATCACCATACGGACACTTCATCTTCCCTCACCTTCTTCCTTTGTTTTCGGCTCCTTCTTCACAAACCGGTTAGTGTGTAATTAATGCCTTGTATGTTTGCTTGAATGATGTGTTTATGAAATAGAAAAGAAAATGTTTGGTTAGGAACATTATGCATGATTCTAGGGTGATTTGTGAAGTAAAATATATGTGAAAACCATTTATGTGTGAATACTTGTGACATGTTTAAAATGACTAGAAAATGGTAGTTTACAAGTGTTCATGGCCAATCAAACTATACTTCTTTGTTTCTTGCAAAATGATGATTGATTAACATAAGTTTCGGCTATGTATTGTATGCTCTTTGTTCTTGCAATGTTAATCTTGTTAAAATATGTGATTTTGGATCATAAATATATGGTTAGGTTGACATGAAAACCCTAGAAAAAATGATGAACATAGGATGAACTTCTTGAATGTGGTTTGAAGGTTTTAAAAATGGTAAAGTTTGATCTATATGGTCTAATGGTCAAATGAGGAAAAGTGTTTGTAGAAATCTTATTGGTTATTTCCGGATTTGGGCCTGAATTCTTGGTACAAAATGGACTGATGCATCTGCATCATCACGTGTGTATGAAAGGGACAGTTTCCGACTCGCAACCACGGCTTTACGACTCGAGACCACGCCGTTGCGACTCGCAACCAAAGCATGACAAGTCGAAACCACGAGGTTGCGACTCGAAACTACGACGGTTGCGACTCGCAACCAAAACGTGACAACTCGAGACCACGGTTACGACTCGCAACCATAACGTGACAAGCCGAGACCACCTGGTTGCGACTCGAGACCAGCTGGTTGCGAGTGGGCCGTCCACTTTGGTTATTGGGCCATTATGTGACTTGGGCTATCTGTTGACTGGATTATGTGTTGCTGTTGACTGTTTAATTGTTTAGGCCGGTCCAATAACCCAATGACTGTTTACTTGTATGCATGTTACGTACCTGTATGTATTTCACGTGAATGCTTGTATACCGAACCTGACCTATACCGGTAACCATGTTAGGACGTGGTGACCAACGTGATTGACAAGTAACCTAAACCTACCGAGCAACCCAAGGTGAGTTCACAACTTAAAAGCATGCGTCCCGGTGGTTTGGGACACGAGACTAACAACCCTATCCCCTGGTAAAAGGGGATACCATTTACATACCTTCCCTAGTTATTGGGAACAAAACTTACTTTTCCTTCCCGGGTATTGGGAAACCTTTTGGTTAATCACTGTTTATACGGATTGCAACTAACGGCACTAAACGAAACTCTATCACTCAAGTCCCTACTACAAATACCGATTAGTCGCCGGGTTAGGCGAGCGAGTTATTAGTTGATAGCGCTATTTAGGTGTTTACCAGCCTCACACCGTGCCCTGGTTTGGGATCGGTCGTGAACTAATGTACTCAGAAATCCGTCAATGATGATAGAACATTGACATCGGGGCATCCTGCGGATACGCAACGGTTACCTAGTGTTCGGTATTGGAAAAACAGTTTAGTCGCTAACTTTTGGGGTAGCTCCCCAGGGCATGTATAAACGGATAAATTAACCGGTGAAACAAAGTTTTTGGTAATTAAAACTGGACAACTAGTGAACTCACTCAGCATTTTTGTTGACCCCTTACTGCATGCTTCGCAGGTAACCAGTGACGAAGGAGCTTGCAGCTTGGGAACGTGTAGTGTCTGTTCACCCTTGTGCTGGGTGTTACCTTATTTTGAAACATGAACTTTGTCTAAACTACTTTACTTATGCTTCCGCTACTTATTAACTGTTTGAACTTAAAACTTTAAACTCTGAACTTAATATTTGCTAAGCTTATGAATAGCAAGTATTACTTTTGTTATCAACTTAAGTATTCGGTATAATTGGTGGCTGGATCCTGGTCAGTCACGCCCCCGAAGCGGGTGTTATCCGCAGGTGGATTTTGGGGGTGTGACAGATTGGTATCAGAGCCATTGGTTATAGTGAACTTGGTTTTAAAAAGGGGGAAATCTTTTTGGAGAAAAACCAGACTATAACCCGTGACTCGTAACGACACTACACTCCAAGTGCAAGGCTCGACACTTTTGACCTCATAGCTCGGACTAGTGTTTACTTGTTTGCTTTATGTTTCCTGTTATGCTATACATATTAGTGTGCCTAAATCAGATAGATACACCTCTCTCTTCTATCTCATTCTCGCTACACTACGACATCGCACTCATACTGTGTTTTCTGGTTATGAAGACAATGAGTGGACGCGGAAGGGGAAACATTAACATGACGCAGGCTCAGTTCACTAACCTGCTCAACACCGTGGCTGCAGCTTTCGCAGCTCACCCTATAGGTAAGCTCGTTGTTTTTAGGATGTTTAGATCCTACCGCCACATCGACTTTTCGCCTCTAAACCTATACGCTTCGCTTCTCACGAACAGGTCAGCATGCACCTGCGCAACCACCAGTGTGTACTTTCAAAACTTTCATGGATTGCAAGCCTCTCCCTTTCAACGGCACTGAGGGTGCCATAGGTCTTCTGCATTGGATTGAGAAAATTGAAGCTGTCTTTGCTGTTTGCGAGTGTCCCACTGCAAATTGGGTGAAATTTGCTACTGCTACGCTTGAAGGAAGCGCGCTTTCTTGGTGGAAGGCGCAGATTCAGATGTTTGGGTTGGAAACTGCAAATGCTACGGCATGGGAGGATTTCAAGGACATGATTAAGGAGGAATACTGTCATCGGGATGACATCCACAAGCTTGAGAATGAGTACTATGAGCTCAAGATGGTTGGGTCAGAGATTGAAACTTACACCAAGCTGTCTAATGATTATGCTGCTCTTTGCCCAAACATGTCTCGACCTATGTATCGAAGAATCGAACTGTATATCAAGGGTTTGGCTCCAGAAATTCGAAGCCATGTAACTTCAGCCAACCACACTACCATTCAGCCGATCGTTCGACTTGCTCACAAACTTACTGATCAGGCCGTAGAGGAGGGCAGGTTGCCCAAAAGGATCAGTGCTACTGTCGGAACTTCTAGTGACAGCAAGCGTAAGTGGGAAGGAAGTCAGAGCAAGGATGCTAACCCCACTCAGGCCCCAGCACAGCAAAGGAAAACTGAAAACAACAAAGGCACTCAGCAACAGGGTGGCTACCGGGGAAACTACCCTAAGTGCAACAAGTGTAACAAGCACCACAATGGGGCGTGTAACAGGGGCCAGTGTCAGCGATGCCACAAGGTGGGGCACGAAGCCAAGGATTGTAGAAGTCAGTTCCCAGCTAGACAGAATCAGCAACAGCCCCAACAGCAACAGCAACAGCAGCAGGGAAACAACCGAGCATGTTTTAAGTGTGGAGCTGAGGGGCACTTTAAAAAGGATTGCCCTGAACTGAATCAGAACCGCAACAATAATCAGGGAGCTGGGAACAACAATCAGAACAACAATGCTGGGAATGGTGCTAGAGGACGGGCTTTCGTGATTGGAGCTGGCGAAGCAAGGAATGACCCCAATGTCGTGGCGGGTAAGTTCCTACTCGATGATCGTTATGTTTCTGTGTTATTTGATTCCGGTGCCGATGCTAGTTATGTATCCCTACGTATTAGTAAGAAGCTTAAGCGTCCGCTTTCGTTACTAAGTTCTCCTCATATCGTCGAGTTAGCTAATGGTAGAAACATCGAGGCCTCACATGTTGTCAAAGGCTGCAAACTAGAGTTGTCTGGTCAGACATTTAGTATCGATCTTTTCCCTGTTACTCTCGGAAGCTTCGACGTCGTTGTTGGTATGGATTGGTTATCCAAGCATCGCGCTGAGATCCTCTGTCAAGAGAAAGCAGTTCGTATTCCTCGCCGTTCTGGCAAACCCCTCATCGTACAAGGTGGCAAAAGTGGAGAAATCTCCGGCGTTATCTCATTCTTGAAGGCCCAGAAGTGTCTACGAAAAGGGCACACCGCTATCTTAGCACTTGTCACCAACACGCAGGAAAAGGAAAAGAGGATTGAAGACTTTCCAGTAGTGCGTGACTACCCTGAGGTATTTCCTGAGGAATTACCTGGACTCCCTCCCCATCGTCAGGTCGAATTCCAAATCGAGCTAGCTCCCGGAGCAGCGCCTATAGCTCGTGCACCTTATCGACTAGCCCCCGCAGAATTGAAGGAACTCTCTATTCAACTACAGGAACTTTTGGATAAAGGATTTATCCGTCCTAGTTCGTCACCCTGGGGAGCACCGGTACTCTTTGTTAAGAAGAAGGACGGCACGTTCCGAATGTGTATTGATTATCGTGAGCTGAACAAGGTTACCATCAAGAATCGTTACCCCCTCCCGCGAATCGACGATTTGTTTGATCAGTTGCAAGGATCAAGCTACTATTCTAAGATTGACCTGCGATCAGGCTACCATCAGTTAAGGGTCCGTAATGAAGACATTTCCAAAACTGCATTCAGAACTCGTTATGGTCATTATGAATTCCTCGTTATGCCCTTTGGAATGACCAACGCCCCTGCAGTGTTCATGGATCTCATGAACCGGGTATGCAAACCCTACCTCGACAAGTTTGTGATCGTGTTTATAGACGACATTTTGATCTACTCGAAAAGTCAGGAAGAGCATGAACAGCACCTACGCCTTATCCTCGAACTCCTCCGCAATGAGCAACTGTACGCCAAGTTCTCGAAATGCGACTTCTGGCTTCGGGAAGTCCATTTCCTTGGGCACGTGGTTAACAAGGATGGAATCCACGTCGACCCTGCAAAGATCGACTCTATAAAGAATTGGCCTACCCCTAAGACTCCGACCGAAGTTCGCCAATTCTTGGGATTGGCAGGTTACTACCGCAGATTCATTCAGGGGTTCTCAAAGATTGCACAACCCCTCACTACGCTCACTCAGAAAGGCGTCACCTACAAATGGAGTGAAGCTCAGGAAACCGCGTTTCAGAAACTAAAGGATAACCTCTGCAATGCTCCTATTCTCTCGTTACCTGAAGGAACGGACGACTTTGTGGTTTACTGCGATGCGTCTATTCATGGGCTCGGTTGCGTGTTGATGCAACGCGAGAAAGTTATTGCTTACGCCTCTCGACAACTTAAGATACATGAAAGGAACTACACAACGCATGATTTGGAACTGGGAGCAGTGATCTTTGCGCTTAAGATATGGAGGCATTACCTGTACGGTACCAAGTGCACCATTTACACCGATCACAGGAGCCTCGAGCATATCTTCAAGCAGAAGGAATTAAACATGCGACAACGCCGATGGGTCGAACTTCTGAATGATTATGAATGCGCCATTAAGTATCATCCGGGCAAGGCCAATGTTGTGGCAGACGCCCTCAGCCGGAAAGACACTGTACCAAGGCGCGTGCGAGCATTACAACTTACCATCCAGTCTAGTCTTCCTACCCAGATCCGAAATGCTCAGATTGAAGCTCTGAAACCGGAAAACATCAGGGCTGAGTCCCTGCGGGGATCGAGGCAGCAACTAGAACAGAAAGAAGACGGCGCCTACTATGTGGCAGGGCGCATTTGGATCCCACTTTACGGAGATCTACGAGAGCTTGTAATGGACGAAGCCCATAAGTCCCGTTACTCAGTACATCCTGGTGCAGATAAGATGTACCACGACTTAAGAACCACATACTGGTGGCCTGGCATGAAGGCCCACATAGCAGCCTATGTTGGCAAATGTTTGACCTGCGCAAGAGTCAAGATCGAGTATCAGAAACCAGCAGGCCTCCTCCAGCAACCCGAAATCCCGAAATGGAAATGGGAGCAAATTTCCATGGATTTTGTCACAGGATTACCTAGATCTCAACGCGGGAATGATACTATTTGGGTGATAATAGATCGATTAACTAAGTCTGCGCACTTCCTGGCCATTAAGGAAACAGACAAGTTCTCAACCTTAGCAGAAATCTATTTAAAGGAAGTAGTCTCCAGGCACGGGGTGCCAACTTCTATTATTTCCGACCGAGACGCTCGTTTTACTTCCGAATTGTGGCAAGCTATGCACAAATCCTTTGGCTCACGTTTGGACATGAGCACCGCTTATCACCCGCAAACGGATGGGCAGTCTGAACGCACCATCCAAACCCTGGAAGACATGCTTAGAGCATGTGTGATCGATTTTGGCAAGAACTGGGAGAAGCATCTACCGCTGGTGGAATTCTCCTACAACAACAGCTATCACACTAGTATTCAGGCGGCACCTTTTGAGGCATTGTACGGTCGTAAATGCCGATCACCTCTCTGCTGGGCGGAAGTAGGTGACAGTCAACTCACAGGCCCAGAACTAGTGGTAGATACAACGGAAAAGATTTCACAAATCAGACAACGCATGGCGGCAGCTCGTGACCGTCAGAAAAGCTACGCTGACAAGCGTAGGAAACCGTTAGAATTCCAGGTCGGGGACCGGGTTCTACTTAAAGTCTCACCCTGGAAGGGTGTGGTCCGTTTCGGTAAACGGGGCAAGCTGAATCCACGGTATGTTGGACCATTCGAAATTACCGAGAAAATCGGTAAGGTTGCTTATAGATTAAACCTGCCTGCAGAGCTGAGTGCAGTGCACAACGTTTTTCACGTATCTAACTTGAAGAAGTGTTTGTCGGATGAAACACTTGTGATTCCTTTTAAGGAACTGACGATTGATGAGCAGCTACACCTTACTGAGGAACCGATTGAGATCACGGATCGAGAAATTAAAACCCTCAAACGTAGCCAGATACCCCTTGTACGAGTTCGTTGGAACTCACGGCGCGGCCCAGAGTTTACCTGGGAGCGGGAGGACCAGATGAAGTCCAAGTATCCCCAGTTGTTCCCAAACGAAAACCCCAGCACTGAAGCTACAACCGAATTTCGGGACGAAATTCCAAACTAACGGGGGGATGATGTGACACCCCGTTGAAACACGCTAGCTTGGCAGTGGCTGCTTCAACTTTCGGGACGAAAGTTCTTAAAACTTGGGGATAATGTGACACTCGAGGTTTTTCCGAACGAACACCTTGTAATATTTTGTGTATATAAATATTATTAAATGGAAACGTGATCTTTATTTGCTTAACGTGTGTTGTATGTATGTATTATATATATATGTATGTGAGTCGAGACCACGACTCGCAACCGCTTGGTTGCGAGTGGGCCTTTGGGCCGTAACCGGCTTGGGCCGAAACCCCAAGCCCAACCCGAAACATCCCCTTGTATATATCCCACCTTTCCCCCACTTCTTCCATTTTACACACACATACACTTCTACTTTTTCTCTCAACTAAGAAAACCCTCAAACATCATCCCAACCTTCTCCAACTTTCGGATTCAAGCAAGGATCTCGGACAAGATCACCATACGGACACTTCATCTTCCCTCACCTTCTTCCTTTGTTTTCGGCTCCTTCTTCACAAACCGGTTAGTGTGTAATTAATGCCTTGTATGTTTGCTTGAATGATGTGTTTATGAAATAGAAAAGAAAATGTTTGGTTAGGAACATTATGCATGATTCTAGGGTGATTTGTGAAGTAAAATATATGTGAAAACCATTTATGTGTGAATACTTGTGACATGTTTAAAATGACTAGAAAATGGTAGTTTACAAGTGTTCATGGCCAATCAAACTATACTTCTTTGTTTCTTGCAAAATGATGATTGATTAACATAAGTTTCGGCTATGTATTGTATGCTCTTTGTTCTTGCAATGTTAATCTTGTTAAAATATGTGATTTTGGATCATAAATATATGGTTAGGTTGACATGAAAACCCTAGAAAAAATGATGAACATAGGATGAACTTCTTGAATGTGGTTTGAAGGTTTTAAAAATGGTAAAGTTTGATCTATATGGTCTAATGGTCAAATGAGGAAAAGTGTTTGTAGAAATCTTATTGGTTATTTCCGGATTTGGGCCTGAATTCTTGGTACAAAATGGACTGATGCATCTGCATCATCACGTGTGTATGAAAGGGACAGTTTCCGACTCGCAACCACGGCTTTACGACTCGAGACCACGCCGTTGCGACTCGCAACCAAAGCATGACAAGTCGAAACCACGAGGTTGCGACTCGAAACTACGACGGTTGCGACTCGCAACCAAAACGTGACAACTCGAGACCACGGTTACGACTCGCAACCATAACGTGACAAGCCGAGACCACCTGGTTGCGACTCGAGACCAGCTGGTTGCGAGTGGGCCGTCCACTTTGGTTATTGGGCCATTATGTGACTTGGGCTATCTGTTGACTGGATTATGTGTTGCTGTTGACTGTTTAATTGTTTAGGCCGGTCCAATAACCCAATGACTGTTTACTTGTATGCATGTTACGTACCTGTATGTATTTCACGTGAATGCTTGTATACCGAACCTGACCTATACCGGTAACCATGTTAGGACGTGGTGACCAACGTGATTGACAAGTAACCTAAACCTACCGAGCAACCCAAGGTGAGTTCACAACTTAAAAGCATGCGTCCCGGTGGTTTGGGACACGAGACTAACAACCCTATCCCCTGGTAAAAGGGGATACCATTTACATACCTTCCCTAGTTATTGGGAACAAAACTTACTTTTCCTTCCCGGGTATTGGGAAACCTTTTGGTTAATCACTGTTTATACGGATTGCAACTAACGGCACTAAACGAAACTCTATCACTCAAGTCCCTACTACAAATACCGATTAGTCGCCGGGTTAGGCGAGCGAGTTATTAGTTGATAGCGCTATTTAGGTGTTTACCAGCCTCACACCGTGCCCTGGTTTGGGATCGGTCGTGAACTAATGTACTCAGAAATCCGTCAATGATGATAGAACATTGACATCGGGGCATCCTGCGGATACGCAACGGTTACCTAGTGTTCGGTATTGGAAAAACAGTTTAGTCGCTAACTTTTGGGGTAGCTCCCCAGGGCATGTATAAACGGATAAATTAACCGGTGAAACAAAGTTTTTGGTAATTAAAACTGGACAACTAGTGAACTCACTCAGCATTTTTGTTGACCCCTTACTGCATGCTTCGCAGGTAACCAGTGACGAAGGAGCTTGCAGCTTGGGAACGTGTAGTGTCTGTTCACCCTTGTGCTGGGTGTTACCTTATTTTGAAACATGAACTTTGTCTAAACTACTTTACTTATGCTTCCGCTACTTATTAACTGTTTGAACTTAAAACTTTAAACTCTGAACTTAATATTTGCTAAGCTTATGAATAGCAAGTATTACTTTTGTTATCAACTTAAGTATTCGGTATAATTGGTGGCTGGATCCTGGTCAGTCACGCCCCCGAAGCGGGTGTTATCCGCAGGTGGATTTTGGGGGTGTGACACCTTCACTCGTCGAAAATCGGTCACCAGAGCTTCGTCGGACCACCGTCTACGGTGGTCGGCCGCTGTGACGCCGCCGCATCTTCCCAGCTCTGCCGGCTTCGCCGGTCGGAATCCGGCTACCGGAAATGGAATGAGAGAGGGGGAGAGTGGGGTGCGGCGAGTGTGTATGTGATTGTGTGTGAGTTTATTATGTTTTTATAGGTAGGGTTTAGTAGGTTGGGCCCAAAGGCCGTTTATCAGTTCTAATGTTTTAGAGTGGCCCAATCGCGCCTACGAGGTCTGTTTTCGAACCCGAGCATCGTAAAATGCCGTAAAATATAGTTTTAGGTTCAAAATATGTAAAATGACGTTGATATTTGATATTTGTCGCGCACGTTTGTCGTTTCGTTAAATAACATGTGAGTTGTGTCGGTGGTCGTTTCAAATCCGTTTTTTGATCTGATTTCGACCGTGATTCCAAAATAGAAACATAAACACATACTTTCTAAAAATAGAAATACGGAAAGAGCGGAGCGTTACACTGTGGTTTGTGGAAAGTAACAACTTTGGGTCCTAATAGTTTAAAATAACATTCTAAGGTATTAACCTTTCAATTTGTAACAAACAGGGGTACTAACACTAACCCATGTTTAATTTTAACAGAGTTCGAGGGTAATTCTGTCCTTTGGCAAACAATAGTCATAAAAAACTAATTAAACCCTCACACGCATGAAAACATACGTATTCTCCAAGTAGCTTGCCTTTTAATATCATGATTGATGAATGATGATATTAATTTTGCTCTGTAAATTTGATATATGTAGCGATGATTAAATTGTATCACGCTTTGGAACTTTGATGATGAAACCATAAACAGGATTCTTCAAACACTTATTCACCGGTTTATTTTTACATCAATTTGAAACTTCACCAATGGAATTTGATACAAAAGCAATTAATTAACCGACATTGACAAATTTAAGAATTTAGTTCATATACAGAATTTTCGAGAGATGTACAATTTCAAACTTCACCAATGGAATTTGATACAAAAGCAATTAATTAACCGTCATTGGCAAATTTAAGAATTTAGTTTTATTGAACTTTCGAGAGATATACAAAAAAATCTTGAACAAAACTCCTACTGATCAATAAGTGAATTAACATTTACTTCTTCATAAAACTCAAATGAGCACTTTGTAACCCACATTGAAGTTAAAGTTTTAGCTAATCAGAATATATAGATTCAAAGTCGAGTTCAGTTGGTTCGTCAAAAGTCTTGATTGTTGCAGGTTTACTACATTTGCTAAACATTATGTTTATTGAAGGTTTTCATCGGAAGTTTCGTCTTAGGTTTTTGTCTGAGGTTTGTTTGAGGTTTTGGGGATCGAAGGTTTCATCAGAGGTTTTGGGGATCGCAGGTTTCGCTCGGAGGTTTTGGAGATCGCAAGTTACGGCTGAAGTTATGGGGATCAAATATATAATTCGGGAAGAAGGCTTTTATTTTGTAAAATGACAAAATTGCCCTCACCTTTTTGGCACGTGAGTGTGGGATCAGTTAAAATTAAATGTAGGTTAGTTTTAGCACCATATTTTGTTACATATTGAATTGTTAATACCATAGGATGTTACTTTAAACAATAAGTACCCTATGTTTTTATTTTCCACAAACCCTATGACTAACAATGTAATTAACTCTTATCTTTATATATGTTTTGATGTAAATTTTGTTCGAATAACTTAGTTTTGTATACAACGATGTCACTTTTCCGTGACTGTCGAATATACCATCGCGACGTGGTTTTTTCGACTGGTTGTTTTAAACGTTTTTTTAAACCATTTGGTCGGCACTCATCTATAAATGTACCATTGCGACTTGTTTTTTTATCTATGTTTAAACCACCCCCGTAATGTGTGGCTATTGTGTTTCTCTTTATATATATTTTGGTGTAAATTTTATTCGAATAACCTAGTTTTCGTATACAATAACATAACTTTTCCGTGATTTCCGAATATAACGTTGCGACGTGTTTTTTTAGCTTTACGTTCGTAATTTACTTACTTTCATCAAATTTCAAATCCGTCACGAAATGCGTATAAGAACCCACTAGTTATATAATACATTTGGGTTCTTATAAAACTAAAATTAAAAAAAATTGTGAATGTTTAAAAATAAATAATTAACGAGTAAACTGCTAAATTCGTCCCTGAGGTTTGACTCAAATTGCTAGATCAGTCCAAAATCAAGTTTTGTTGCTAAAACAGTCCCTGAGCCTAGTTTCTGTTGCTATTTCAGTCCAATAAATTAACACCGTTAGAACCTCAGTTAATGAATGGGTAAAACTGCTAAATTTGTCCCTGAGGTTTGATTCAAGTTGCTAGATCAGTCCAAAATCAAGTTTTTGAATTTGTTAATTATAAACTTATTTAGGTATACAATTTTTCTAGACTTGCATTAATTTTTTGAATTTGTTAATTATAAACTTATTTAGATTATAAACTTATTTAGGTATATAATTTTTTCTAGATTTGCATTAATTTTTTGAATTTGTTAATTATAACTCAATACTATTTAGATTAAGTGTGATCTTATTTAGATACTTACGTATATAACTACTAAATATTTACAAAGTTATAACAATAATAATACCAAATACAGTTTAAGGCGGGTCCAGTTATATTTATGTTCATTGAATAAATCATTAATATCACAAGAGAAAAAAATATGGTAAATGACAGGTTCTTAATGCATCAATACTTGTACCAAATGCATTATATATTTTCTTAAATGTCTTAAAATTTAAGATAAATTACAAGTCTACCCTAAATATATAATTTAAATTTGTGTTTAGTTATAAAAATATAAACAGAATCTAGCTCTTTTGGAGAGCGCAATTTTATTTGACCTGTCTTAAACACTGGTTTGACACGACATGTTGTCTGACCTCACCTGAATGATAATATTATTAAATACGAAACCACTTAATTAAGTAGAAAAAATGAATAAAAGAACTTTATAATACAAATATTAAATTAAAATAATTGATAAATACTAAACATTAAATATTACGATTTAAATAAAAATTATGTTAATTTCTTAATATTTAAATTTACATATAATGTTTGTATTTCTCATAACTAAATATTGCTTAAATTAACTGTTGTCTTATTTAAATCCTTAAATAAATACTAAATATTTACATGGTAACAACAACAACAATAACAACATTAAAATAAAATCAGTATTTAAGGCTGGGCCGGTTAAATTGCGCTCTTCAAAAAAGCTACATTTATATTTTTAAAACTAATTTTAGTTAAATTAAGTATTATCTTATTTAAATACTTAAGTATATAATTAATAAACATTTAATGATAATAATAATAATAATAATAATAATCAAAATAACTAACAAATAATTTTTCTAGACTTGCAAATTATATACCTAAATAAGTTTATAATCTAAATAAGTTTATAATTAACAAATTCAAAAAATTAATGCAAGTCTAGAAAAATTATATACCTAAATAAGTTTATAATTAAGAAATTCAAAAAAACTTGATTTTGGACTGATCTAGCAACTTGAATCAAACCTCAGGGACGAATTTAGCAGTTTTACCCATTCATTAACAGAGGTTCTAACGGTGTTAATTTATTGGACTGAAATAGCAACAGAAACTAGGCTCAGGGACTATTTTAGCAACAAAACTTGATTTTGGACTGATCTAGCGATTTGAGTCAAACCTCAGGGACGAATTTAGCAGTTTACTCATAATTAACTACATTACACTTGTTTTGAAACTAAGACTAGAATGAGAATTCTTCAGATATTGATTTAGATGATTTTTTAGTTAAAAAAATTTGCAGACGACTTTATCAGATTTGCCAATGTCAGCAAATAAAATTCGTGAATTTTTTAATGTATTATTCGTCAATTTTTTAATGTATTGATGGATATCCTAAGGTGTATATAGCTTATCGAATGTTATTAAACAACCAGTCGGAAAGAGTAGGTTATAATTCTATGTTATAAAAGAGTAGGTTATAATTCTATGTGTTACACGAGTAAAATAAATTTAATGTTATATTGTTAGTAATAAAATACTTTATGTTTTTAAAAGATTGTGTATTGTATGAGTTGCATAAAATCATGTATTATATAGATTGATTAAAATATAATATCATATGTTAAAACATTTACATTCTAGCCATCATTTTCACACTATTATTTAACTAAAAATAACACTTTTAAAAATTTATCTCTCATTTTATAAAAACCTCCTACGTCCTATCCACCACACGTATCTCTATATTCTTTTTTTCTTTCTTTTTTATTGTTTATTTCTATTATATATATATATATATATATAGGGGATGGTTCAAATGAAAACCACTTTTATTGTGAAAACTCGAAAACTAACTAAAAAAAGCCAAGAAAAACACACCAATTTTTTTTCAATTTTTTTAAAAAAAATCACATGTTTTTATATATAAAAAAAACTTTTTTTCAAAAAAAAATTGTAGTACACATGTGTAATAATACGCATGTGTAGTACACATACACATGTGTAGTATTACACATGTGCACTACAAAAAAAACTTTTTTTTTTTTTGAAATTTCTTTTTATATAAAAAAACCTGCGAAAATTGGTATGCAAAAAAAAATTGGTATGTTTTTTTGGTTTTTTTTAATTAGTTTTCGAGTTTTCACAATAACTAGTGGTTTTCATTTGTACCTTCCCCTATATATATATATATATATATATATATATATATATATATATATATATATATATATATATATATATATATGAGAATGATCCGTTAGGAACCACCCTTTATTGCGAGAACCGTGAGAACCAATGTGAACACAACCAAAAATAACTAAGAAATTTTTTTTTTTCTGGAAACTAAAACTAGCGATTTTTATTAAAAAATTATATGTTTTTTAGATTTTTTTAGGTTTTTGGGGGGTTTAGCTTTATTGTTTAGTTTTTAGCATTTAGCTTTGGTGGTTGGGGGGAGGGGGTAGGTTTCTTTAGGTTTCTGTGAGATGGGGGTTAGTTTTTTTTTATGTTTTGGGTGGTGTAATGGGTTTATTTTGTTGTGTTCACATTGGTTCTTGCAATAAAGATGGTTCTCGCATGAACCCGACCCTATATATATCTGTGTGTGTGCGCGCATGCGCGGTGTGGGTGTGTGAAAGAGAGATAATATAGGGGTGTATATTAGTTTATAAATTTGGGGGGAAAGTGTTAGGTCATGTTAAATATTAGAGGGTATAGATCTCCCCAGCCCAGTTGGTCCCATGTGGTTGGGCTTGTGTCTTCCTTTGGGAGGTCACAAGTTCGAAACCCGGCTGCGGCATTTCTGGGGGAGGACGTCCCAATGATAGATCATACCTACCGAGGCATGGTGCGGTCTTGAGGGCAACCCGGTTTTACCCAGCTGTTATCCCAGCGAGTCTCTCGTATGGGGGCAGTATGGTTTCCGGGCGAAGGTCAGCTTGCGCAACGGCCGGGGCCCGATCGAACATCGTGTCCGGAAGAGCGGGGCTGACGGGGGATTGTTATCGACATGAACCCGGTGACCAATAGGTCCTGTACATAGAAAGTCACCCTTCAAAAAAAAAGATAAAGATAGTGGATTGGACGTGGTGTTGTCTTTGTTAAAAAAAAAATTAAATATTAAAGATTGGGTGAAGAATGGAGGGGATGTGAATGTTTTTAACACATAGTAGTCAAGGTATTTTATAATGAACTTTCACGTGAAATTTATACATTTTGTTAAGTTTTATTTTAAACCTTTTTTTTTTTGGCAATTGTGCATTATTTTTTTATGTAATTTATAAATGGCAACTAATGTGTGTTTACTCCTTTTAAATTTTATTTTAACACAAATAAGTTAACTTAATTAACAATTATAACCATATAGAAATATTAATACATATAAATATTAAGGACTAATATTTGAAATTTTTTAATACCCCTATCATCCTTTTATTATTTGGTATATTTTTACCATTCAAACTATTCAATCACAATAACATTTAAAAACTTTTTGAAATCACTCATAAAATACAATTATTATCATTATTCTTCATTTTTAAAGTATTTTACCGGACATAATACTGAATTTGGTGATATCTGAAGACTTAGATATAAATTTTGAAGTAAAAATAGTATAAGTTTATTTAAGATATTCATAATTAACTTCATATTAAATTCATTTGTTAATAAATATATTAATCCGGTATGATCAAATAAAAAGTTAATTTTACCGAAGCAGGATAAGAACATATCTTGACCTTTCATTTTTCAAATCAATAGCTAAGGGGTTGTTTGGCAACTTCTGAATGGTTAAGTGCTGAACCAGTAAGAGGTCTGAACAATTAAGAGTCAGTATAATAATTAATCATTCAAAGGCAAATGTCTGATGATGTGGGGTAAAACACACATATTTGTCCCGTGTAAAGTGTATAATTATTGTATAAGTATTATTTGTTTTTATTTAGTTTTAGTATTTTATATTATATTATTTTGTGTTTTGACAGGTTCTGATGTAAATGGAGTGAAAAAAAGAGTAATAAAGAAATATCCAATTAGTTGAGTAGAGTAGACCGTCAGGAATAAAAATTGCAGCTATTTCCTGTGATTGGACCAAGCCCATATCTTTATTTTATAAGATAGAAACAACATAGATTACACAACATATATTATTATTTTAAAAAGGGCGGCTAGAAAATTGCTACATCAAAATCAAATGGCCATGTAATTACTTCATATATAGATTGGAACGAATTATAAATGAAGAGAAAGACTGCTATAAATGATTGTTATTTGTATTCTTGGGGGCACAATAGAAGAAAATAGATATCATATATGTAGTTGTGGAGGGGTGGACTAATAAAATAAAAGAAGAAAAGAATTCTAGTGGGCCGCTAAACATGAAGCTGTCTCGTGAATTGGCATTGGGCCATGTGAGTTTTATATTTAAATGTTATGAAGATATTAAAAAACCTAATGGAGCATATTTAAATGAAGAGAAAGGCTGCTATAAATGATTGTTATTTGTATTCTTGGGGGCATAATAGAAGAAAATATATATCATATAGTTGTGGAGGGGTGGACGAATAAAATAAAAGAAGAAAAGAATTCTAGTGGCTGCCAAACATGAAGCTGTTTCGTGAATTGGCATTGGGCCATGTGAGTTTTATATTTAAATGTTATGAAGATATTAAAAAATCTAATGGAGCATATTAGAGGGATCGATCAACACCAGAAAAAAAAAATCATATATATCATTAAATATCCCTAAAACAAGAAGGACGAATATATTATCAAGAGGGGTGATGTATGTCGGTGTGAATATATTTTTATGTATATTTTTAGCTTTTTCTAATACTTTAGTCAAGTTTTAAATTTATAAACACGATATTCTACTAATACTAAACACACATATGGGCAAGTGCACCCATCGTGAGCGTAGTATAGCGTTGGTAAGATACCGAGGTCGTCCAAGGACACAAGAGCTTTTAGTAACGGTTTATCCTCAACGTCTAATCAAATGAAAAGTTTAGAAAAAGGTTTTAAACATGAAAATAAAAACAAAAAAATACTGAAAATAAAAATAAAATAAAAACAGATAGACAAGATGAATCACTTGCATCCGACTTGCCTTTATTGTAACCTTTAATGTTTTCAGCACTTTAGCACTTTTTAGTGTAACCTTTGATGTTTTCCGCACTTTTGCACTTTTTAAGAGATTATCTTAGTTATAGTAGTAGGCCCCTCTTTTGAAGGTGACGTTACCCTCAACCCAGTAGTTTTAGTCAGCAAGGATACAATCCTAAAGGGTTGGATTATTGAAAGATAATTAATTTAGTTATTAATGCGTAAAGTGGTAGGCCCCTCTTCTGAAGGTGACGTTACCCTCGGCTAAGTGGTTTGAGTCAGCAGGGATACAATCCCAAGTAGCCGGGTTAATATATTAATAGTAGTTTACATATGAGGTGATCAAGCTATTCGCACCCCCGCCATCCAATACCAGTGGGTATTGAAGGAGTTCCTAGTAAGGTTGACCCAGGTCCTTGCAGGATCTATACACTGAACAAGGCAAGAATCTTACCAAACCATTCCCTTAACCCCTGACCAGGTAGGCAACATATCTCTATATAGACCGTAGAGATATGAAAAGTGTAAATATTTTATTTTATATAGACAGTAAAATAACGCCAAGACACCACGGACAAATGATAAGGAAGTTTCACCTTCAATATAAGAAACTAGTTATTAAAGTCATTAATACAAAACCAAATAAAAAGTGCGAAAAGATTAAAAAACAAAAGTATTACACTAAATGCTTGTCTTCACCAAGTGATGTAAGAGACTTAGGCAAACATGGCCTTTGATTGTCAAGAACTCTTACTATCAATCTTGGATCCTGAGACTACTACACACACTCTATGATGGATGATGGATGATGGTGGTGGATGTGGGTGTTGTGATGGTGGTGGAGTGTGGGTGAAGTGGGAGAGAGGTGGTTTGCCAAGGGATGCCTTTGAAGTGAACCAAGAACCTCTATTTATAGCCTGCACAGAAGCCCGGACACAGCCCCGTGTCCAATGGGCACGGCCCCGTGTCCATCCACTTTCTCTTTCTTCATTAAATGCAGTTTGTCTGCATTAGTTGACCACGCCCCCGTGTCTGCTGGGCACGGCCCCGTGTGTAGAAGCATATCTGTACTATCAAGATTTGTTTGGATTCTGCGAATCTTAGCGTTGACCACGGCCGTGTTGAGCTGGGCACGCCCCCGTGTTGGGAAATAGAAGCTTCGACAACTTTGTCTTTTCTGCAGACACTTGGGCATGCCCCCGTGTCCGCTGGGCACGGGGCGTGTTCAGCCTTCTAATCTCTTGTTTTTGCTTAGGAAGAAGTTGTACAGGGGTCAGGCATGCCACGTTTATTCATTTTCTTGTATTTATGTTAGATTTAGCTGTATTTTTGCTTCTTTGGTTCATTTGCGCTCATTTAATCCTGAAAATACAAAAGGAGGACAAAAGCACACTTTTTCCAACATTAGTACTAAAAAGGGTTAGTTTTATGCCTAATTTGATGTAATTTATATGTTGTATTTTACACACATCAAGGGGATCGATTTTTAATTGGAGGGAATTTCTTGGACGCCACTTTTTAGAAGATATATACACATCAAGCAAAAGGCGGCTAAGAATTAGAGGATTATTATTGTAAAAAGACAGGGACTACCATATCTTGAAGGGACGAAATAATATCATATGCAGAGCAGAAAGAAGAAACGGGTGGACGATTTTTAAAGAGCATCTCTTGCAAAGGAACAAAGGACGGAATTATTGGGTTGGAGCGGGAAGCTTGGAGAGCAAGGAATAAACAGGTTTTGCTACCAATCTTCTTGTTTTATAATTTTATTTGTTCTTTATCGATGAATTCTTGTTTTGAACCTTGTTTATCATCTTTGTTCTTGACAATGATACTTTGCTAGACCTCTTTAACTACCTAGATTGGATGAAAGGTTTTGCAAAAGTTTTGATTTTTATAATGGATAAATAATTATTTATAGTTTGTTTATGAAAGTAGTAGTCTTGATTATTGATTAGATGTATATGCATGCTTAAAGTTGTTTAAAAACTGTTTATTTCTTCGTATGATTCTTGGTGACGGTCTTTATCACATAATAGAGTCGTGCTAGGTTTTAGATTTTGGTGAGTGTCTATATCACGTAATAAATTTATAATCTTTAGGGTTAAGTGATCATTAAACCTTAGAAGTAATATTCGGTAACAAACAAATTAAGTGTTCTACAAATTCTCAATAATTGTGAGGTGCAAAATTATTGTTAGGTCTAAGTCATTAAATCGCTAGGTAGGAGCTTCGTAAGGAGTAAACCTTTTGACTGTTGTCTAACAAGTCTAATCAAGAAACCAAGTCTACCCTAGGTTTATGTCCTGAGAGGGAGTGAATCAAATTAGGGTACTTTCGTAAACCCTTAGATGTCTTGATAGACAGTCTAACCAACTGGTATTCGTAACAGCCTCTAGAGTGCCATAAGCGTCTTCCTGAGAAGGGTCGGGGGTCTTGTTCGGTATCTCGAAAAGTTTAGTATTAAAAGATCCCGGTTCCATACTAACTAATATCCTAATAATATCATTACTGATGCAAACTAGGATTCCAGTCTAGATAGTTGCTTCATCACCTCTGATCTAAATCTCGTTTAAGTCGCGTCTTAGTTGTTTAAGTTAATTAAATTAGTTTATTTAATCGCAATTTTAGGAAATTTAGAAACCCCCCCCCCCCCAAACATAAAAACAGTTAGAGTCCATGTCAGTCTAGGTCTATATAGAAGTTAGTAAACATATTTAGAGAGTCTCGTGGGTTCGATACTCGGACCTACTTAGGTTATATTGCATTGACCGGTACACTTGCCGGTTGTGTGGTCTAGATTAGAGAGTCTTAGTTTTCTAAATTTAAAATTTAGGTGTCTAATTTAGGTTAAAACTAGTTAGTTTTAATTGACCACTTTTAGCACATCATCTGATTAATTCAGATTAGAGTTCTTAACCATTCAGACTCTGTATAATACCTAACCATTCAGAGGTAAATGTCTGAACCATTCAGACATCTACTCACGAAACAAGCAGTCTGAACCCTTAAGTGCTGAACTAGTAAGAGGTCTAAACCATTAAGAGGCTCATTAAGAGGTAAACAAATAACCCCTAAGTTGAAAATGTAGGAAAAAGGAGGGGTGTAAGAGTATTTTTGGAAATTGCCTATTTGTAAATTTTCTTTCTTCACATGCAAGACACATGTATATTCCCCCTTATTTTCTAAAGGTTTTATACAACATCATTTAAAAAACAATGGATCATAAAATCGAGCATATTTTTTTCTTTAATTTGAGTACCTTATTGCTATGTAAAATATAATAACTAAAAAACCCAAAAAATGTGTTAGTATTTCTATGTTATATAACATTTTTGTGCTAGATTTTTTGTATCAATTTTTTTGTGCTACATTTTTTGTACTATTCTTTTTACTAGATTTTTTTTGTGCTGATTTTTTTGTGCTAGATTTTTTGTACAAGATTTTTTGTACTAGATTTTTTATGTTGTATCTTTTTAGAAAATAAAAGGATGAAAGTTCGTGTTTTAAGAATAAAAGGTTCTTCCATCGTACTTATAAAGAGTTTGTGTTTTAAGACCGAAATATCCTTCCATCCAACTTATAAGGAGTGTCACATGTCATCTCTATAATTCTTCTTAGGCCATTTAATCAAAACTATCAATAAGTATTAAATAATTATTCGAGTAAACTGCCATTTTAGTCCTTGAGGTTTGACCAAAATTGCCACTTTAGTGCAAATAGTTTTTTTCTTGTCATTTTAGTTTAAATATTTTTTTTGCCAATTTAGTCCTTGACTTTTGTCATTTTTTGCCATTTTCATCGACCACCACCTCCTACCACCCACCCCATCACAACCTTCTATCATTGCCACCACCTGCCTACACCGTCAACACACACCCGCCCCACCATAATAACCACCCACCATTTCCACTGCCACTGGGCACTTTTCCGCCACCCACGTCATCAACCAACACCACCGCCAACATCGTAAAACCAACAACCACCGCCATCATCTTCACTATAAACTGACACAACACTATCACCATACCATCGCACCTACAAAAAAGAAAGAAAAATGTGGTTTGACCAAAATTCACCTATGTTAACTAAATTTTTTGAATGGAGTTAGTGGATTTGACGCAAATGGCAAAAAATGTCAAAAATCAGGGACTAAAATGGAAGAAAACAAAACTATTTGGACTAAAGTGTTAATTTTGGTCAAACCTCAAAGACTAAAATGACAATTTACTCTAATTATTCGTAATATTCTAAGCTAATTTACTATCAAGGATTGAATCTTGGTCTCCCACAAGAGATAATTCCTCTTGACCACTAGGCTAATTTTACTTTTATGAAATCATATACATATATATAGGTGAATTATATAGAGAAATCCAACTCTAGGTTAAGAAACTTAAGAAACCCATTTGTGTGGACATAAAAATCCCATGTGTTACACTTTTTTATCAGAAGAGAGAGAAGGAAGAATGTGCGCATGTGTTACATTTTTTTCAGTGTTACATTTTTTTTTGAACTTTACATGTTACACATTTTATGAGTTTTGATGGTTGTTTTTCAAAAAATTTTGAACTTCAAGTGTTACAATTTTCAGAATTTACAAAGTCTTTTAGTTTTGTAGTGCACGTAACAATATGTTACAATTTTTTAGTAAGTTTTTTTGTGTAACACTTACATACCGACACACTTTTGTGTCAGGCTGTGACAATTCTAAAAACACTTTTTGCAGGCTTTACCCTTTTCTAGAAAAAGTAACTTTTTTGTAATTGATTTAATCTACACCATAGATTAAATGGATGAATGGTGGAGATAAGGTTTTCTTGGTTTTCTTAACTCACTAAGGTTTTCATTTAATATTTCCCTAAATATGTATGGAGTGGGGTTCGGCTACAAAGTCCAAATTTCCTAAAAAGTATAAAAAGTCATAAAACATATATTTTTAGACATAAAACACACCTAAAACCCACAAATAACAGCGTGAATATTATTAAAACACCATATTCAAACCCTAACAGTCCATAAAAACTTCAAACACACTATCGCAGAACTATGAATATAAAACTCAACATGCTAATCAACATAAAACACAATAATGTTTGTGATTCCATAATCATAGTTTTATCATCCAAAACACAACACAAAACCCACATATATGATGTTTTAGTTATTTTCGTTATGTTATTAGTGGGTTTTTTGTGTGTTTTATGGTTGACATTATTGTGCTTTAGGCTAAATTGCACTTTTCGTCCTTTATGTTTCAGGATTTCTGCAGGCGTCGTCCTTTAAGTTTAAAAATTACACTCTATGTCCTTTATGTTTGCAACTTATAACGGGCGGTGTCCTTTCTCATAAACCCAGTTATCTTTTAATGTTAAAACCCCTTGTCTCTTACAACTTCAAACATGAGGGACCTTTTTATGTAAAAAAGTGAAACATTCAAAAAGAAAACAAAAGCATCAGCCGCCGTCTTCTATGTTTATCCGGCCGGTAATTTCGCCTGATTCCGGCAACTCCAGAACCCCATTTCTACGCTTTTTCGGTCCGTTTCTTTCATGATAAACATCATCTCCATCTTATAAACCCGGTTCAGGAATTTCATCAAACACTTTATGTGCATCTTTTACTAGGTCCAGTTTACCATAGAAGTTGATGAGTACAGATGAAACATATACATTGGAAATGAACCCAAATCTCAAAACATAACAATGAACGAATGTGTGCATTCTCGGATCTTGTGAACCAGATCATATGCATTTGGTTTGTTACAATTATTAGTAATTTCACTGTGGTAGACATTTTCCTGGAGATTTTATTTGTTTTTAGAATAAGAATTAAAGGGGTTTGATTGGGTAAAGTTACTGCTGGTGATGAAGTGTTTTTGCAAGAAAATGTGTTGTGAATGTTTGTGATTTAATAGATATGATTTCGTGTTGATAAGGCCCTTGCTCAGGAATATAAATGGCTGCTTACCATTCATGAACAAAGAAAATTACATAAAAACAAGTATTAAGTTAAATAAATAATGATATAATAACCGATATAAAAGTTGTTACACATATTGGTCTAAAAAACATATCCGACCGGCAATTTCACCGGATTCCGGGTTGAAACGACTTAAAGACGAAGTTTCGGGTTCGCCGGTATTGGTAGTGGTTACGGGATTACCATCAAAGTAACGAGATACATGCTGAAACTTCGTTGATAAGTTGTTATAAGATGGAGATGATGTTTATCGTGAAAGAAACGGACCGAAAAAGCGTAGAAATGGGGTTCTAGAGTTGCCGGAATCCGGCGAAATTGCCGGCCGGATAAACGTAGAAGATGGCGGCCGATGCTTTTGTTTTGTTTTTGAATGTTTCATTTTTTTACATAAAAGGTCCCTCATGTTTGAAGTTGAGAGAGACAAGGGGCTTTAACATTAAAAGATAACTGGGTTTATAAGAAAGGACACCGCCCGTTATAGGTCGCAAACATAAAGGACATAGAGTGTAATTTTAAACTTAAAGGACAGCGTTTGCAGAAACCCTGAAACATTAAGGACGAAAAGTGCAATTTAGCCTGTGCTTTATGACTTTTTACCCTTTCTAGGAAATTTGGACTTTGTAGCCAACTCCTATCCTATATATATATATATATATATATAGGGTAGGGCTAGATAGAAAACCCTATATATATAAAAAACCCGAGAAAACCCAAGCTCCCGACATTTTTTTTTTGAAAAAAATAACACATGTAATACACATGTTTTTAAGACTTTTGGGCCAAAAAAATCAAAAAAGCGCCGAAGGGATATTTTAAAAAAAAAAACAAGTTTCAGCAATTTTCAGCGAAATTATGTCTTTTTTGCTTAACACGTGTTAGGAGCTGAAATTTGTTTATTTTTTTAAAAAAAATCCCTTCGGCGCTTTTTTGTTTTTTTTTGGCCCAAAACACTCTAAAACATGTATATTACATGTGTAATTTTTTTCAAAAAAAAAAAATGTCGGGAGGTTGGGTAAAAATGGCTTCCCATTTGGGTTTCCAGAGTTTTCTAAGAATTTTAGGGTTTTTTATCTAGCATTATCCTATATATATATATATATATATATATATATATCTGTGTGTGTGTGTGTGTGAAAGATAAAACGAAAACCCACTTGAGTTGAGAAAACTTAAGAAAACCCTAACTAACATTTTTATTTTTTTTTTCTAAAAAAAACAGGGAATGTAACATAAATGTACTTGAACATTTCTATAAAAAAAAATTAAAATGCGCTTACTAGTTTTTTTTTTAAAAATATTCACAATTTGTATGTCACGTTTTTTAGGAGTAAATTGCTATTTTAGTCTCTGAGGTTTGTCCCAAATTGTCATTTTAGTCCAAATAGTTTTTTTCTCCTTTGGGTCCCTAAGTTTTCCATTTTTTGCCATTTTGATCACATTACCTAACTCAGTCTAAAAACCTAGTTATAACCAGGGGTATTTTTGGCATTAACAAAAAAAAGTTTCTAAATTGCCATTTTCATCCAAAACCATTTCCATAATTTTTATAATTCATTTATATAGATATTTATATATAATAATTATAATATATATTAATCACTTAAAATTATATTATATATTTATACATAACCCATCAGCACCAGTCACCACCGCATGATCTCCACCACACCATTAGCACAAGTCACCATTGTGACAGCCATCCCACCACAATCAACACCGGTTGCACCTCCACCACTGTCACCTACCTATCCGCCACCCACATCCACCACCGTCACCTACACCACTATTGCAACTACCACCTAAACCTGCAACCACCAACAACCAACCACCGTAAACCACCGTCATCTCCGACCACACACCAACGTTATCCACCATCGTCACCATAAAACCGAGGAGAATACATCTCGATCTTTTTGAGAGGTCGTTCGCAGCAAGAATCACAAAGCTATTTTGTTGTTTAGCCGGTGAAGTTGAATGAAACAAGCTAGGGTTTGATGTTTTCGTCATTAGCCGGCTGTTAGGAGAACTGGAAGAAGTGTAGATGAAATTAGGGATGAGAGATTGACGAGAGTTGTCGGAAACCGCCATTGTTGTCGATCGGAGAATGCAATTTGAGTAATGACGGAGATGACGACGACCCAAATCGCTAAGACTGTGATCTCCGTTCCGAGAATGGTGATAGAAATGGTTGCCTTTTTATTTTCTAATGATTAATATGTATTATAATTATTATATATAAATACCTAAATGAATTAAAAAAATTATATAAATGGGTTTGGATGAAAATGACAATTTAGAAACCCTTTTTGTTAATGTCAAAAATACCCCTGGTTATAACCATGTTTTTAGACTGAGTTAGGCAATGTGATTAAAATGACAAAAAATTGGAAAACTCAGGGAACCAGAAGAGGAAAAAAAAAACTATTTGGACTATAATGGCAATTTAGGACAAAACTCAGGGACTAAAATGACAATTTACTCTTTTTTTGACATATATATTATGTAATATGAAATTTTTAATATTTTATAAAAAAATAAACTACTCCGCGCTTTTTTTGTTTTTCTTTTACGAAAATGTTCAAATATATGTATGTTACATTTCTTATTTTTTTGGAAAAAATAAAAATGTTACATGGGGTTTTTACAAAGGTTTTTTGAGTATGCTCAACTCAAGCGGGTTTTCATTTTATCCTTCCTCTAAATATATACATATATAGGGTAGGTTCATGCGAAAACCACCTTTATTGCGAGAACCAATGTGAATACAACAAAATAAACCCACTACACCACTAAAAACATAAAAAAAAAACCAAACCCTCACCCCCTCCAAAAAAAAAAGAACTAAACACCCCTCCCCCCCCCCCCCCCCCCCCCGCGCTCAAGCTAAATGTTAAAAACTAATCCCCCCTCCCAAAAAAACTTAACCCCCCCCCCCCAAAAAAAAAAAAAAGCTAAATGCTAAAAACTAAACCATAAATCTAAACTCCCAAAAAACCTAAAAAAATCTAAAAAACACACAATTTTTTTTTAATTTTTTATTAAAATCGCTTTTTAGTATCCAAAAGTTTTTTTTTTAATTTTTTTATTAACGAAAAGTAGCGATTTTTATTAAAAAATATAAAAAATTGTGTGTTTTTTAGATTTTTTTAGGTATTTTTCGTTATGTTCACAATGGTTTTCGCGGTTCTCACAATAAAGGGTGGTTCCTAACGCATCCTTCTCCTATACATATATATATATATATATATATATATATATATATATATATATATATATATATATATATATATGTGTGTGTGTGTGTGTGTGTGTATGGGAATGGAGAGCAGCCTCTAGGGTGTTTTGCGACAAGCGGTTTCCAACTAAATTAAAGGGGAAATTTTATAGGGTTGCAGTTAGACCTACTATGTTGTATGGAACAGAGTGTTGAGCCATCAAAAAGGCACAGGTGTGCAAGATGGAGGTTGCAGAGAGGAGGATGTTGAGGTGGATGTGTGGATACACAAGACTAGATCAGATAAGAAATGAGGTTTTCAGGGAAATGGTAGGAGTAGCTAGTATATCGGAGAAGATTAAAGAAGGGAGATTGAGATGGTTTGGGCATTTGAAGAGAAGGCATACTACAATGTAAGTTAGAGCAGTGGAAAACTTCATTATGGAGAGGAGAAGAAGTAGAGGCAGACCTAAATTAACTTGGGAGGAGCAGATTAGACATGATTTGATAAAGTTGCATCTCTGTGAGGACATGATCCATGATAGGGATTCGTGGAGACATAGGATAAAGGTAAAGGACTATTAAAGGATGACGTATAGGTAGCCTAGTTTTTGGTTAAGGGGGGATTTAGCATATGATTGTTTTTAGTTAACATGTGCATTGGTTGTTTTATGATGCTATAAATGTTTATGTAGTATATGCTCACTCCTGTTGCTATTTGGTAGTTTTATTTCACTATGGTACCCGTCTTTTCTGCTTGTATCACGTCTGTTTGTTCGTATGCTTTTGTTTTTGAGTCAGGTGTCTTTCTGGAAGCAGCCTCTCTACCCTCAAAGGATAGAGGTAAGGTTTGCCTACATCTCACCCTCCCCTGACTCTACCACTAGCTCTGCTATTGATGGGATATACTGGGTACGGTTGTTGTTGTTGTATATATATGGGAATGATGTTTTGAAAATAAACTTTAACTTGAGAAAAAGGTGGACAAATGATATAATGGTAAATTAGTGAATAGTTAATTTCCTATTTCAGTAACTATTCACTACTTATTTGATTAGTTAAAAACATTTTATCATATACGTATCAGAATTTATTCTACTTATATTTTACATGTACTAAAATATAGATTCAGTCTTCGGCCAACGGTTGTTTTTGTGTTTGGTTGGGCAGGTGGGAAACACGTCTATGTGGATCTTACCGGGATGTCCCCCCTTGTTAGGCTCTGGGAAAACCGGTTCATGGCTGGCCACGCTGTATTGAAGGCAGAATCACAGAAGGTCGCTAAGCATGAAAAATTTATACTGAGAATCAACATGTCTTCATTCCCTTCATTCTCTTACAATTTTTTTTCCTTTGAACCCTTCACTATACATACATACCTGAGAGATCAAACTAAAACTCTAAATATTGCATTAATTATGAGAATTTACAAGAAACCAATCAAAATCATAACTTATTATGAAAAATAAGTATAAGATATTAGATTGTTTGTCTCTCCAATTAAAAAATACAACACAATACACAAACAAACCAAAATTTTCTATAAAGTTCACATAATTTCGGGACTTCAACATCTGCGCTAGCTCCATTGCTCAAGTTTTGGAATAAACATAGTCGCCTTTCGAAAAAAAAAAAATCAATTTAGATATTTGATGTTGAAACTTAAGTATTATTGGATTACAATTTAGATGGGCTTATGTTGTGCAAAAAGTGAACGAATGAAAAATGGACCATAGGGCTGCAATTAATTTTACATGGATTCTTCTAGCTGGCCCATTAGAGATGAAGCCTAATTTTGGTTAACATGGGTTTAAATAAAAAAAAATAAAAAAAAAGAGCATACAGCTTTAGGGTGGTGTGGTGGAGCTTGACCAAAAGTTTTGAGAAGCGGAAAGTTAGGGGACCCAATTTATATATTGTACAAATATTTAGGCAAAATAATTGGGGGGACGATCCTATATAATTTTAAAATTTTCGGACGAAAATATCAGAAATTTTACAATTCTAACCGAAACATTGAGGGGCGGGTGCATCCCCGGTTCCGATTAAGCTCCTCCCCTGCACACGAGGTCGCCGGTAGTAGCCTCTGTGGCACGTAAATGGAGTGGGCTATAAGGATTTTGGTGTGGCATCCTATCATCGACAAGACAACCGAAAGTTTAATTAAATATTTACTTATTATTTTTAATGAGAAATCGTGTACACAGTGACAATATTTGATATTTTATTATTATTTTTGGCTAATCTACTGGTTATGAACCTCGGGTATAAGCTTTGTACTAGCAATTTGTATTTAACCATTTTTTAGGCAAATTGGATTTAAATAATCCCAACTTTCTCAATTTGGTCGATAATAATCTCAACTCAGTTATTGGCCGATAACAATTGATGGGAAGTTTAACGTGTTTAATCTTTACCGATTTGTGTGAAATTGAGTTTTAGAATACACTACTTTGAGATGGTTTGTATTTTGCAGGCCTTGACATGTTTAAGGTGTATTTTGAAAGCTTAACGGAGCTTGGGAATGAAGTTAGGAAGAACAGGAGCAAAAAACAGAGCTAAACGGCGAAAACCGGACAAAGACTTCAGAGACCGGCGTCCCAGGTCCCAGCGTGAAATTGGGGAAACTTCTTCTTTTAATGAGTTTGAACCCATTTTCGAGTAGCTATCTACACACACTCCATTCAAGACTTCCATAGGAGATTTTGAGGGATTTTTGAAGGTTCCATTTGATCCATTATCATATTCCATGAAGTTTTGAAGATTAATCATCAATCATGAGTGGCTAATTTCTTCAAGATCATCCCCGGGTGAAAGGTTGTGAGTTTCCTAGGGTTTGCTTTTTCATGTTTTGGTTTGATACAAAAAATTTGTAATCATTTGATTGAAATTGTGCGGATTGATTATTAGTATTGTTTTGAACTCGAAATTGTTAAGATTTTCTTGCATCATTGACATTGAGAGATGATTACTACTATTAGTTTTGATTCGTGCTAGGGTTTGTTCATTGTTCTTGATTTATAAAACATACAATTGTCTTTAATTCATATTGTGAAGGTTTTCTTGCACCATTTGCGTATGTTAGATGATTGTTGATGTCTACGATTAGGTTTTCAATTTACAAACTCAAGAACTCATTGGTGTTCATAAAATAATCAAACCGTTCATGTCAGTGGCGGACCCAAGAATTTTTCCATGGGGGTGCGGAACATTTTTATAAATTTTAGGCCATAAGGTAAATAAGTAAAAAATTGGTTCGTATCGCGTCGGGTCGAGTCGGGTCATGTAAAACAAAAGAACATCGAACTAAATTTATATAATCATCAAAAATATGTCAAACCTTGTTACAAACATAATTAAAACGTCACCCTACGGGTTTTCATTTTTTGAAATCTATCCAAAACATGGCTCCATAACATATTTCATAATATATTAACTATTCAAGCCCTAGAAATCATAATGTAAATAACCCTAAAAATCATCTCAACAACATATACACCATAAAAAGAAAAAGCCAAACATTCTTCACTAACAAATATAACCCACTAGATCTACTGTGTGGTGTATGCGGCTATAAAAAAAGGCAAAATATCATCACTAACAAAATATAACCTACCATATAACATAATGAAAAACAAAACGAAGCACATGTCTACTGTCATGGTTAGTATGCGGCTAATATCAACCAAAAAATCAACCAAAATTCATCAAAAATAACAAAGAAATTTACCCGTGTTCGATCGGCGGTTGTATGGTGGCTGATTACGGTGGTATGCGGTTGCTGACTGTTCACTGTTGTCGTTGATGTTCGAATCGCTGGCATGCAGGTAGGATAGAGAGAGCGATAGAGAATATGTAAGGGTTTTGGGCTTGTTTATTTTATTTTAGTTTGAAATATTGTTGATTTGATGGGTTTGTTTATTGGGCTAAGACTTAGTAGTGGGCTAGTTAAAGGTATTGGGTATTTAGGTTTAGTTATTTAGGTATTAAAAGTTATATAATTTATGTAGTATTTAAAAAAAAATAAGAGTTTACTAAAAAATTTAAAATATAAATTGATAATACTTTTACCTAAGGGGTGCAGACGAAAAATTCCAAGAGGTGCGAACGGAAAATTCCAAGGGGTGCGGACGAGATTTTCGACGGAACTTAGCACTAATTTTTTTTTTCCCGGGGGTGCGCCCGACCACCTTGGCTTTGTCTTAAGTCCGCCCCTGGTTCATGTTAAATAACTCTAGATACTTATTAATCCGAAACCCGAGTGTGATTCATTTTCTCATATATTATTTTTAACTAATCAATTAAGTTTTGTAAACATAGTCAACGAACCATTCTCTTAGTTAATAGCAAATTGTCGGTTCAACCCGATATCTTTTCGACTAAACAAACAAACAACTTTAACATAACAAGCTTCATAAAAAAGTGACAAACCTCATAATCAAGGTAATCCATACATAAACAATAAACTCTTCGTGGATCGACCTCTTACTACCACTAACACATAGTTAAGGGTAATTTAGGCTTAAAAAAAGTTCTACTACACATGTACGTTATATGTTTAGAGTTAGCTTTTTAGTTTAGTTTAGTTTTTAGAGTTAGATATTTTAGAGGTTTAGGATTATGATTAGGTTATTGTGTGTGTGTGTGTTGGGGGGGGGGGGAAGGGAGGGGGTTATGTTTTTGGGGGTGCGGGTTAGGTTTTTTTTTTTTTTGGGGGGGGGGGGGGTTGTAGGTAGGGGGTTACATTTGGGGGGGGGTGTTGTAGGTAGGGGGTTACATTTAAAGTTTAGTTTTAGGTTTTTTTTAGGGGGGGGGGTAGGCTTTTTGGGAGTGGGGGGTTTAGGATTTAGGGGTGGAGTTTAGGTTTTTGGGAGGTATCGGTAGGGGGTGGGTGAGGTGGTTTAAGATTTTTCGTATTAATGAATATGTGCAGTACAGCTTTTTTTTTTTTTTTTTTGAAAGAATAGTTTTTTTACATAAAATATAGCGATTTTTATTAAAAATAAATTAAAAAAATTGGTATGAATTTTAGGCTTTTTTAATTAGTTTTTTGATTAGTTAGTTTTTAATTTTTTGATTTAAACTAGTTTTCTTATGATCTATCCATATATATACTAATAATTTCTCTTTGTATAACGCACAAATAATGTGCAAATACTATATTTTTTTGTCAAGTGTTTATTGCGGCACGCTGCAAATATGGGTAATAGAAGTTTCTGTAACCTAAGTGTAATGTGGAAATATTACTATATGTTTTCTACAACCTAACTATAATGTGGAAATATTACTATATGTTTGTTAAATATAAATACGGGTTTGACCGGATTTACATATGGCTGGCAATTCTGACATGAACACGATAACACGACACAAACCTACACAAAGTTATCATGTTCCATGTTTAACCTTACACTACAAGAAATAACCACTTTTAGCGGCGACACCATTAGCTGCGACAAGCTAAATGTCGTCGCTATTGATCGATCCGCGTCTCAGAGCCTGAAACATAACCCCAGCCGTTGATCCTTATCCTGATCTAACGGTTGGGGATTCAAAAGGCATTAGCGGCGACATAATCAAGGTCTTTAGCGGCGACAGCTGTCTCTGCTAAAAGTCTGTGTCCCGCATTAATCCCCAGCCACACATATCTTATCCTGTTTAACCCTAGTTAGACTAATAGCGGCGACAACCCGTTGCCGGTAAAACCCTATACGTAAACAGACTATACAGTGCCTTTTCCTCTCTCCTTCTTCACTTTCCCCCCCAAAATCTTCCTTCTACCGTCGGAGAAACTCAGTTTTTTGCCCAAATCGGCTAGTGTAACTTTCTTTTTGTTAAATTTCTTCTCTATTTTGTTATATACATGTTATAGGCTTTAATTTTTACTCATTTTTGTGTTTGGGGAAGAAAATTCGGATCACCACAATCTCTTCTCCGGTCACCACCATCACTTCTCTGGCACCACCTCGTCTCCGTGGTCTTCGTCTCCTTGAAACTTGAAAAAAAAGGGTTAGTTTTATATGTATTTTTTGTTGTCACATTTTGTTAAGTAAATTTTTTTATGATAGTGTGTTTATTTACTTGGATATTGAGTTGTGGCTGCTTTCCTTGTTCATTGCCTGCAAAAATTAAAATTGGAGAATACATATACACATTTTATGATTTAGTGTTATGTGTTGTTACGAATTCGCTTTAGCCTCTAAAAAGATTTTTAAGAAAGGACCCAGTTTCCTATAGCATTGAAAAGTATTTTTATTCTTCTAAAGTAACAACCGGTACTAAAATGCCCATGTATGAAATTCCAGATATGTACAATGGATTATTGCGAAACCTCTGATGATCCAAAAGCCACTGTATGCATCATATAAAACGTATACATATATGGATACACTTGTAATAATACATGGAGATATATGGATATAAATTACAAAACGTGTTAAACTATACTTAACTCACCTTTTTAAGAAACTCCTAAGTATGTAAAGCTAACATGGAATCACTACTCCTTAATGCTTCCGATGTTGTCGCATATGAAAATCCCACACCCGCCGGTAAATCTAGGAATATTACATTGGCAGCCTATAATGTATAGTAATTAATTCCCGATAATTGAATCTATAATATAATGTAGAAGGCTGAAATAAATTGTTCGGTACCATAAACTTTGTCCATGAATTGGGATTTAACTCCAACGCTACGTGATTATTGGTTGAATGCTCAAGATCGATAGTTAGCGGACCAGTAGAGGATAGATTTATACGTATTAGTACAGTGATCGATATAGTTAACGTTAAAAACATAAGTCAAATGGGTTGGGGTTAATATGGTTGTTGATACATTACAAATATTGTGGTTGTGCCCATGGAGGATATATTTAAGTGGAAGATGTATAAAAAGGGTATTTAAGTTTGAAAAATTATGAAACTATATTTACACAAATATAAATATTATCTTTAAACCTATCAGCCATTCATAACATACTAGTATTTATGATTTTCTCAATGCTTCAATATTAGCCATTGAAAACACTTTTTTTTTTATAAATATGATGTAAAAACTATCAACTGCCTCGTTACTGCATGCACTTCTGATTCAAAAATACTTCTTTTTTATAAATATGAGGCTAAGAATGCGTTACTGAAGGATTAGCCATGCACTATTGAACATTGTTTACCTATTTGATACATGAAAGGGTACAGTGCCGGAGTGCCCGGGCCACCGGTGAGATAAAGAAGAAGAGGATCATGCAACGGGTCTCTTTGAGACTCGACAACGTAGTAGAAGAACTGTATTCTGTTGTCATCTCTCACTTCGACATATCTTTACATATATATATATATTTAATCATCTTCGTAAAATAAAGCGGAATTTACAGCAGGCCACAAACGAATGGAGCGGTGATGGTCCTCCAGTTGGCCCTTATCAGGAAGCATTGGGAGAGCGGCGAGGATGGTACCAGGGGATGGGGCCTAAACCTTCTTCCAACATGTCCTCGAACACGTCCTCGAACTTGTCGTCTTCGCAACCTCGGACTCAAGAACCCTTTTCTGAGGTAACCTATGCAATTTATAAAATGACAAACGAACGCATGTTTCCTTGTTAAATACATGTTGGTAGCGTTAATTAATATGCTAATATACGTTTTGATATCTATTATTGTAGGAATTTGTTAACAGCTTGTTCCAAACCCCGGCCTTTTTGAACCAACTTAACAAATATCTTGGTTCAAAAGGAAAAGGAAAGGCAAACGACTACGATTCTGATGACTTATTCGATAGAGAAGATGAGGATGATTCCGACGAGTGACTTGTTATTTTTAACGTAGGATGATAATGTAGGATTTAAACGTTGTAGAATGATAATGTAGGACTTAAACGTAGTTTGTAATTATATTACTTTTAGTATATGCTCATGGCGTCTGTTTGCGTTGTTTGAAAGTGGTAGATTGTGTTTTTCGGCCGGAAACTAGCTGGATGCAGCTATATTCAGCTGCTGTAAAAAAATTGACTTTTAGCGGCGACAGGTGTCGTCGCTATTGCTAATAACCTTTACCGACCATGGTTAACACCAACGACCCTTTAGCGGCCACACGTCGTCGCTAAAAGTCAAAGATCAATAGCGACGAATATGACCTTTAGCGGCGACAACCAGGCCAATAACGACCTATCAATACCGGCGATCCTTTAGCGGCGACATGTCACCGCTAAAAGGTAATAGCGGCGATAAATGTGGGCAATAGCGGCGACAGTTGTCGCCGCTAAAGGTGCCAGTTTCTTGTAGTGCAATTAACAGGTTTCGTGTCTAAAACTGGTCGACACGATAAGATCTTAACAAGTTTCGTGTCTAAACAGGTTAAAACCCGTTAACATGTTAAGACCCGTTAAGTACACGTCAATAATTAAAAATTAAAAAAATATTATATGTGGATGTGGACATGGGGTCATCAGTCGTGGGACCTGTGATTAATTATATACAAACACACGCGGTTCGTTTTCACAATCCAAACCCTAATTTTTAAATCTCTCTCATAAACACCACCATTCCCAATTCAGTTCACAGCTTCCCCAATTCGATCGTGTTCGTGTCTTAAACAGGTCGTGTTCGTGTCTTAACAGATCGTGTTCGTGTCTTAAACAGGTCGTATGATACGTTGGTAAATTTTTCGTGTCTTAACAGGTCGTTTCGTGTAACCTGTTTATTAACAGGTTCATGTTCGTGTTTCGAAAATCTGACACGATAAGATTTCGTGTCGTGTTCGTGTTTACGTGTTTCAGGTTAATGTCTTATCGTGTTCGTGTCTTAACAGATCGAGTTGACCCGTTATGCCAGCCCTAGATTTACAGTTGATATTATATTATATTATATTATATTATATTATATTATATTATATTATATTATATTATATTATATTATATTATATTATATTATATTATATTATATTATATTATATTATATTATATTATATTATATTATATTATATTATATTATATTATATTATATTATATTATATTATATTATATTATATTATATTATATTATATTATATTATATTATATTATATTATATTATATTATATTATATTATATTGTATTGTATTGTATTGTATTGTATTGTATTGTATTGTATTGTATTGTATTGTATTGTATTGTATTGTATTGTATTGTATTGTATTGTATTGTATTGTATTGTATTGTATTGTATTGTATTGTATTGTATTGTATTGTATTGTATTGTATTGTATTGTATTGTATTGTATTGTATTGTATTGTATTGTATTGTATTGTATTGTATTGTATTGTATTGTATTGTATTGTATTGTATTGTATTGTATTGTATTGTATTGTATTGTATTGTATTGTATTGTATTGTATTGTATTGTCTTGTATTGTATTGTATTGTATTGTCTTGTATTGTATTGTATTGTTTTGTCTTGTATTGTATTGTATTGTATTGTGTTGTCTTGTATTGTATTGTATTGTATTGTATTGTATTGTATTGTATTGTATTGTATTGTATTGTATTATATTCTCTTGATTTGTATTGTATTGTATTGTATTGTATTGTATTGTATTGTATTGTATTGTATTGTATTGTATTGTATTGTATTGTATTGTATTGTATTGTCTTGTATTGTATTGTCTTGTATTGTCTTGTATTGTATTGTATTGTATTGTATTGTATTGTATTGTATTGTATTGTATTGTATTGTATTGTATTGTATTGTATTGTATTGTATTGTATTGTATTGTATTGTATTGTATTGTATTGTATTGTATTGTATTGTATTGTATTGTATTGTATTGTATTGTATTGTATTGTATTGTATTGTATTGTATTGTATTGTATTGTATTGTATTGTA
Organism: Helianthus annuus; assembly: GCF_002127325.2. Taxonomy (NCBI): domain Eukaryota; kingdom Viridiplantae; phylum Streptophyta; class Magnoliopsida; order Asterales; family Asteraceae; genus Helianthus; species Helianthus annuus. The sequence continues at coordinate 71,349,082 of NC_035444.2, read as the reverse complement.
TTGTATTGTATTGTATTGTATTGTATTGTATTGTATTGTATTGTATTGTATTGTCTTGTCTTGTATTGTCTTGTATTGTCTTGTCTTGTATTGTCTTGTATTGTATTGTCTTGTATTGTATTGTCTTGTCTTGTCTTGTATTGTATTGTATTGTATTGTATTGTATTGTATTGTATTGTATTGTCTTGTATTGTCTTGTATTGTATTGTATTGTATTGTATTGTATTGTATTGTATTGTATTGTGTTGTATTGTGTTGTATTGTGTTGTATTGTGTTGTATTGTATTGTGTTGTGTTGTGTTGTGTTGTGTTGTGTTGTGTTGTGTTGTGTTGTGTTGTGTTGTGTTGTGTTGTGTTGTGTTGTGTTGTGTTGTGTTGTGTTGTGTTGTGTTGTGTTGTGTTGTGTTGTGTTGTGTTGTGTTGTGTTGTGTTGTGTTGTGTTGTGTTGTGTTGTGTTGTGTTGTGTTGTGTTGTGTTGTGTTGTGTTGTGTTGTGTTGTGTTGTGTTGTGTTGTGTTGTGTTGTGTTGTGTTGTGTTGTGTTGTGTTGTGTTGTGTTGTGTTGTGTTGTGTTGTGTTGTATTGTATTGTATTGTATTATATTATACTATACATTAAAACACCTCACTAGCTACAGTATAAACAATGTCCATTCTTTTGAATTTAATTACAAGTGTGCCATCCACTCACATACTTAACTTTATTTAATCTTTATGGCATTTTTGTAATTTACCTCTTTTTGAGTGACATTTGTAACATCTCACAAGAATTCTTTTTTCTTTTTATGTTTTGACCACAAAGGATTCGCTTCTTACCATTTTGCCGCTTCAACTTTTGTTAGTTTTTTTTAAAAACAATTTACATTCTTAGCCCTTGAATTTTAATAAACTTATTAAACGTCCCCTGAACTCTAATAAAGTTATTATTACCCCTTTTAAACCGTTTTATATACAATGCTATAATCTTTTTTTTAAGTTTCAAATTAATACCTTGGACTTTAAATAATATAGATGTTTAACCAAGTAGTTTCATTTTCGTATTATAACTTTCGTTCGTTATTTTTTTCACAACTAATTCACGTTATAATTTTTTAGAAAACAAACTAATCTGATACCACCTAAAAACTTATAAATTTACTTTTACGTTATCTAAAATTGATGTTTTAAAACTGGTCATTATTAATTTTTACAAGTTGGTTTTGAATATATATTGTAATGTAATATAGTAGTTTAAAAAGTTGATCTTTATTGTTTGATTCGTACACGGATTCCTCGCTGCAACGCACGATGAGGAAATCCTAGTATACATTAAATAACATCACAAACTACATCATACTGTTTTACCTTTATATTTTGACCACAAGTGTTTTTTAGTTTTGGTTTTTACATTTATACCCCTAACATGATTTAAATATTTTAAGTTATATTAATAGGCTACATTTACGTAATTAATAATATAGCAATTTATATTATAATAATAAGTTATTAAATAACATCAACTGTAACCTCTATAGTGTATTTTTATGTTTTGCTTTAGCCTTTATACTATAAATAATATACGTCTTTAATCCTATAGTTTTATTTTCCTTTTATGACTTTCGTTCGTTAGTTTTCTAAGGACCAAGTGATTTTTCGAAAACGGTGTAACTCCACGTCACCACCACCATTTTGTCGTTCGTTCAAGTCGCTACATCATGTCATAGGTACCACGCAACCATTTTTCTTCTATATGTTATATTTTTTTCGTTTTTGTTGTTTTACATATTTATATTGTGCAGCTTCATAGTGTCCTTAATGTTTGGTTCGTACTAAGATTCTCTGCCACAACACGCGGTAGGGAAATCCTAGTATATATTTATGTGTATTTAAGTTTTTATTTTTTAATCAATGATTTTCACATAGTTAAAACAAAAACTAGATTTACTATAAGCATACTAGAGCTCGGAATATTCTATCACAGTTGCAAAAAATTCTTTACAACAAAAGTATAGAATCTAAGTTATTAATGTTACTAATAATCATAAAAAATTTCTTTATAACTAATTAAGAAAAGTTTCTCGGATCCTAATTTTTTACTTACCTCGGGGACGTTGGTTGTAGATGGGTCGCATTTAAACGTGCTCAATGTTTATGCGCCCCAAAAAATCGTGGCTAAAAGGAATCTTTGGGTTAAATTAAGGGATTTGATTGGCAGAGGTCAAGGTATGTGGATAGTATTGGGTGATTTTAATGTTGTTTGTTGGCCAGAAGAAAGGAAGAACTCAAGATTTCATCATACGAGTGCTGCAGATTTCAATCTTTTTATTGACGAAGTCAGATTACAGGAGTATTATATGAGGAGTAATAGGTTTACTCATGTGGCAATGAACGGTGGAAATTTTAAGTTAAGTAAGATTGACAGGATTCTGGTCTGTCAAGCATTTTTTAATAGATGGCCCCTGGCATATTTTAGAGCCTTACCGAGGGGCTTGTCCGATCATACTCCTCTGTTGTTAACTTTGTTGGATTCCAACTTTGGATATAAACCTTTCCGATGGTTTAATTCGTGGTTGGATAGAGAGGGTTGTCAGGAGGTGGTTACAAAAGCGTTAAGAGAATCTTCTTTTGTGGGGGGTCCAGATGTGGTTATCATGAATAAACTTAAAGTTGTCAGAGAAGCACTTAGAATTTGGTGGGCTGAAGTTAAACTAAAAGAAGGAGAGGATCTTGAAATGTATAAGAATGAAATTCAAAAATTAGAGCTGATTATGGAAGAAAGGGATTTAGAAGAGGAGGAGATTTGGGTTTGGGAGGAATGCAAAAAAGAAGTGGTTCAGGTGAATTATTGGAAGTGTAGAGACATGAAACAGAAATCCCAAGTTAGATGGGCTTCGCAGGGTGACGAGAATTCCGCGTACTTTTATAGGGTAGTGAACGGGAGGAAAGCTTCGAATAGTATTCCAGGCCTGCTAGTGGATGGTCAGTGGATTTCTAAGCCGAGTTTGGTCAAGAAAGAAGTTCTTCAGTTTTTTCGGAATCATTTCTCGGAGAAGTTTTCGGTTACGCCTGTCCTTGAGTGTGATAATTTTAAGGCGCTTTCTAATGAGGAAGCTGACAGGTTAGTTCGGCCGTTTTCAAAAGATGAAATAAGGGAGGCAGTGTTTGCTTGTGGGTCTGACAGAGCTCCGAGTCCTGATGGTTTTAACTTCAATTTCGTTAAACATTTTTGGGATTATTTGGAAGGTGATTTTTTAAAGTTATTTAATAATTTTTACAATACGGGGGAGATTAGTAGAGGGTGCGGTACCTCGTTTATAACTCTTATTCCTAGGACTTGTTCGCCGGTAGGGTTAAAAGATTATAGGCCAATTACTTTAGTTGGAGTTATTAGCAAAATTATTTCTAAAGTGTTGGCTTCAAGGGTGAAGGAGGTGATGGGGAAAGTTATCTCAGACTCTCAGACCGCTTTTCTTAAAGATAGATTTATTTTGGATGGTCATTTAATTATAAACGAGCTATATGGTTGGATCAAAAAGTCGGGGAGGCAAGCTTTTTTGCTGAAAATTGATTTTGAAAAAGCATATGACAATGTAAATTGGGGTTTTCTTCTTTCGGTGATGGGTCAGATGGGGTTTCCTAGGAAATGGTGTCATTGGATGAAGGGGATTCTTCAGTCTGCTAGGTCGGCTATCTTGGTCAATGGGTCGCCCACTTTCGATTTTCAGTGTTATAAGGGGATCAGACAAGGGGATCCTTTGTCTCCGTTTTTATTTCTCATGGTCATGGAGGCCTTCTCGTGCATGGTTAGAAAGGCTTGCGATTTGGGGGAGTTGAAGGATCTTAGAGGTTTTGATGGGGGCCCTCCCATCTCTCATTTATTATATGCAGATGATGCTTTGATATTGGGGGAATAGTCGAGGGAGAATATAGAGAAGACGGCTAGATTACTTAGAGTTTTTTACAGCTGCTCGGCGCTAAAAATAAATTTAAAAAAATCTTCATTGTTTGGTATTGGGGTTGATGACGTAGAAGTGAAGGTTATGGCTAGAGTCTTGGGTTGTCGGGTTGGGGAGTTCCCGTTCGATTACTTCGGGATCAAAGTCGGTGCGAACATGAATAAGAGTTTCCATTGAGATTCGGTTATTGACACAGTTAAAAGTCGGTTAGCTTCTTGGAAGGCGAATGTGTTATCTATGGGTGGAAGGCTAACCCTAATTAAATCGGTGTTGGCTAATTTACCGGTGTGTTATTTGTCTTTATACAAAGCTCCGAATAAAGTGACGGACCAGATGGAGAAATTGATGAGAAATTTTCTATGGGCAGGTTCGACTGTAAAAAGATGAGTTGGGTGGCGTGGGATACAGTGACAAAATCTAAAAAAATGGTGGTTTGGGTGTTACGAGATTAAAGGATGCGAACTTTGCGCTTTTGGCAAAATGGGCTTGGAGATTTAAAATTCAAAAGGATAGTATATGGCGTAAAGTGGTGGAGAGGGTTCACGGGGGAAGGGGTAGATGGGATTTCATGCCTCTAAATCGTAGATTTAACGGGTGTTGGAATTCTATTGTTAAGGTGATGGCTAGACGAACCTTTAAGGGGAAAAAATTCAATACGTTCATAAAGGCGAAGATTGGGAATGGTCGGTCGATTAATTTCTGGTTAGATTTATGGGTTGGGTTGACCGTGTTAAAAATTAGGTGGCCTTGTCTTTATAATTTGGAACGTCAAAAAAGTTGTACGGTTGCGGATAGGCTTCGGGTGGTTAATCGCAGTTTGAGGTTTATAACGGATTGGAAAAGAGGAATCTCAACAGTTGAGGAAATTTCCGAAATTCAAGACGTAAGTTTTCTCCTCAATAATATTTCGTTGTCGGCTTCCAAAGATTTGTGGTATTGGGGGGACGATGTCAAAGATGTTTTCTCGGTGGCTGCGGTGAAGCTGTTGATTCGAGATGATGAAGAGGTGAGCCGTGGTCAGATTATGCGCTGGGAATCTTGGATTCCGATCAAAATAAATATTTTTGTTTAGAGAGCTGAGATGGACCGTATCCCTACTAAAGCGGCTCTGATTAGAAGACGGATAAATATTCAAGATGCTTCATGTAGTTTATGCGATTCTGGGGATGAGGATGTGATGCATCTTTTGTCAGGGTGTGGCTTTTCTTTTGGAGTTTGGTCTGCAGTGGGAAAATGGTGCAAGATTATGCCTTTAATGGCTTTCGATTTTTTAGATGTGCTGAGATTTCATGAACAAGTGTCAGGAGGTAAGTGGGCTAAAAAGTGGTTCGAGGGGTTGTTATGATTACCTGTTGGGCGATCTGGAAAGCTCGGAACGAGAAACTTTTTCTTGGGTCAAGTCCGAGGGTCGTAGACGTGGTGGCATTGATAAAGTCATGGTCTTTTTTGTGGTTAAAAGGTAGGACTAAATTTTCTGATATTGTGTGGAAGGATTGGATTCGTAATCCTATGTATATGTTGTAATTGTGTTTTTGGCGGCCCTTGTTTCGAGGGTGCGTCTTGGTTCTAATGAAGTTTACTGTTAAAAAAAAAGTTTCTTTAATAAATGAAATCTATCAAACAAATCAATCCTCACATCCAATCGAGACTTGTGCCATTAGAAAAATGACTCTCAATTGCAGGACAAAATTTGTCGCTAAAAGTTCCGGATGTTGCCGCTAAAAGCAATAATGCCAACTCCTTGTTGCTATTGTGTCGCCGCTAATATATATATATATATATATATATATATATATATATATATATATATATATATATAGGTAAAGTGTAGGATACAAATTCCCTAATCGTACATTACATACGCGACAGTAGTGGCCGTACACGTGTCCTGATTCGTTTTTCTTTGATAAGGTTAAATCAGACATTTAATTCAATCATCTGAGGGCAAATTCGTCTCTTCATTCAATCAGCGAGAAGTTCGTTACACTAATATCCCGGTAATTATCATTCGAATCAGTTTCAAATTTTTCATAATTCTCAAATTGCAGTTTTCGTTCTTCTGCGTTGGGTTTCATTCAATTGTTTTTTTTCGATGGATCCACAGAGCAGCACTGCACGAACAGATGTTGATTTTGAAGAAACTCGACCGATCGGTGATCATGCTCAATTATGTGCATATCAGAGAGTTTCGATTGAAGATGTTTTAAATCCGCAATCTGCAAATCCAAATCCAAATCCAAATGCAAGTACAAGTGCTATAAACGAAGAGACGAATGGTAATTATGTTAATGCTGATCTTTAAATTGTTCGTATAATTGTTTTTGTTTAATCGTAGCAATGACTTTGCATTGTTGTAGCTGTTTTTGAAGTTTGATTGTTGAGTATATTTTGATTTGAAAGCAACATGTATAAGTTCGCATGTTATGAGTTTTTCAATCCGCATGTGATGTTTTTTCTGTTACAGATTTTCGCATGTTTTGATATAACAAATCCCATGTGTAAAACATATTCATCAAAATCATCATTTTCGCATGTTATGGCTCCTACATTTCGCATGTGTTGTTGTTCTTACGTTGAAATTATGCAGTCATTAATATATCGCATGTAAGGAGTATGATAATTCGCATGTGTTTTTTTTTTGTTTTTTTATTTGATTTATGTAGATGAAAGGATTTACACTCCGGAGGTTCAAGCATCAACTACACCTGTGGTTGGAATGCAATTTACCTCTATTGAACAAGCATATGCGTTTTACAAATCATATGCTAAGTTAGCTGGTTTTTCTACTCGGAAGGGTGGTGAAGTACACAGTGGTGGTATAACCAAAACTAAGTATTTTGTTTGTTCTAAAGAGGGTCATAAGGCGGTGTGTATCGAAGATCGTTATTCGAAGTCAAAAAAGCCATACAAATCAAGGAACAGGGGTACCATTAGAACTGGATTCAAAGCTCATCTTATGATTTGCACGGTGGATGGTAGATTATATACAGTAAAGAGATTTGTTGATGGACATAATCATAAGTTTGTATGTCCACATGATATTCATATGCTTCCAGCTTACAGACAATTGTCAGATGTCGAGGAGGAGATGGTATGGGAACTAGGCACTTTAAACCTTGGTCCTGTCAAAGCTTTCCATATAATGAGGAAACGTTATGGTGGTTTCGAGAACGTTGGTGCCACGGTTGATGATTGCAAAAATTTTAGGAATCGAATTAACAGCTATATAAGAGAATATGACGCTGACATTGTGATTAATAGGATGACCGACAAAAAATAGTATTTAGTTGATTATTCGTTTGAATATTCTGTTGATGATGACAAACGGTTAACTGGTTTGTTCTGGGCTGATGGGTTATGCAAGCTTAACTTTATGGAGTTTGGGGATGTGATACCGTTCGATGCAACTTTCAAGACAAACAGGTAAGTGTTTCAAGACAAAAATGTTTTTTATTTATTTTCGCATGTTATATGATTTCCTAAACTTGCAATATCGCATGTGTAGACATTGAAGAGTTGGTGTTGAGTATATCGCATCTTATACTGTTTATTTTCGCATATGATATCTGTCTATTTCGCATGTTTCAGTGTATATTTCGCATGTGTTTGTTCAGGTACAAGATGGTGTTTGTTCTGTTTACTAGCATTGACAACCACTGTAGAAATGTAACCCTTGGAGCTGGGTTGTTGGCATCGGAGAGCATTGAATCCTACAAATGGCTTCTGAATTCATTCGTAAAGTCATTTGGTCGGCAGCCAAAGGTTGTAGTGACGGATCAAGACCCTGCTATGAAACAGGCTATTGAGGACGTTTTTTCTACCAGCATACACCGATTGTGCATGTGACACATAATGAAAAAAGTGGCAGATAAGGTATAGGATTCTATATTGTCTTTCGTTAGAGTTTTTTTATAATATAGATTTTGTTATAGGCGCTCATAAAAAGCATTTATCGGTATAGGTGGGACATGAGTTGTGCAGTAACGATGAGTTTAAAAGGAGGATGTGCGACATTGTATGGACTGATTCCATTGAGCCTGAAGAATTCGAGAGACAGTGGAAGTTGGTGACGATTGAGTTCGGTCTCACTGAAAACAAATAGATTGATGATATGTTTTCGATGAGATACATGTGGATTCCGGATTTTTACCGGCATGAGCCCATGTCTGGTCTCATGCGAACAACTTCGAGATCAGAGAGCGAGAATCATTTTTTTTGCCAGGTGTCAAATTCACAACTCACTCTTGTAGAGTTTATGAATCATTTTGACGGTGCAATGGATGTCCAAAGGTTCAATCACAGAAAGAATGATCATATTTCAAGATATACTGAGCCTGTTGATTGGAGCGAAACTACTTTGGAAAAAGATGCTGCTAAGATATACACCAGGTCTATATTCTTTGATCAGCAAGTAGAGATTTATGGAACAATTTCCGAATGTCTGACGATGGACACCCAAAATCGAGGGTCCACAGATCAGGATATTGTTGAAAGACTTTAAAGCCCATGGAGATGGTTTATTAGAGGTATTATAGCATATATATTTCAAACATGCGATTTTGAAAACCTATATGCGAATTTCATTTTCAGAACATGATTTTACAATATGCGATTTTGATGTACGCATGCGATTTTAAATTTATACAATTAAATGATTTTTAGACATGCGAAAATTTTAATTTACACATGTGATTTTAATTTTTAATATATATTTTTTCTTTTGGTTTTCTTAGGTGTCGTTCAAGAATCTTGAAAATGATGTAACTGCACAGCGTAGCTGTTTGCGTTTTGAGCAGTATGGGCTGCTATGTAAACACATCTATTTTCTTTTCAAGATGTTTGGTGTTAAAGAAATACCAAACAAATATGTTATGAAGAGATGGACAAAGGATGTGGTGCCGAATGAATTAGATGTGAAGTACAATTTAAATGTGGGTGGCAAGGATGTCCAACACAAGGCTAAACGGATTGCTCGTGAAATCATCCACACAGGGGAGTATTTGGTTAGCAATTTGATTTCCGACCTTGATCAACTTGTTTTAGTGAGGGATCAAATGATGCAGCTTAAAGAGAGAGTTGATCAGGGTCGTATAACCAAGCAACTTGATCCAAAATATGACCGATTTTCAAAGTTGATTGGTTACCAACAACCAGTAACTGATGCACCTCCTACTATCCGTGTGCCGGCCGGTATAAGAAACAAAGGTCGTGGTCGCATAAAAGGATTAAATCCAAGAAGGAACAAATGATCAACCGCAAAGGAAAAAGGTCAAGGACATTGTCACACCCCGATATTTCCACGTATTACCGGTGGGCCCGGTGGGGAGTATCGTGACGTAGTTGATATCATCATAGTCAATATTCACAGTTCAATGCACAACGGAAGTCTAAAAGTAAAATATTACAAACCGAATTGAAAGTATCAAAGTATTACAAACGGAATGTAAAGGATCCACAAGCGGATCAAAACAAAGAAAGATATTGTTCAACAGATTTTTAAGTGATAAAGCTTGGATAATTCTTTATTTAAGTCACTTGGGAGAAACCAGCCTATTCCGCCTAGTACCTGCACTTAACCTTTTGGAAAATACGTCAGTTTACACTGGTAAATACAATTAACTGACCCTTTTGAAAATGTTTAAGAAAATTGATTTGAATGCACAAGGCACAAATAATCTTTTATAATTTGGGATAATTATTTAAAAATAATCCTGTAAAAGAATTACATGTTCGTTATACATTCAGTAGCCCGGGCTGAATACTGGGTTAAAGATTAATAGACACACCACATAATATATCCCACAGTGAGTTATTCTCGAACAGGCGGGTATATTATTTTTACATACGCGCCGGCAGGTGTATGCCTACACCCCGTGCTTAAGTCGTGACCATTTCAATGAATGAGCCGAGGATATCCAGGACATGGTCATTAACCCCCCAAAGGCTTAAAACAAACGAAACTGATTAAACGGGTTATCTCAATGAATTAACCTTCATATGATTAAAAATCCGATACCCGACTAAGCGGTATTTTATATACCGTACCCCAAGCCCATATAAGGGAAAATAAGTTAAAAGTATTTACTTGAGCAAATTATACAAATTTATCCCACTCGTATACAATCGCAAGTGCAACTATCTTTTACTGGGCTCCTAAATCTAGAACGAAGGTTTTAATAACCTATTAGATTCCTAACGGGTCTTAATTACGTTCAAACTTAGACCGGTTAGTTTTAAAGGAAGATATACAGTTCAAAACGTAAGATTAAGCGAAGACCGGATTAGAATATGGTTTAGACCTGACAAGTTTGGAGACTTGTATAATATGGGTAAACTAAACACATTCTAGATTTTGAGGTAAAAATGATAAGGGTTGACCCGTCTCGGTCAATTTATGCAAACTAGTAACATAAACCGTACCGAACACGAAAAATGCATAACGGATAACCAAATGAGTCATGTACAGGTTTCATAAGTTAATATGCCTTAAATATGTTGTGATATCAGTAGGATACCTTCCATTATGCCCAAAATGAATTTAAAATCAATTTATGCCCCGTAGGGGTATTTTGGTCATTTTAAAGCTTATAAGAGATATTAAATAATAATCTGAGGTTCTGGTCTGAATAGATCAGTAAAAATATTTATTTTTGTAAGTCATAACAGTTGGGTATTGCATATATGTGAAATTTATCATTTTTAACCAAACTGTGCACCGTAGGGGCAATTTGGTCATTTCACATAAGGTTTAATTGTCAAAACTGGAAATCTGAGTTCAAAACTTTTTCTTACTGTTAAAGTATAAAAATTTACTTAAAACATCAGTAAGTATTAAGTCTTATATGTTAAAAATAGTTTTAACCCATACTATGCGTTTAAAACGCGTAAAAAGTCGGTTTTAAATGATTTCCAGGTTATATAAGAAAAGCTGAGATTTTTATTAGTCCAGAAGGCTTAAAATATTTTATTTATCATATAAAATCAATAGCAAAAGGTTTGGTATCAAAATGTCATGTAAAACTCATTTTATTAGCAAAAAGGGTATAACCGTCAATTACCGAATTAAAGCAAGAACCCTATGTTATGATCAATTTAAAAATAATTAAAAATATTCAAAAATCCCAAAATATTATGTTACATCAGTGGGTAAAAAGTTTGGTGTCGAAATTTGGGTTTAAATAGGCTTTATGCTAATTATGTCGTTTAATTAATAAAAAGCTTTCAAATTACGATATTGAGCATATCTCCTAATCAGACCTCAAACTGATGTCAAATTTTTAGGACACGTTTACAAATTGGTAATAAAGGTTTTTGTCCTCTCACATTTTCAAAAATCTCGTTTTTACAAGAAAAGGGCATAATGGTCAATTTTAGGCATATAATCGGAAACATGCAACGAACTAGGATTACAAAGGAACCACATTGTATAAACTCAGAGGATTATACTAATATGTAACATGGTCCTAATGGAACCCTAAGGCATTTCTAAAACAATCTAAATTGGGCCAGAACTGAAAGTCAAAGCAAAAGTCTACTTTTGCGACTTTCGGTTCCGAACCGAGCCTAAACTCGGAATTGTCGGGTTGAACATGCTTAGACATGTTCTTATATTGTTTACCAAGTTATTTTAGTGTCAAAACATGTTCTATAACCTCTACACTATCAGTTATGTGTTTATTTGCAAAAATAGCTTTCTGTTGACTTTTTAATGTTAAGTTTGACCCGACAATTGACCAAGTTAGAGTGGAAATCAGTAAGTGCCCTTTTAAGGGTTTATTACCTACATAATTACCAACTCATAGCCACTTTCACTTCGAATAATGGCTGGACCGTTTGTGATTAATCACAAAGTCAAAGCTTAATTACGATAACTTTGACTTTCAGTCATTAAGCTAATAAAATCTTAATTACAGAAGCTAAGGGTACTTACAAGAGTCCTTAGCACGAAAATTTGAACTAATAGAGCCTCCTTAAAGACCAGGTTGCTCCAGAAAACTCAGATGAGTGTGTGTTTGTGAATTTCTTTGAATGGTGCAAGTCTCAAATGAAGAAATGAAGCCTATTTATAGTGATTTTCAATCCACAAGATCAATCCGTGTGTCCTCAGGTGTTCTTTGATGTTTAACAAGTGTATAGTGGTTTTTAAAAACCAGTTGCATGCTGTTGTTTACGTTTACAGGTTGCAGCAAATCTAGAACAGATTTCAGGTTGCAGAGCCGGGCATCTGCCAGTTCAGGCTGGAAAACCTTACCTGTTGCGCCACGCGCCAGACCAGGGGATCCTGGCGCGCCACGCGAGAAACCAAGTTTTAAAGTTCTTTTGTTTGTTTGCATGATCAGCCCCTGCACTTTTCTGAACGCGAATAACTGACTTTTTCAGCATGCATGGTCAATGGAATTAGGTCAGGGGTGTTCTAGGGAGTGTAGCCATGCATTTACAAGTCTTGGACATATTGAAAAAGTCTCCCGCATGAAGAATTACCTTATTTACACTTTTGACCCTTTTCTTGGAAATTTCAATTTACTTCACAATATTGAACCGGATCTTTATGAAATCTTTATCAGATATTTATGATGGTATATTAATACATTATAAAGCTTTAGGAACGTTAAAAGGTCACTCAGAGGTAAGAATTAACATGTTGACACTTTTAACCCCTGTGTTTTGTAACTTTTGATTTTTAAGCGCAAACGGCTTTTAGTGTCTGTGATTTTATTCAGAAATGAATACGAACATTATATAGAGTCATTCAGAGGCACAAGTTTGGCATGCTGACGCTTTTGGTCCTTCTATTAATATCTTTGTATTGTTTGACAGTTTTAGTCCTTCAAGATATTTTGAATCACAATTAGGGTTTATGACACGTGTCACCAATGTAATGGATGTGATTTTACGAGGTGTTACATCCTCACCCCCTTAAAAGAAATCTCGACCTCGAGATTTACTGAAATAAATGAGGGTATTTCTGCTTCATTGTGGATTCAACCTCCCACGTGTATTCGGGACCTCTATGGGCATCCCATTTAACCTTCACTATTGGCATGTGCTTCTTTCGAAGCTTCTTAACCTGTCGATCCTCAATCGACAAAGGCCTTTCAACAAACTTTAAGCTCTCATCAATATGCGCATCTTTATGTGACATGACTAGCGTTTCCTCAGCTAGACATTTCTTCAGATTGCAGATGTGGAACACATTATGAATTCCACTTAGCTCTTCAGGTATGTTTAACGTGTAAGCCACAGTTCCGACACATTCGATGATCTCGAATGGTCCTATGTATCTTGGGCTTAACTTGCCTTTCTTGCCAAATCGCATTACCCCTTTCCAGGGTGATACCTTCAGTAACACTTTGTCACCTACCTCGAATTTTAGAGGTTTACGCCTTTTATCTAGGTAGCTTTTTTGCCTATCCCTGCCAGCTTTGAGACGATCGCGTATCTGCACAATCTTAATTGTCGCCTCCAGGACTATATCCGGTCCTGTTAGTTAGAAATCTCCAACTTCTGCCTAACAAACAGGCGTCCTGCACTTTCTTCCATACAAAACTTCAAAAGGTGCAGCTTGAATACTGGAATGATAGCTATTATTATACGAAAATTCAATCAATGGAGGATGATCATCCCAACTTCCACTTAAATCAATAACACAAGCTCTTAACATATCCTCCAGTGTTTGAATTGTATGCTCGCTTTGACCATCCGTCTGAGGATGATATGCAGTGCTGAAGTTTAATCGAGTGCCTAGGGATTGCTGAAAGCTTTTCCAAAAATGCGATGTATACCTTGTATCCCTATCAGAGATAATAGACACTGGCACTCCGTGGAGAGATACTATCTCATCCACATACAGCTGAGCTAACTTATCTGAGCTGTGTGTTTCCTTAATAGGTAAGAAGTGGGCTGACTTAGTCAGTCTATCTACTATAACCCAAATAGTATCATTTCCTCGCTTCGTTTTCGGTAACTTAGTGATAAAATCTATAGTTACCATTTCCCACTTCCAGGTGGGAAGTTCAGGCTGTTGTAGCAAATCTGATGACTTTTGATGTTCTGCCTTAACTTGAGCACATGTCAGACATTTGGCCACATAAGTGGCTATAGATTTCTTCAAACCTATCCACTAGTAATTTGCCTTTACATCCTGGTACATCTTATCACTTCCAGGATGGACAAAATATTTGGAACTATGGGCTTCTTGGAGGATAGCGTCCCTGAGTCCTCCATAAATTGGAACCCATATTCGTCCATTCAATCTCAGAATCCCATCCTTGCCATAGGATAACTGTTCAGCAGTTACTCCCAACTTTTCATTCGAATAGTTGGCTTCTAGTACAGCTTCCTTCTGAGCGGCTAACAATCTTTCATTCAAACTGTTTTTCAATTCAATGCTCTTGGCATTGACTCTAATGGGCTTAACCCTTTCCTTTCTGCTCAAAGCATCGGCGACCACATTCGCCTTACCTGGATGGTATCGGATTTCACAATCATAATCGTTCAGTTTCTCCATCTATCGACGATGTCTCATGTTCAGATCCTTCTGATTAAACATATGTTAAAGGCTCTTGTGATCAGAATAGATCACACACTTGATACCATACAAATAATGCCTCCAAAGTTTTAGTGCAAACACAACGGCACCCAATTCCAAGTCGTGGGTGATGTAATTCTTTTCGTGCACTTTTAATTGTCGAGAAGTATAGGCAATAACCTTGCCTTTCTGCATGAGCACACATTCCATACCAGTGTGCGATGCGTCCCAGTATACCACAAACTCTTCGATTCCATCAGGCAATGTTAACACAGGTGCATTGCTTAACTTCTGCTTGAGAATATCAAAGGATTCTTGTTGCTAGGACCCCAATCAAACTTGATATTCTTGCGAGTCAATGAAGTTAGGGGTGCTGCAATCCTTGAGAAATTTTCAATAAAACGCCTTTAATAGCCTGCCAGACCCAAGAAGCTGCGAATCTCTGTGGGTGTCTTCGGTTCTTGCCAATTAATGATAGCTTCAATCTTAGCGGGATCCACCTGGATACCACGCTCACTTACAACATGTCCAAGAAATTGGACTTCACGAAGCCAAAACTCACATTTAGAAAACTTGGCGTAGAGCTTCTCATGCTGAAGAAGTTTAAGAATACAATGAAGGTGTTTCTCATGGTCAGCCTGATTCTTCGAATAAATAAGAATGTCATCAATAAAGACGATGACAAACTTGTCCAAGTAGGGTTTGCAAACGCGATTCATGAGATCCATGAACACTGTTGGTGCATTGGTGAGCCCAAAAGGCATCACCAAGAACTTGTAGTGACCATAACGAGTTCTAAATGCAGTCTTGAGTACATCTTCATCTCTAACCTTCAGCTGATGGTAACCTGACCTTAAATCAATCTTGGAGAAATAACTTGCCCCTTGCAATTGATCGAA
The DNA here is from genome assembly GCF_002127325.2 of Helianthus annuus. NCBI lineage: Eukaryota > Viridiplantae > Streptophyta > Magnoliopsida > Asterales > Asteraceae > Helianthus > Helianthus annuus. Next base: position 71,333,723 of record NC_035444.2, on the reverse strand, counting down.
CAGATCGTTGATCCTGGGCAATGGATATCTGTTCTTGATTGTGACCCTGTTCAGTTCTCTATAATCGATACATAGACGCATCGATCCATCCTTCTTCTTTACAAACAGAATCGGTGCTCCCCAGGGAGATGAACTAGGTCGAATGAAACCTTTGGCCAATAAATCATCCAGTTGAGTCCTCAACTCTTTCATCTCTGTTGGTGCTAACCTGTAAGGTGCTCTTGCCACTGGCGCTGCTCCAGAAGAATGTCGATTCTGAACTCCACTTGTCTATCTAGTGGTAAACCAGGTAGTTCTTCGGGAAATACTTCTGGATATTCAGAAATGACAGGGATATCTTCAACCTTGGGCTTTGGTTCATCAATAGTTACATGTGCCATATAAATGACCCAACCTTTCTTCAAACACCTTGACGCCTTAAGCATTGACATTTGCTTAGGCAACCCATACTGAGTATCTCCTTGTATTGTAAGTGGCTCACCATATGGTGTCTATATAACCACTTGTTTCTTGTCACAAATAATCTGGGCTTGGTTATGAGATAACCAATCCATGCCAATCACTATGTCGAAACCAACTAATTTCAAAGGAAGCAAAGATAACGGAAAGGAGTGGTTCCTAATGGATATAAAACATCCATCTAACACAGTTGAAGCAGTTTCTATGGTGCCATCGGCTAATTCTACTTCATATTTTATGGTTAGGGTTTTAACAGGAATATTTAACAATTTACAAAACTTATCATCAACAACGATTTATCTGCACCCGAATCAAATAACACCCTTGCATAAACATCATTAATAAGAAAGGTACCTGTTATCACGTTATCATTCTGGATTGCTTCTTGAGCATTCATCTGAAAGACCTGGGCATTGGTCTTTTTGCCGTCTTCAGGTTTCTTGGCATACTTTGGGCAGTCAGACTTGATATACCCCTTCTCGTTACAGTTGTAACAAGTTGCATCCTTTATCTTCTTACAATCCAATGTCTTATGCTCGCTAGACTTACAAATTCCACAAACCCTAGGTTGTGATTGGGATTTCGACTCATACCTGCATTCTCCCAGATGGCGCTTCTTACAGATTTTGCATTTGGGCTTCTCACCCGAATGTTGATCATATTTCTTGAACTCTGAACTCTTCTTGTGGTCAGAATTCCCTTTATGTTTCTTGTCTGAATGGTGTGAGTTTTCATTCTCAAGCTTCCTCTTTCCTTCATCAGAATTCCTAAGCGATCTCTGCCTGACCGCATCAAGGGTAAGAGATAATGACAAATCAGCTACAGACCTAAAGGTAGTAGGTCGAGATGCTTTCACACTAGCTTTGATCTCCGGGGCTAAACCCCTAATAAAATGGGCTATACGCTTTGGTTCCGGGGTCACCAAGTAAGGAACCAATCGAGACATGGTATTAAAACTCGTAAGATATGCCTGACAATCCAAATTCTTCATAACCAATGTCAGAAAGTCAGTCTCGATCTTCTCAACCTCATGTTGAGGATAGGAATTTTCCTTGATCAAAGTCACAAACTGATCCCAAGACAGATTGTACAACAGGATCTTTCCAATAGCTTGGATTAGAGATCTCCACCAAGCTAGTGCTTCTCCTTTAAACGACTAAGACACAAACTTCACAATATCCCTATCAGCGCAACCACTAATATCAACCACGGTATCCATCTCGTCCTTCGGTTTGCAGGAGACGAAATACTTATATGAACAGGTCTTTGCACGTGGCTCTTGGTCGAATACAATTTTCTTGGACGGAACACTATGCTGATTTGAGGAGTGTTGAGCATCATCCTTCTTTGACTCGTGACGTTTAGAAGGTGGCTTACTATGAGCCTTAGAATGAGTCTTAGGGTGTGACTTGGAATGGGGTACTGATAAGGTCTTGCTATGTGTACCACTTGATTCCCTAAGCTGCCTATCCACGACTTTAGCAATAGCACTATCGATCAATGCTCGAAGTTCATCCCAGTTATATTGATCCTGGTAGTATCATGATTTTCCAGAGGGTGACTGTTGACTTCCTCAGATTCTGCCATGTAGCTTGATTGCTACATCAAATAATGATAATAATTTATTCAGAAGTCTATAACAGTACTATCATTCTTGATGATTTATTAACCATGGTATTAATGAACCATATTGGTTAATTTGTTAAGCATATATATTCAGGATTTTTATTATACTTATCCTCAGTTTAATTAAAATATAATAATGGCACAAAAGGCCAAAGTCACCAGGACAATTTAAATTATCAGCCATGATTTTATAGGATCGAGGCATTAAGGCTTGAATCATAGTTCATTTTGCTTGACAGGGAGTCGTAGACTACAACAGTCTTTAGTCTCAAAGGACATTAGTTATGGCCCGTAGGCACTTCATCACTAATGGATGATTAAATGATAATTAAGAAAAGGAATTGGAAGAATCCAATATAAGGATGACTTATGTGATTTTATCGAACCACATTTGCCAGGAGTGTTAACATGTTCTCAGATGTTAACAAAGGATCTGAATCTTAATAAGGAACTACCATCATGGCCCTGTCTTAAATGACACATGGCTAGGTTTTGCCTTCAAGATTTTGTTTAATAATGGCAGATTTTATAAAAGGAATGATATTTTTATTTATTTCAAATTTCATATTTATGCATATCATGACAAAAATGAAATTTTAAATCCAAACATTCCACTAATAATTAAAAGAGTACATAATTGCCCTAAACGGGACTTTAACAGAAATAACTTGCCCACGCAGGAGCTAAACTGAAATATAAGTCCTCGCAGGGACTAGGTACATAAATAGATGTCCACGCAGGGACTTAATTAAAATTTAAATACAAAACAAATAAACAAATAAGGAATCTCAATGGTCCCTTCTGTTCTTCCCCTTGATTAAATTTGCCAGACCCTTAAGAAATCCCCGGTGGCTTCTACGCTCCTCTTGAACCTCACGCTCCACCTGGCTCAACCTTTGTAAAATCTCCTGTTGCTGTTGTGGCTGGATCTGTGGTGGCTGCGGTTGCTACTGCTGCAGAGGGTGAGGAGGTGGTGGGTATTGGTACCCATAAGCTGGGTATCCAGTCTGATATGGAGCTCCACAGGGCCCCTCAGGATGAAGAGCATTGTAGTTTGCCGCTACAAGGTATGGGTCAACTTCGGCGTAGTTGTAGCCAGTATGGGCTGGCTGCTCAAAAGGGTTATACGCCGCTGCACCGGCGTTTGAAGGAATCGGGTTATCATAACCCATATGTGGTGGTGATGGTGGTGTAACTGGTGTGGAGTTCACCTCGGAAACAGGGTTTGAAGGCCCTCCCATATGCGGGTCTTCATATAGTGGCAGGTAGTGACTGCCACTTGAGTGTTGAGGGGTGCTGAAACGGAATCCCCCTCGCACAGACATCAGTGCGTTTGATCTAGTCTGCCTTGGTGGCTCCGGAGGCGGCTGCTGCTCTGGCGACGGTGGCGGAGTGACCGCCTGAAAACAAGAATCCTCATAGGGATCCTGCTGCTGCTGAGGTGCTGGGTTAAAAGGGGGAGTAAGCTCCTAAGGGTATGAAGCAAACCTTACTTCGTAGTTGTCTGGACCTCGGTATGGCGAACCGTGAAAAGACGACCTGTCTGAAATTTCAATGGGATGTGTCGGCGTCCCACTCGGTGGCATCTCCGGATCGGGGTCATCATCCATATCCATAGCGTGGTCACCAGAGAAGTGATCTTCTGGTCCCAATGGGTTAAAATGCATTGGCTCTTGCACCTGATTTGCCGGATTGAACCGGGTCTGAAAATACGGGGTCGGGTCCTCGAAGGCACGGTGAGAACTCGACCGTTGAAGTGGAAGGAATGAATGGCGAGAATCATTGGGCTCGTTCTCGAACTACGGCCCAAAAGAGTGATGGTACGAAGGTGAGGAGCTTAGAGAGACATAACGCCTCGCAGGCTCCAAGTATGTCCTCCAATCCTCTTGGGGACTCGTGCTCATCGTCACTGATGGAGTTTGCCGGTGAGATGGCTCGACTTCATGGTCATTGCTGGTGAAGATTGGGGCCTTGCCGCCTCTTCCTCGTCCTCGAACACGTGGTGGCATCTTCTGTTCCTATCAAACAACAAAGGAAACAACCAAGAAAACAATAAATGAAAAATAAAAGATTAGGATTAGTCCTAAGTCCTTTTGCCTAGACTCGGAAGTCAAGGAATGTCCAACTGTGTCATTGAGATTAAACACAAAAGGCTAGTGTTTAATTCGCTCAATGTTGGCTCTGATACCAACCTGTTACACCCTGATATTTCCACGTATTACCGGTGGGCCCGGTGGGGAGTATCGTGATGTAGTTGATATCATTATAGTCAATATTCACAATTCAATGCATAGCGTAAGTCTAAAAGTAAAATATTACAAACCGAATTGAAAGTATCAAAGTATTACAAACGGGAATGTAAAGGATCCACAGGCGGATCAAAACAAAGAAAGATATTGTTCAACAGATTTTTAAGTGATAAAGCTTGCATACTTCTTTATTTAAGTCACTTGGGAGAAACCAGCCTATTCCGCCTAGTACCTGCACTTAACCTTTTGGAAAATACGTCAGTTTACACTGGTAAATACAATTAACTGACACTTTTGAAAATGTTTAAGAAAATTGATTTGAATGCACAAGGCACAAAGAATCTTTTATAACTTGGGATAATTATTTAAAAATAATCTTGTAAAAGAATTACATGTTCGTTATACGTTCAGTAGCCCGGGCTGAATACCAGGTTAAAGATTAATAGACACACCACATAATATATCCCATGGTGAGTTATTCTCGAACAGGCGGGTATATTATTTTTACATACGCACCGGCAGGTGTATGCCTACACCCCGTGCTTAAGTCGTGGCCATTTCAATGAATGAGCCGAGGATATCCAGGACATGGTCATTAACCCCCCAAAGGCTTAAAACAAACGAAACTGATTAAACGGGTTATCTCAATGAATTAACCTTCATATGATTAAAAATTCGATACCCGACCAAGCGGTATTTTATATACCGTACCCCAAGCCCATATAAGGGAAAACAAGTTAAAAGTATTTACATGAGCAAATTATACAATTTTATCCCAATCGTATACAATCGGCAAGTGCAACTATCTTTTACTGGGCTCCTAAATTTGGAACGAAGGTTTTAATAACCTATTAGATTCCTAACGGGTCTTAATTAAGTTCAAACTTAGACCGGTTAGTTTTAAAGGAAGATATACGGTTCAAAATGCAAGATTAAGCGAAGACCGGATTAGATTGTGGTTTAGACCCGACAAGTTTGGAGACTTGTATAATATGGGTAAACTAAACACATTCTGGATTTTGAGGTAAAAATGATTAGGGTTGACCCGTCTCGGTCAATTTATGCAAACTAGTTACATAAACCGTACCGAACGCGAAAAATGTATAACGGGTAACCAAATGAGTCATGTACAGGTTTCATAAGTTAATATGCCTTAAATATGTTGTGATATCAGTAGAATACCTTCCATTATGCCCAAAATGAATTTAAAATCAATTTATGCCCCGTAGGGATATTTTGGTCATTTTAAAGCTTATAAGAGAGATTAAATAATAATCTGAGGTTCTGGTCTAAATTGATCAGTAAAAATATTTATTTTTGTAAGTCATAACAGTAGGGTATTGCATATTTGTGAAATTTATCATTTTTAACCAAACTATGCACCGTAGGGGCAATTTGGTCATTTCACATAAGGTTTAAAGGTCAAAACTGGAAATCTGAGTTCAAAACTTTTGCTTACTGTTAAAGTATAAAAATTTACTTAAAACATCATTAGGTATTAAGTCTTATATGTTAAAAATAGTTTTAACCCATACTATGCGTTTAAAACGCGTAAAAAGTCGGTTTTAAACGATTTCCAGGTTATATAAGAAAAGCTGAGATTTTTATCAGTCTAGAAGGCTTAAAATATTTAATTTATCATATAAAATCAGTAGCAAAAGGTTTGGTATCAAAAGGTTATGTAAAACTAACTTTATTAGCAAAAATGGTATAACCGTCGATTACCGAATTAAAGCAAGAACCCTGTGTTATGATCAGTTTAAAAATAATTAAAAATCTTCAAAAATCCCAAATATTATATTGCATCAGTGGGTAAAAAGTTTGGTGTCGAAATTTGGGTTTAAATAGGCTTTACGCTAATTATGCCGTTTAATTAATAAAAAGCTTTCAAATTACGATATTGAGCATATCTCCTAATTCAGACCTCAAACTGATGTCAAATTTTTAGGACAAGTTTATAAATTGGTAAAAAAGGTTTTTGTCCTCTCACATTTTCAAAAATCTCATTTTTACAAGAAAAGGGCATAATGGTCAATTTTAGGCATATAATCGGAAACATGCAACGAACTAGGATTACAAAGGAACCACATTGTATAAACTCAGAGGGTTATACTAATATGTAACATGGTCCTAATGAAACCCTAAGGAATTTCTAAAACAATCTAAATCGGGTCAGAACTGAAAGTCAAAGCAAAAGTCTACTTTTGCGACTTTCGGTTCCGAACCAAGACTAAACTCGGGATTGTCGGGTTGAACATGCTTAGACATGTTCTATGTTGTTTACCAAGTTATTTTAGTGTCAAAACATGTTCCATAACCTCTACACTATCAGTTATGTGTTCATTTGCAAAAATAGCTTTCTGTTGACTTTTTAATGTTAAGTTTGACCCGACAATTGACCAAGTTAGAATGGAAATCAGTAAGTCCCATTTTAAGGGTTTATTACCTACATAATTACCAATTCATAGCCACTTTCAATTCGAATAATGGCTGGATCGTTTGTGATTAATCACAAAGTCAAAGCTTAATTACGATAACTTTGACTTTCAGTCATTAAGCTAATAAAATCTTAATTACAGAAGCTAAGGGTACTTACAAGAGTCCTTAGCACGAAAATTTGAACTAATAGAACCTCCTTAAAGACCAGGTTGCTCCAGAGAACTCAGATGAGTGTGTGTTTGTGAATTTCTTTGAATGGTGCAAGTCTCAAATGAAGAAATGAAGCTTATTTATAGTGATTTTCAATCCACAAGATCAATCCATGTGTCCTCAGGTGTTCTTTGATGTTTAACAAGTGTATAGTGGTTTTTAAAAACCAGTTGCATGCTGCTGTTTACGTTTATAGGTTGCAGCAAATCCAGAACAGATTTCAGGTTGCAGAGCTGGGCATCTGCCAGTTCAGGCTGGAAAACCTTACTTGTCGCACCATGCGCCAGACCAGGGTGATCCTGGCGTGCCACGCGAGAAACCAAGTTTTAAAGTTCTTTTATTTGTTTGCATGATCAGCCCCTGCACTTTCTGAACGCGAATAACTGACTTTTTCAACATGCATGGTCAATGGAATCATGTCAGGGGTGTCCTAGGGAGTGTAGCCATGCATTTACAAGTCTTGGACATATTGAAAAAGTCTCCTGCATGAAGAATTACCTTATTTACACTTTTGACCCTTTTCTTGGAAATTTCAATTTACTTCACAATATTGAACCAGATCTTTATGAAATCGTTATCAGATATTCATGAGGGTATATTAATACATTACAAAGCTTTGGGAACGTTAAAAGGGTCACTCAGAGGTAAGAATTAACATGTTGACACTTTTAACCCCTGTGTTTTGTAAGTTTTGATTTTTAAGCGCAAACGACTTTTAGTGTCTGTCAATTTATTCAGTAATGAATACAGACATTATATAGAGTCATTTAGAGGCACAAGTTTGGCATGTTGACACTTTTGGTCCTTCTATTAATATCTTTGCATTGTTTGACAGTTTTAGTCCTTCAAGATATTTTGAATCACAATTAGGGTTTATGACACGTGTCACTAATGCAATGGATGTGATTTTACGAGGTGTTACAGACATGTAGTGTATGCAATGAAAAAGGCCATGATATTCAGACTTGCGAGATACTGAAAGGCAAACAACAAAAGAAGAAGTTGAAGGGCGTCCAGATTGAAAAAGATACCAGAGACAAAGACGAAAATGAAGAGGAAGATGAGTTTGAAGATTACAGTGGTAGTAGTGATGATGGATCTGAAGAAGAAGATCACTGGGAGGAGGTTTCAGAAGATGATGAGGAAGATTAATTTTTTAAATGTAAATGCGAATTTACACGAAACACATGCGATTTTATATTCATCTGTTTATATATTTTTTCATGCGATTTTAGTATATAAACATGCGATTTTATATGCATCAGTTTATAATTAGTCTTACGTGCGATTTCACTTTTAGTACATGCGATTTTTGAGTTTTCTTGTTTTTTTTTGTGACAAAGATGTCTAAATCATTCATGCGATTTTATATTATAATCAAGCATAAGATTTGTTCAAAACATGTACCCAAAATATAAAACAGTTGTTATTGTCTAACACAGTTACAACCATAAAACGATTAAACAGAAATTTAGTTACTTGAAGGAAAGATTTTCTCACGTTCAGCAGAGCTGAACTCCATCTTCTCCTTCACAGTGTTTAGAGCATCTTTCAGGAAAGAGAAGGCTAAGTCATCAGTTCGAGATTGCTCCTTTATGTGATTCAAAGCTGCGTCTCTGAAGCTTGATGGTGGTTCTTCAAGTAGTCTCTCCCACATCTCTTGATTTTTCTTGATTTCTTCAAGAATTTTCCCCTGCACATCAAGAATTAAATGAGAAGAGGTGACATCGGTGCTTATTTCTGTCAACGTGCAAGTTGACAATAGCTCTTTTATTGCAATGTTTTTTTTTTTTTCTGAATCTTCAGATGCCATTTTTGTGGGTTTTTTGTGTGTGTTTTTTGTGTTCTATGTCTTAATATGGAAGGTAGTTACTTGGGTATTTTATATTAAAATAGTAAACTTATTATGTAGGTAGGGTGGTAAGTTTGAGTAGTATTTATTGTAAAGTTGATCATTACATGTCAAATTACAGTCACAACGGTAATTAATTAAGTTTTTTTATATAAAATAGTTATTTTTTATTTATTTTAGTTATTAATTCGTAGTTTTTTTTTTGCATTTTTTAGGACAAAGTAATTTGAAAGTATTATCAGCATTTTATTCAAAATCGCTTTTGATTCGAAATCGAATTCGCAAACTTTAAGAAATCTCAAAGATAATTACCTTTTTATGAAATCGCATGTGTAAAGGAATGAATTCGCAAACTTTAAGCAATTTCAGAGATTATTAACTTTTTTTTTGAAATCTCATTTGTAAAAGCATGAATTCGCACATCATAAGTCATCTTAAACATATTACCTTTTTTTTTTTTTGTAATCAAATGTTATGTTATATAATTTTGCAAACTTTACAAAAAACACAACCTTTCTTTTTGTCTCAAATGTTTTTCGCATGTTTGATAAGTATTTCGCATTTTTTATTTGATTTTCATCATGCATCATCTTCTTCGATAGACTGTCTATCGATTTGTTTCAGTTCTGAACTTCCAAATTCAGCAGAAGTTCAATTCGTAGATGGAGTTGGTGAATAAGAATCGACCGATTTTTGATTACTTGTTGGATTTTCAAATACGATTTTGAATAAGAATCTTACGGTATGATTTTGAGGTTTTGTTTGCTGATTATCAGGGGTTTTTGATTTCGTAATGGACGATTTTAACCTTGGCGGTTTCAATATATATTTTAATTTTATTAATTTAATAGTTAAGCACGGGGTAATTGAGATGATCTGGCGGTTGTGGTTATAGCGTACGTAATGTACGATTAGGCATATTGTATAATAACCGGCCTCTATATATATATATATAGGGGAATGTTCAAATGAAAACCACTTTTATGGTGAAAACTCGAAAACTAACTAATAAAAGCCTAAAAAACACATCAAAAATTTTTTTTTATTTCAATTTTTTTATAAAAATCGCAGGTTTTTTTATATAAAAAAATTTTCAAAAAAAAAAAAATTGTAGTACACATGTGTAGTATTACACATGTGCACTACAAATTTTTTTTTTTAAAAACTGTTTTATATAAAAAATGGCGAAAATTGGTATGTAAAAATAATTGATATGTTTTTTTGGCTTTTTTAATTAGTTTTCGAGTTTTCACAATAACTAGTGGTTTTCATTTGAACCTTCCCATATATATATATATATATATATATATATATATATATATATATATATATATATATAATGCTATGATTAATAATATATTGTAGTACATTTATTAATGAATACAAGTAGGTTATCATTTGAACATGTCGATATATATATATATACACACACAATAGTATATACACATATATAATATGTTGGGTGTAATCTTGATGTTTCGGGTCAGTTCGGATGGAGTACGGGTCATCTTGGATGCGGGTTAAGCTAGGAAAAGTTATTTGAAAACCATATATAGTTGCACGTTTATTTTATGTTTTATTAGAATTAGTTGTGGTCAAATAGTTGTTTATTTTAACCTAGTTCTTAGGAGAATGTGGAATATGCTGTTCAATAAGTTTTATGTACGTTATATGTTAGCCTATATCAAAGCAGTCTCAGAGAATGCTAAAAATATTTTTGGCCCTGGGCGAATATTAGAACGGGGCCCCAAAAAACTTCCAACTTCTATTTGCGTAATGCATTGGCGCACCTTTGATTTGGTTTTTTATTTCGGTTAAAATTATAATTTAAATAGACTAATGTATAATTGGGTAAATGGTAAATGAGTTTAACTAAAACATGGTTTAAATGTTCAGCGCGCCTAAAATAAATCAGGTGTTAATGAGAGAATGAGCCTAAACTAAAAAATGTTTTAAAATTAGTTATCCTGAGCACTGCGACGACAATGAATGAGCCTAAACCTAAAAAATGTTTTAACTCAAAACTATGAATGATTTCATTAGGTTTAAATTTGAATTAAATAAAAAAAAAAGTGATAGATATAAGAAAGAAAATAAATTCTGCACGCTATCACTACCACTACATATGAGGTGAACTTTATTACGTGAACTTTAATTTGGAAATGAAATCCAAATTAAAAAAAAAAAAAGTAAATCAAAAGTTGCACAAAGCAGGTATCAATCAAATGGATTATGATCCTTAAAAAACCCACTCGGACAGATGGATTTTATAGTTTTTGTTGTTTCATGTAGTATATATAATTTGAGAAAGGTTACTGTACATTAGGAAAAAATTTGTATGAAGTGTAGGAGATAAGTTTGGCTCTTGATTTGTAAGATCAATGATTGAGATTAAATGGTCCCCAAATATAGAATTCACATAACTAAAAACAAGGGAAACAAATGAAGAAAAGGGTAAAATAGAAAAATTTAATATTGTTGATTCATAAACCCACTTTCCATTGATTTTCAAACAACTATAACTTTTGCATACGTTTTTATAAAAATTACACCATATTAACGAGCATTGCGTTCTCTTTAATTCGAACAGCATATTGTTATATTTTTCTTTAAAAATTTTTGTAGGATTTTGAGTACCCATTACGTGATTACGTGATTTTAAATACCTAGTAAGTGACTATGTGATTTTGAATACCCATTACGTGATTACTTGATTTCATTATAGTATTTTATGTGAAACCCCAGTAAGTGATTACGTAATTACGTAATAATAGTTGACTATGCATTATTTTAAATTCTCATTTCGTGATTACATGATTTCATTATAGTATTTATGTGAAATCCTACTAAGTGATTACGTAAAAACAAAACAAGTAATACATAATATTTCGTATGTAATACCTAATATTTCAAGTATAATCACGTATTAAGGATAAATTATATACAAAACATTAGCCAAACCAACCTATAATAACAACATAATGTCGTATATTAGAGATTTAACCATGTAATAAAGCATAAACTATCAAGTTCTTATTATTGAATGTCTAATCACGTAATGAATTTACATTGAATGCGTAATGATTTAAGTTGAATGTGCAATCACGTAAAGAGTATTAAAAAATAACGTAGTCATGTACCGAGTATTCAAAATCATGTAATAGGTACTGAGTATTTAAAATCACATAATGGGTACTGGGTATTCAAAATCACGTAATCACGTAATGGGTATTTAAAGTCTTGTAAATTATTTTTAGAAACACTATAGCAATAGGCTGCTCGAATTAAAGAGAATGAAATGCGCGTTAATACGAATGTAATTTTTTTTAAAATATTAACGTATGAAAAAGTTATAACCGTTTGAAAATCAAGGAGGAAACTAGTTGAAAGGATAAAAGACCATCATACCTTTCCCTCCTTAAATTGAGCAAAACAAATGTGTAGTTGGGATGACAAAAAAGCCCAAGCCCGAAGGGTATACCCGAAACCCGAAACATACGAGTCAGGTATACCCGAAGCCCAATGGGTATTGGCCTGGTACGTGCTTAAAAAAAGAAAAAAAATCGGGTACGGGTATGGGATTTAGTGATACTCGCCCGATACCCGACCCATTTACCCGAATAATACCCGAAAGTATCATATTATGGATTTCCATATATATAAACGTAGTACATGTAACTATTACATTCTCTATAGTCATATGTGGATGTGTATTTGGCAGGTGCTTAGTGAACAAATAACTTATTTTTTAAGCATGTAATATGGAAGCTATCAGCCTTTATTATGTGGATGTTTATCTAATTAAGTGGTTCTCATATAATTACTTAATTAAGTAATCGTTTTGATTTACTTTGGTATATTTGGTCTGAATATGATATGTAAGTTATTAATCATATTTTTATTTGTTATAGTCATTAAAATAGTAAATTATGTAAACATCAAAGTAAAAAATTGCACATTTGTCCCAATGAGTGTTTTTATGAAATTAACGGATATACCCGATACCCGACGGGTAATTACCCGACAAATACCTGACGGGTAACGAGCCGGGTATGGGATAAAGAATTACAACCAGGTACGGACCTGAGATTACAAATACCCGGCCCATTGCCATTATTGTGTATTCATGATTCTCTCATATCCTTGGTACAAAATTCCTCTCTTGTACATGATCCTTATCTTAATATAATTTATATAATAAAGTATATAACATTTTTAAAAATTTCGGACCCTTTTACGATTTTGGCCCTGAATGAACGCCCACCCTACACTTGCTCAGGCCCGGGCTTTGCCTGTATAAATGGCAACTTTCATATGGAATAAACAAGTTCTTTTCATCTTTTTCTTATTGCACGTAGAAGGCTTTACATCGTTCATATTACGTGAGTTTTGAGTTTTGCATGGACTTGGGTCTGAACCAATATAATATGCTATGATTAATAAGAATTTTATAGTTCTAAATTTATTTTTTATATCTTTTCGTAAATATATGTTAATTAAAACCAAAGAAATTAAAGTAGTTAAAAGTGTTATGTTTGGATTACAGAAATTTAAGTTTCTGAGAGTTAGGATTAAAGTTTTCTTACTAGAATCAAAATATAGGTCGTGTTTACCAAATACGAATAAGCTACATATATAATTACTATAACATGACTAACCACTAAACGTCTCCCACGTGTAACATAACCATCATCCCCCCATATCCACACGTGACCCATGAACGTTGAACCTGAGCCAGCTCCCGCCATCCTTCATGGCTGTAAAACTGGACCCTCTCCCCCCACAACTCAGATATTTTCACTTCGAACTAATCATTTACTAGATTTGTATATTTGTGAATTATTGTTGCTCATCAGTAGATATTATAAAATAACAAGTTTATGCATGTGTGCATCAAATCATTGTTTATAGGACATGAGCAATGATAACTTTTGGATCCCATAATTGTTATCCTAGCTCATTTTCTGCTAACAATAAATAAATCTTATCAAACTACATGTTAAAATATTATATACAAATGAAAACACACGACATTTAAAATATGTAAATAGAGAACACCATGAAACAATTGCATCAATTAGATATTAAGAGAAATGCTAGGAAACTTAATATGACATCTTAGTGATGCCGATAATAAAAAATTTTCATGAAGGATCAGAATTGAGGATAATGAAACATTTTTATCTGGCCCACAAATCCTCAAATCATTATTTATTTTGTATAATTAGTGTCATTTCATAATGCTGCTAATAGAGGTGTTCAAAAAACTCGTAGCTCGCAGCTCGTTCGAAAAAAACTCAGCTCGTATTTGGCTCGGTTGTAAATGAGCCAGCTCGGCTCGGCCCAATTTGTAAACGAGCCTAGCTCGAGCTAGGCCTGGCTCAGCTCGTAAGCTCGTGAGCCGGCTCGATAAGGCTTACCATATATATAAATATAGTCACAACTTGTTTGGCTTGAGTATGATTTCAAGAAAATGAACCGTGAGACTAGACTAAAACTTTCAAAGTAGAAGGTGACGAAGGCTTAAGCTAGTAAATGATTCATTGCAAAGACAAAAGTTAACCTTTACATCCTTCAGTTTTTTTGTAACACATTGCTGAGAAAATAAAAACTAAGGGAGTATCTCCCCTATAAAAAAAGACAAAGACAATGTACAAAGTGAATTAATTATTTATACTTGAATATTTAGCCATTTAGTTAAATTACAATGCAATTATGACCCTATGTCTATGAAGAGTCTCATCTTTAAGAGCTTTTTAATTAGTAAATTTTACAATTCTTTGTTTGTTCGAGCTAGATCGAGCCGAGCCGAGCCGAGCTAGCTCGAATTTAATCGAGTCGAACTCGAGCCTCAAATTTCAGCTCGATTTAAAATCTCGAGCCGAGCCAGCTTGAATTGAGTTCGAGCCGAGCTCGAGCTGGGCCTGGCTCGGCTCGACTCGGCTCGTTTACAGCCCTAGCTGCTAATGGCATAATTATTTTCTAAGGTTATTATCAACTAGTCTTAGGCCCTCCGCATTGCGGAGTGGGGGACGTAAAACCGTGCTAAGTAACAACGGGACGACGATCAAACCGGAAGAAACGGTGAACAAAAACACGAATTTGTAGCACCAAGTGACTTACATGACGTAAAACGTAGACATGGTCGACTTTATACCGACACGTATTAAAAAGTCGAGAGTGCCAAAGTGATATTGTATATGGTTTTTAGAAAGGTGGCGACGCGAAAAAAATTCAATTTGTCCCACTTTGGTTCGTTATTGTATTGACGAATACTATAGCAAGCAGAATAGGAAACTCAAAATATAAAATCGTTATATGACCAAAACACTATGTACATGTTTTCGGCTCATTGCAGACACTCGATTATGCACATCCGAAGGTAAATAAGAAAAACTCATTACATCGTACATTAGAAAAATCGTAACATAAACCTGTGTAGACCAATTGACAATGTGCATAAAAATAAGCATGGAAACATATTACATTTGACCCGACTCATTTCTCAAAAAAGTTACGTCAAAATGAAAACCAACTTATATTTGACCATACATTTTATAAAGTTTATAAAAACTTAAAATGGCGTAATCTTAAATACTAAAAGATGAGAGGTAAGTTCTAAAAAAATACAAACAAAAAAGTACCAAAAAAAAGAAAAACAAACCAAGTCACTATTCATCAAAATGTTACGAATATATACACACACATAATGTGTTACTGATGGTCATCACTGTTAACCAAAGTCTAATAGCTACCAAAAGCACTTGATCGTCACTATGACAAGGAGACTGTGTGGGTGCAACATCTTGACTTGGTCCCACTAAGGTATCACTATGTTATGATGACATGAAACTGCAGTCAATGATAGTCAAAAGGCATTAAAGTCAATCAGTCACCCTATTCTCAATCTCATGTAAGACGGGTAGTTTTCTAATTTGGCTCTCATTTGTTATTAGCAGTTATAACCATGTTTTGGTTATTAATAGGGAGTTAGTTAGCTAATCATATGCTTCTTAGTTATTCGTTTGTTTTTCATTCATTTGTTGAGATTCTTTCTCTGTAATCGTTCTTAAAAGATTGAATAAGAAGATGAATCATTGATTGATATGTGAGTTCTTGATTTCAATTTCTCTAGTGTTGTTTGATTCTACAATAATTGGTATCAAAGCCAACCCTCGACTCAATTTAGAGAAAGGTGCAGTTAAGTTTTAAGCACATATCGAGAATAGTGTCAACAAAGTTTGAGTTGGAAAGTTTCGACGGCAAGAACGATTTCGGGTTATGGGAATTGAAGATGCAAGTACTGCTTATTCATCAAGACGTTGTAGATGCGCTCGCCGGAGAAGCAAATTTGTCGATCCTTGGAGATTGAGTATTACAGGAGGTGTCAAAGAAAAAAATCATTGCCGAAGTTTGGTCAAAACTCAAAAGTCTCTACATGGCTAAATTTCTTCTAATCGATTGTATCTGAAAAGGCGGTTGTATACATTCCAAATTAATCCCATATAGTATGTCTCTTAAAGACCATACCGATGAAGTTAACAAGCTAGTATTAGATCTAGAAAAATGAATGTTCTGGATCCGGTGGGTTTAGAGGGAAGTTTGGATAGGATAAAGCTAATTTGGTAGAATTCCCGTAAGAATAGTCATAAGTAGAAGGATTTCATTCATACCAAAAGAGCATTGTAGGTCCCTCTCGGAGGATCGAGAACAAACCTAAACCTTGCTATACTAACTCACTAGCGAGTGCGGAATCCAAGCTAGCAAGCAAACCGGGATGATGCAAGAACAAACACAAGAACACACAAGACTCAACGATTAACACCACTTGTATTAATACGTATGAAAGGTTACGGTTACAAGCACAATGTTTACAATCAGTTTGCAAACTCTCAAAGTGTGTGTGTGTGTTTCGGACAGAATGCTCTCAACTTCCTAACTTTCTGTTTGTGTGCATCTGTCTTCACTCAACACACTGCATGGGTATTTATACCCAGCTCATGTTGTCTATCCTGAAGGATCCGATAGATGGTCCGAAAGATCATCTATCGAGTACATTTCATTCGAAGGATGAGCAGGGACCTCGAAGGATGATCCTTCGAGGTCTAACAGTCGAACCATATCTATCGAGCACCTCGAAGGATCAACAGTATCCTTCGAGGCTATCCTTCGATACAGACAAACATATTACAACTTATTGGCCAAGTCAAACTAGGAGGATAGTTGACTTGGTCAACTTACAGACTAACTTAGGACATCGTTTACATACAGACCGAATACAGACAAAGTACAGACACAAGTGCACCAACAAACTCCCCCTTGGCTGTAGCTTTGTCTTTATCTTCTATAATTGTAGACTCGTCTCGAACTTCGATGGTCTTTGGTCTTCGAGTTCTCAAAACTCTGATGTCCTTTCACGTCTTCAATGTCGGAGGATCTTGAAAGTCTTCACGTATTGAAAGTAGAGAGTGTATCGACAAACTACCCGTATCATGTAGGAAGTGTGTTGACAAACTCCCCCTTAACATAAGCTCCCCCTTGAGTTATGCTCGTGAATGACTTGATCTTTATGAAGTGAGATCCTTGTGGTGTTGATGATGGCCAGCGGCAACTCGATCATCTTCATCTTTTGAGCGCCTTCTCGTCGTGTCTTCATTCCAAAGCTTGTCATCGACCATGTTCTCCTAGCCTTTAGAGTCTGCACATGCAAGAAATCTAAACGCGTAATGAGAACAACTGCTTGGAATAGTTAGTATAACCAAATGACACACGAATGACCATGTCATAATCAACCACCGTCCGACAGTTTGAAAGTTTAATAAATTTATCAATTTTAAATTCTAACTTTCAAAATCTGCAAATTTCGACCGTTTATGAAGATTTAGTCAGTTCGGTTTTCAGTCAGGTTTCAGGTAACGAAGACTCGAGCTCCAACATCGTACGATCGAAAATAAAGTAGAAAGAAAATCTTTTTGGCTTTTATAAAGTTTATATTAAAACAGATTTTAGGTGTGTTTTAATATTACGAAAGACAACAATTTTAATATCCTTTGAGTGTTATCAAACGACATCACCGCTAATGTCATGCTGATATGCACCAAACGACGAAACTGTTTAAAAGAAAACAATAAAAGTTAAGCAGTAAATAAATATATACAGACATTCTTTTTGCGAGTTTCGAGGGTAAGAGAATCATATCAGTGTACGGTCATGCCAAAACACTCTTGTTGTTCAGTTAGTTAATATTAAGATAAGAATCCTATAACAATTATCGGTATTGTTGTCCACTTAAACTCAACTTATCAGATGTAATCATGGCGAAAGGATACGTTAAGATATGATTTATACTTACCGACCGGTGTTCATCCACATCACGACACATTCCCGTATCAAGGTATGCACGAGGGTTCATCTTACCGGTGAGTATACCGATTATCATCTGTTTGACCGTATAAAATGTGAGATACTCACTTATTTTGATTTGAAAACAAGCCCTATGTGATATAATCACTTATTGATGAGGAACTTGATTTTCATATGCATGAGGGCACAGGTGCAAGTCCGTGAACAGGTCAGTACTTCCGTACAGCAGAGAGACGAACTTGACACCCGGAAAAATGTGATATTTTATCACTTATTTGATTTGGACATGTGATTGTTTATCACTTATTGAGGTCGAATGCAGTATGTACACGTATGTATAGTATCATGGAAGATCTAGACTTGCGTCCCCGTTATTTTTCGGTAAAAGATACAACCATGATACCCAGATGATAAGCAGCATAAAGACCGAATATCTCAGAACCTCGGCAATCTCTCAAACGAAATTTCGGTACTAAGACCATATGCCAATGAATGGTTCCCACCTGGTCTTCAGTCGATTTAAGGTTTATATCACCCTACACACTTTAAAATGATTGTGAGCCTACCGATACATCTTATATAGAGCTGCTTATCGTTTTTCATTTAAGGTTTAAAGAAGTTTGGATAGACCACTGATGTACTATCATTTTCTCTTTTGCTCGCCAGGAAACTCATTTTTGTTTTTCTATTGTTTTTGTGTTTTTGAAATTTTTCGATGTTTTTGGATTTTCAGATTTTTGGATTTACTCCCCCTAAAATCAATAAACTAAGAGAAATTTAAAAACACACAAAGATATTTACAAAAATGATTTTCCGATGTTGGTTTTACTCTTGCTTGACCTTAATGCCGTTTACCAATAATAAGAAGTCAAATCTGGATTTGTCAAAAGCTTTGGTAAATAAGTCGGCACGTTGGTCATCGGTGTGGACCTTAACAACATCGATTAGCCTTTTCTCAAAGCAATCACGTATGAAGTGATATTTGATTTCGATGTGTTTGGTCTTTGAATGCTGCACAGGATTTCTAGTGATATCTAAAGCAGCAGAATTATCAACGTAAATAGGAGTAGTTAGGGATTCAAAACCGTAGTCCCGCAATTGTTGTTGGATCCAAAGAACTTGTGAGCAACAACTTGAGGCAGCAATGTATTCAGCTTCGCATGTTGATGTAGCCACACACGTCTGCTTCTTGCACTGCCATGTGACTAGGCGATTTCCTAAAAACTGACATCCAGCCGTTGTGGATTTGCCGTCGATTTTGCATCCGCCAAAATCAGAATCACTGAAAGCGACCAAGTCAAAGTTATTATCCCTAGGATACCACAGACCGGTGTCGGGGTAAGCCTTCAAATAACGAAAAATCCTTTTGACAGCTGCAAGATGAGAGGCCTTCGGGTTGACTTGATATCTGGCGAGTAGGCACGTTGGGTACATTATGTCTGGCCTTGATGCTGTGAGGTACATAAGGGATCCGATCATCGCGCGATAGTATGAAGGGCTAACAGGTTCACCCTTCAAGTCAGGAGTAATTCCGTGATTAGTTGGCAATGGGGTACCAATGGGCGTTGCATCGGACATCTGGAACCGGCTCAAGATGTCACCAACATATTTAGTCTGATGGATGAATATCCCAGACTCCGTTTGTTGCACTTGTAGGCCCAAGAAGAAATTCATTTCCCCCATAACACTCATCTCGAATTTATCCTGCATAATGCACTCGAAATTCCTACACAAAGCATCATTAGTAGAACCAAAAATAATATCATCAACATATACCTGAACCAGAAGAAGATCTCCATCTTGTTCTTTGATGAAGAGAGTACAATCGATAAGACCTCTTCGAAAACCGTTCTCCAGCAGATATGTAGATAAGGTTGCATACCAAGCTCGTGGCGCTTGATGAAGACCATAGAGAGCTTTGTTGAGCAACCAAACCCGATCGGGATGGACAGGATCTTCAAAACCTGGAGGCTGTTCGACATATACCTCTTCTTCAACCACACCATGTAGAAATGCACTCTTGACGTCCATCTGGTAAACCTTGAATCCTTTGAATGAGGCATAAGCCAGAAAGATCCGAATAGCTTCCAGACGTGCAACTGGTGCATAGACTTCGTTGTAGTCGATCCCTTCTATCTGACGAAAACCTTGAGCGACTAAACGAGCTTTGTTCCGAATAACCACTCCACGGTCGTCTTTCTTGCATTTGAAGACCCATCGAGTGCCAATCTTCTTGTAGTTCTCAGGCTTTTCAACAAGCTTCCAAACACCAAGCTTGTGAAATTGCTGTAATTCTTCCTGCATGGCTTCAACCCAAGCACTGTCTTTCAATGCTTCTTTCCACTACTTTGGTTCTTCTTGTGACACGTAACACGCGAAGGACCAGTCATTTTGTTGACCAAATTCTCTTATAGCTGAATACAAACCAGCATTCCGGTTGTTTCTCAGCTGATTACGCGTCTGCACACCGCGATGGACATCTCCTATTATGTTCTGCTGGGGATGGGTATCGTGAATCCTCATTTCAGGATTATCTGGCACACGAGCATTGATACCCAAGTTGGTAAGATTAAGATCAACAACCAACTCCACACCAGGAATGTGGGTAGAGGTGGATGCATTCCCTTCAGCAGTGTCTACATTTTGCGTATGAGGTGTATCTACAGAAGCACCTTGAACAGGAGCAGCTGGAGCCGAAGATCCTTCAGCTGCATCATGATATTCATCATCTTCAGAAGAGTCATTATAGTCAGCAGCATCTTCATAAACCTCATTTTGAACCATATCGTTGACTGACGAAGAAGCTTGAGGGTCAACAACAATAGGTCTAACCAATGGCGAGACAGCAGCGTTGTCACTTTCCAACAACATTCGAGCCGCTGCTGATTCTTCGTCAAAGGTTGGCAGATTGAAGGAGTCAAATAGCCCATCATAATCGAACATCCACGGATCACCCGGAGCCCTAACAGGACTCGTATACCTTTGAACCCTAACTTCACTCCATAGCTCAATCTTCTTGGTAGCTAGATTCCAAACACGAAAATTCGGAGTGGCATATCCAAGGAAGAAACCCTCGATTGCTCTTGCTCCAAACTTTCCATCCGGTTCAATCATAGTACATGGAGCACCAAACGGTTCTAGGTAAGAAAGATCCGGTTTCCTTTTCTGAAGGAGTTCGAAACAAGTTTTGCCATGTCTCTTTACTGTAAGAACTCTGTTTAACGTGTAGCATGCAGCCGATACAGCCTCCCCCCAGAATTGAATAGGGAGTTCCGACTCTACTAACATTGTTCTTGCAGTTTCTATAATCGTCCGATTCTTCCTCTCAGCGACACCATTTTGTTGTGGAGTATAACGAGAACTGTACTCATGAAGAATGCCTTTAGAAGTACAAAACTCATCCATAACTTGATTCTTGAATTCGGTTCCATTGTCGCTTCGGATCCTCTTCACTTTCAATGAATAGAGATTCTCCAACATTGTAAGAAGATCCTTGAGGATGCCAGGAGTTTGACTCTTGTGTGCCATGAAGGATACCCAAGAAAATCTAGAGTAGTCATCAGTAACTACTAAACAATAGGCATCACCAAACGTTGTCTTGTGCTTCATAGGTCCAAAAAGGTCCATATGAAGACGTTCGAGAGGCATGCTGACAGTGTTGATTTTCTTCAAAGGGTGAGACTTCTTTGTTTGCTTCCCCTTTTGGCACGAGACACAGATATCTTGTAGATGAAAACTTCTCACAGGCACACCATTCACAAGATTATTTTTCACCAAATGGTTCATCTTCCTCAAGTGAATGTGTCCCATTCTTCTGTGCCAAGATATAGACTCCTTTTCCGTGGCTTTTGAGACAAAGCAAGTGACTTGTGCAGATGTTGTAATCGCTTGGCTCATGTCGAGAATATAAAGATCATTAACTCTCGGAGCCGATAAGAGAATCCATTCTTGTGGAATTTTGAATCCAGGTTTAAGCACATAGCAGCCGGCATCATCAAAATGCACGGTGAATTTCTTATCACAGATTTGCGACACACTGAGAAGATTGTGATCAATTTGCTTCACATAATTGATCTTATCAAAGCACACGATGCCATTGGAGATACTTCCCTCTCCAGTGATAAAACCGCCTTTGTCACCCGCAAAAGCAACAAACCCTCCTCTAATATTTCTCACGTCGTATAGGAGCCGTAAGTCGCCAGTCATGTGCCTGGATGCTCCACTATCAACAATCCAATGACTATTAATAGTTCCTCCTAGAACATCCTGCACATGTCAATTAAACACATCAGTTGAGAATGGGGACCCAAGCCTTAGTGGTCTTGGGTCGTCCCTTAGCATCACGAAACGTGAGCTCGATCTCTTGATGGTTTTCAAGAATAATTGCTCCCCCTGAATTGTCACCCGACTTAGGTAACCAAGTTCGTCTGTGCCTACCAGTTTTTGAAGATTCTGGTTTTACAGGTTGTGACACACTTGGTTCCCTTTGAACTGTTTTAATCTCAGATTTTAAAGCTTTTTCAACAGTTTTCATGTTCTTACGTCGTTGTTTAGTTTCTTGTTCTTTTACAGTTCGTTTATCATGTTTAGGTGAAACTGTCCGACGTTGAGGGTGAACTGTTTCAGGTGGAGCTTTCTCAACAAATTTCTTCTTCGGAGCATTTGGGCAGTTTCTGATAATGTGCCCAATTTCTCCACATTTGAAACAAGTTTCCTTTCAACAGACTTAGGAGAACTTGATCGACTACCAGATGTTGAACCTGTAGAACCTGAGGTACTTGCTCTTTCATCACACCCGTTTGTGTGTTGGGTGTAATTGTTATCACTGTTACGTTTCAAAATCTTGACTTGTTGTACAAAATCAGTGTTTGATTTGTTTTCAAAAGTCTCAATTTTATCTGTACCTTTTGATGCTACAAATTTAACATCTTTTCCTTTCTTCATGTAACGAGCTCCTTTTGATTCAACCTTAGCCTTTGGCTTTGGAGCTCGCTGTTGTTGTTTACCCTTAGAAGCAGTAGGTTGTTGAGTGGTTGGAGATTTTTGATTACCAAACTGTTTTCTAATCTCAGCCTTAGGAATTGGATCACATTGTGTTACCACAATTCCCGGAAGTGTTTTTCCCAAAAATTTGTTTGTGTTGTCTTCAAAGACTTTGTCAATCAAAGATTTATTTACATTTTTAATTGGGAAAACATGATCTGAGTAGATTTTATTATCTCCAACCAAAGTATACAACACATTACTGCTTTTAACAGTAGTCACACCTGTCTTATCAACTTTGACAGGATCAATCACTTGCTTCTTAACAGATGGAACCTCAGGAGTATCAGGATCACAAAGGATGTGATTTTCTCGTGGAATATCTACTCCTTTCATCTTGCTAAGTGATTTATCCTGATCACTTACAGCCACTTCTGATTCATCATCCGATGTCTCATAGTCCTCGATAATTGGAGGACTCTGCTTCATGGATGATGAAGTTTCTTGTTCCTTAGAGGCTGTGTTTGAAGAATTTTCCGGTTTGAACCCAAGTCCAGTAGCAAACTCCTCAACATCAAGAGGAACACTGGGTTCATACCGAGGCATTTCTTCCTCATCAGGCATCTTGGTATAGTTGTTCATCAAGGGGGGCGGACATTTATTATACCCTATGCCTTTCTGATTTCCCTTTGGTTGTTGAACATCGATGATGTGATCAAGCACAAATTGGGAGTTAGAATAACTATCCAATTTCTGTTTGATCGCATCATTTTCGCATTGGGCAATGGCTAATTGCTTTTTAGTTTCTTCCACAATGTTAATATATTCATTTATACTTACTTGCTTGTGATAAACTACTTTGTTAACCTCGGACACATCTTTCTTTAATGTTTCTATTACAGATTTAAATTCTTTTTCATTCCGAGTTAAAGCCATGTTTGCCTCTTTGCATTTCGACAGTTCAATAACCAAATTCTGGTTATGACTATGAAGCTTTTCTGATTCAAGCTTCATATCAACACATGAATTACAAATACTAGGAGCAGGAGGTTCAGAATTTACCTGACTAGAAGAGGCTGAACCGTTTGCCATAAAGGCAGTTTGAAAAGAAAAAGCTCCATCTTCAGAAAATAGCTTCTCCATTTCCTTTGATGCAGTAGCAGCCTTCCTAATCAGAATTGATTTCTGACATTTAAGCTCATCAGCTTCATTCAGTAGCTCCTGAATATCATCATCTCCTTCCTCCTTCTCATCAGGCTCTGAGTGATTATCCCCAGAAACAGAGCCTTCTTCATCAGAACTTCCAGAATAACCAGAACTGTCATCACTTCCAGAAGACTCTTCTTTATGAATATGCTCGATGACCTTAGCATACAAAGCTGTTCCACTTCCCTGATCACCTTCACCAAACTGCACTGACCAGTCACATCCTTCATCAGCTTGAACAGCCAAAGCCCGATTGTGATTTGTAGTTCCAGGCTGTCCCTGATTATTATTCACTGCCACCATCCTCCGTTCACGGTTTTCTTGTTGGGCATTCACATTCGTCTGGTTTCTGAAAGGGTTGTGATTGCCGTGTTTTGTTGGTAAAGTGCACTCACGTTTGAAGTGCCCTTTGTTACCACAGTTGAAGCATGTAACGACGTTGATATCAAACCCATACTTCGTATCTTTCTTTCCTTCCAACGAAGTTCTACCAGTACGAGCCATGAAGTCTTTGGCCCTTCTAACCGCACTTGCAAAAGCCCACTTAATATCCATCAACTCCATTTCTTCCTTGTCGATCTGTTGGTAGTCTTCATTGGTCATGTTGATGTTTCCAAGCTGACCGGCTACCAAACCACAGTAAGCACTGACCATGGTGTTGATAATTTCCATATGCTCCTTAGCAACTTCAATGCTAAGGTGTGAAAGATTTGAGTTGTCGACTCGGATTGTGTTAGGATTTTGGGGTTGAGGTTTAGGATTGCTTGCATAATGAGCTTGCTGTTGTTGAGGTTGTGGTTGTGGCTGTGTTGGTACAGGAATGTAAGACCTCGGATCAAATTGAGGTTGTGGTGGAGCAGTTGTTGATTGAGGAAATGGAAAGGAACTTGTGTTGGAGACAAATGCAGTCTGCAGTTTAGGTTGCTGGGCTGCAGCTGCTCTAGCTAGAGCATCGAAACCCGGAAGATACATTTCTGTATTTTGAGGGGCGGGAGCTCTCCTGGCTTTCCTGATTTCTTCATCATTTTTGTGTTCCAGTTTCTGAATGAACTCGTAGATATTAACCGTGTCTAGAGTTCCAGTATGCTTCAACAGCTCAATGAAGGAGCTCCACTTTGGAGGTAAGGCGTCAGCAAACCTACTCACCATGTCTTGTTGAGTAGAGACAACTCCATAAGCACACATTTCACTAATCAAATGATAGAAACATGTGGTCATATCATTCAGAGTCTCGTTTTCCAAAAACTGAAAAGATTCAAACTCTTTCTTCAACAAATCATGCCGAGACTTTCTAGCAGCTGCATTGCCTTCTCCTCTAGCTACTAAACAATCCCACAATGCTTTCGTAGACTTGCAGTATGAGAACTGATGGTAGATGTCTTTATTGAGTGCTTGAGTAAGTGTGGCAAAGGCCTTTTTCTCCAATTCATAAGCCTTCTTGTCTTTTTCAAGTATATTGGCATAACCCTCAGAAGTGGACGCAGCAGTCTCCAGATTTTCATTGAATGCATTGATGAAACACGTCCAAAGATCGGTGCTTTGCCCTTGGACATACGTGTGAAAACGGTTTTTCCATGATGGAAACTCATTCATATGATTTAGCTTTGGTGGACGATTGTTACTGCCCGTTTCGCTTTCACTGATCAAAAGGTTTTGAATGCTTTGACTTTGATTGGATACCAAAGCCCATTGACTTGGACTGATTGATGGAGAAGGTAACATACTCTTTGCCCAATCTGCAGTAGTGACTAACTCTTGATTGGATCGTGAGTCCAAACTCCAATCCCAGGGACTTGTACAGCTCATTTTGATCAAATATTAATCGAAGATCTACACAAGCACAAACTGTTAAGTGTACACAGACACAAATCGAAAGATACAACCTTGTTCGAAAGATCAAGACTAGTTCGAAGGATCAACAGTGATCGAAAGATTACTGTTGAGTTTCGAGCAAAGTCTTCGAAAGATTCACAATGAAGGATCCTTATCTTTCGACCAATTATCACGAAAGATTCACAGTTCGAAAGATCTTTATCTTTCGAATACTGATCTCGAAAGATTCACACTGAAAGATCCTTATCTTTCGAGATGAATCCTTATCTTTCGGACAACCAATCTTTCGAAAAGATTCCAAACACGAAAGATAATGCTTAGACTTCGAAAGACTACTCGAAGGATTATAATCCTTCGAGCTGTCTCTGATCGATAGATGATCTTTCGAAGTCGAAAGATATCTTTCGGAAGCTCACTGACACACTGACACTGACGTGACAGGTTGGTGAAAAGGTGATGGGTTGGTGAAGTACTTTTCGGCAGAAAGGATATGGTCTGCCCTTGCCTTTCCCACCAACTTTTTGACTTTCAAAAAGTTTACCCAAATAAGCAAACCTTATCCTCAACCAGTCACCGGAGATATGACCGGAAAAATGGCCGGAAAATAAAAAGTTTCACAAAAACAAATTTTATGTTACCCAAACCGACCTTGAACACTCCCGAAAGGTTTAGAACACGTTTTTCAGTTTCAAAATGCAAGGAAACTACCAAAAACGAGTGCTAAACCAAGTGTCCAAACACACCAAAGAACTCGAACAACCCGGTTTTAAACAAGGTAAAGAGCCAAGCTCTGATACCACTTGTAGGTCCCTCTCGGAGGATCGAGAACAAACCTAAACCTTGCTATACTAACTCACTACCAATTATCACGAAAGATTCACAGTTCGAAAGATCTTTATCTTTCGAATACTGATCTCGAAAGATTCACACTGAAAGATCCTTATCTTTCGAGATGAATCCTTATCTTTCGGACAACCAATCTTTCGAAAAGATTCCAAACACGAAAGATAATGCTTAGACTTCGAAAGACTACTCGAAGGATTATAATCCTTCGAGCTGTCTCTGATCGATAGATGATCTTTCGAAGTCGAAAGATATCTTTCGGAAGCTCACTGACACACTAACACTGACGTGACAGGTTGGTGAAAAGGTGATGGGTTGGTGAAGTACTTTTCGGCAGAAAGGATATGGTCTGCCCTTGCCTTTCCCACCAACTTTTTGACTTTCAAAAAGTTTACCCAAATAAGCAAACCTTATCCTCAACCAGTCACCGGAGATATGACCGGAAAAATGGCCGGAAAATACAAAGTTTCACAAAAACAAATTTTATGTTACCCAAACCGACCTTGAACACTCCCGAAAGGTTTAGAACACGTTTTTCAGTTTCAAAATGCAAGGAAACTACCAAAAACGAGTGCTAAACCAAGTGTCCAAACACACCAAAGAACTCGAACAACCCGGTTTTAAACAAGGTAAAGAGCCAAGCTCTGATACCACTTGTAGGTCCCTCTCGGAGGATCGAGAACAAACCTAAACCTTGCTATACTAACTCACTAGCGAGTGCGGAATCCAAGCTAGCAAGCAAACCGGGATGATGCAAGAACAAACACAAGAACACACAAGACTCAACGATTAACACCACTTGTATTAATACGTATGAAAGGTTATGGTTACAAGCACAATGTTTACAATCAGTTTGCAAACTCTCAAAGTGTGTGTGTGTGTGTTTCGGACAGAATGCTCTCAACTTCCTAACTTTCTGTTTGTGTGCATCTGTCTTCACTCAACACACTGCATGGGTATTTATACCCAGCTCATGTTGTCTATCCCGAAGGATCCGATAGATGGTCCGAAAGATCATCTATCGAGTACATTTCATTCGAAGGATGAGCAGGGACCTCGAAGGATGATCCTTCGAGGTCTAACAGTCGAACCATATCTATCGAGCACCTCGAAGGATCAACAGTATCCTTCGAGGCTATCCTTCGATACAGACAAACATATTACAACTTATTGGCCAAGTCAAACTAGGAGGATAGTTGACTTGGTCAACTTACAGACTAACTTAGGACATTGTTTACATACAGACCGAATACAGACAAAGTACAGACACAAGTGCACCAACAAGCATACACCATTTACAAGTTGGAGAGAGCGTCACGCAAACTCTCCAGCATCTCCCCTAGATTCAAAAACTTTTTCAACTAATGAACACATGACACTATATATATACATGAGGTTTGGGATGGATGTGCTTGTCCGTGTGGATGAGCTCATCCATGCTGATGAGTCTCATCCGTACGAACTAATCTCATTCGTGCGAGCCACTCTCGTCCTCTCCAAAGTCATGTGTTCGTATCATAACTATACAATATTCAATACACGCTCTATCTAGCCTATTCACACAATGGTTCATGAATTCATTTTGTTCTAGAGCATCTGAATCTTGGATCATGTGTTAACGAATATTTTCTAAATTTAAGAACATCCATTTCTTCACTTTCTGTTGTTCTTCATAGGTTTTCACTACCTCTTTCAGTTGCGCCATCATGGCCTTTTCAGCAATCTCGGTCAAATTTTCAACATTCATTTCCTTAGACACGTCGATGATTTCTTCTACAGGTTCTTTCTTATCATCACTGAAGTGTAAATCACTATAGTTCCCCTCCTCACCAAAGAAACCTACAAAAGATTTGAAAACATCATGAGGTATGATAGATCTAAATGCATTGTGAATAACCTCTTTAGTATCTAAATGCATTGTTAATAACCTCTTTAGTAGGAATTTGGAAATTTTCAATATCCAAAACTGATGTTTCAGCTCAACAACTTCTTTTAGACTTTCATCAAATTTAACTTCAGCACAAGTATCTTCAGCAGCTTTCTCAACTTTCTCTTCATCCACACTCTTTTCAGGTTCTCCTAATTCAACCAATTCAACCATAAGTGCAAGACTATTTGTTTTAGGAATGAGATTATTCCAATTGAACCCTTCATCTTCTTGGGTTACAACCAAAGCCATGTCTCGAATTGGACCCGTCTTCAATCGGGATCGACCTTGACATATTTGGTGGATGTTGAGAATTTTTGTGGTAGATATCCTTTACGTAGTAATCACCACCAAACAGGTTGCTATTGTCGTTTACTTCTCGGTTTGTACACTCGGCTAGTGAGAGGAAAAAGAAGAAGGCCAAGAAATCCAAGGCTAGTGATGCAAACGTGAAGGAGGTTGAAGCAGCGAAGCCTATTGTCTCTGATGATGCTAAATGACTTTAAACTTTTATTCGCAGCTCTCTTAGCACTTTAAACAATATTATGTTGTGTATTTTCAACATGTTGTCTTTCAGGGAACCGTTTAGGTCCCTTTAATGGTTGAAGCCTTCAAGGCTTATGGAACAATATGTAGGTTTAATGGCCCTTGCTATGTTTGAACTTTTAATTTGATGTTATATTATTCTGTTATTCCCTTGTGTTTTTGTTGGTTTTATGTATTGCCTTTATTTTTGGTTGGACATCTTTTGCTATTTATACCATGAAGGGTTCAGTGCTGCAGTCACTTAGCCTTAAAGTATTTTTAACAAGAAGATACATTGCCTATCCTATTTATAACACTCACTTGGTGTCTTTTTGGTTCGTAAGCCATTGTTGAGGCTTAAGGAACATTTGATGTAGGCTGCTCAAACCCATCTATAAGACATATTTTAAAATTTTTCTAAGTCTCATGGAGTTGTGTTGATTTAGGAACTCACCCCTTATATAGGTCTATTCAACCCTTGAACCTATTGAGCGATGTGGCTGGGAGCTCATCCCTTACATGGCCCTTACCATGGAGTTTTTTGCAAGGTTCTCAACCTGATTATAGGATAGAAAGACAAATTTTGATAGAAAATTTCATCATTCATTCATTCAAAAGTGTTTAGATTACAAGGGAGGGTAGAACAATTCTTGAAATATTTCCTGAGACATTTCGTCTATACGTGGAACCTTTTAAGGTTTTTGCCGTTCTAGTGGCGGGGAAGCTTTTTACCTTGTGCAACAGCCAGTTTGTATGATCCTCCCTTGTGAGCTTCAAGGATGGTGTATGGCCCTTCCACTTAGGGCCAAGTTTTCCTTGACTTTCCTTCTTACTTGCTTCATTGTTTCGAAGCACCAAGTCCCCAGGCTTGAATCGTTCATGCTTCACCCGGGCATTGTAATAGGATTCCATCTTTTGCTTGTACGTGGCTTCCCGTATAGCGGCTTGACCACGAGCTTCTTCTAGGAGTTCCAAATTCAACATGGTTTCCGTTTTGTTGACTCAAGGTCAATGTTGAATGTTCATTGTGTTGTAACTCCCATTTCTGCTGGAATGACGGCCTCCGACCCAAACACTAGACTGTAGGGTGTTTTCTTGTGGCTTGTCTTTTTGGTCATTTCGCCCATAGGACGTTGGGAAGCTCTTCAAGCCAGTTGTTGTCGTATCTTCCCAACCGGGCTTTAATCCCTTCTACGATGCTTCGATTTGTCCTTTCAACCTGGCCGTTCGACTAAGGATAAGCAACCGAGATGAATACTTGAGTAATTCGGAACTCTTTACACCATGAGCTAAAAGGCTTCTCGGAAAATTGCTTTCCATTTTCCGTGACCAGTACCCTCGGGAGCCCGAAACAACAAATTATACTTTCCCAAACAAAATCAATGATTTGTATCCCTAAAAGTTTGGCCAATGGTTTTACTTCTTGCCACTTGTTGAACTAGTCTACGGTTACCAACAAGAATTTAACTCCTCCCTTGGCTGGTGGGAATGGACCAACAATGTCCATTCCCCATTTGTGGAATGGCTAAGCTGAGGAGATGGAAACAAATTCATGCATGGGGCTTTTAGGTACTGGGGCATGCAGCTGACAAGCTTCATATTTCCGCAACTGTTCGGAAGTGTCTCGGTGCATGGAAGGCTAAAAGTATCCAAGGTTCATCAATTTTTAGACCACCGATCTTGGGCCATAATGAGCCCCACATATTCCCTCATGAACTTCCTTGATCAGATACTGGCTTTGTTCTGGGCCAACACATCTAAGTAGTGGTGCATGGTAACCTTTTTTGTAAAGGATTTCTCCTTGCAACACACACTGCCTTGAGTTGATACGAACCTTTTCAGCCTCCATTTGATCATTAGGCAACTCACCATTTCTTAGGAATTTGATCAAAGGGGTCATCCAGTTTGGCCCTTCCTCGATAATTACCTCTTGCATTTCAAGCTCTTGAATGGGTGGTGTTTTTAATACCTCAACTAACACTTTCTTGGTGAGATGAGAAAATGTGAGGGATGCAAGCTTGCTCAATGCATCAGCCTTCTTGTTTTGTGATCTCGGAAACTGTTTGATAGTACATGATTGGAATGTACTCATGAGTTCCTTTGCCTTCTCCTTGTACTTCTTCATGTTAGGCTCCTTGGCTATGTAGCTATCGTTTACTTGGTTTGAGACAAGCAAGGAGTCTGTGAAGACTTGAAGCTTTTGAACACCCATCCATTTGGCTAGCTTGAGCCCGGAAATCAATGCTTCATACTCGGCTTCATTATTGGTTGTCTGAAATTCAAGCTGGAGAGCATATGTAAATTCTAACCCTTCAGGGTTGATTAGGACTAGCCCAACACTCGACCCTTCAAGGCTGGAAGCTCCATCGGTAAAAAGCTTCTAGGTATCAGGGTCAGATGATTTAGTTGTGGTAGTGTTAACTTCCGTTGTGGTTTCTTTTTGAAATTTCTAAAATGAAATCAGCCAAGATTTGGGCTTTGACAGCCTTTCTTGGAACATATGTGATGTTGTATTCTCCTAGTTCCACAGCCCATTTGGCTAATCGCCCCGAAGTTTCCGGTTTCTCAAGCACACTCTTGATGGGTTGGTCGGTGTAAGACCGTGTGCGTGACCCTAAACAGTCAGTAAAGGCAGTTCATCATTGTTTACAGAGGCGGAAACAAAGTAAACAACGTCAATACAGCTTAGATCCTTTTAACTTTCTTTCTATTGTTTGCTGAGACTTTACAATGAATTCTGAACAAATTTTGGCAGCACCTCGTCTCTAATTACATGACCTGATTCTGCTCCAACGTTAAAAATGAACTCGACACTGACCTATTTATAGCAAGCCTGATTCCGCTTGAAACAACATAACAACTTCAAGCGGAATACCTAAATAGCCTGTACGAGCGGAATCATTAGATTGCCATCTAGAGCGGAATCTCATCACAACCTGATTTCGCTTGAAATGAACTATGTCATTTCAAGCGGAATTAACACTAAAAACCACTTTTCATGTTTTCAACTCCTAAACAAACTATCTAGACCTAAGACTCGATTAAGACGCAGTAAACAGACATTCAGTGCACCAACAGACTCCCCCTTGGATGTTGACGAAGTCTTTGGCGTCGAGTCTTCAGTCTTTGTATCTTTCTAACTTTGTCTTTTCATTGTAAAAAATCTCTTCACACAGGTTCAGGATCTTGACCTAGCTCTATCTACAATCTCCCCTTTGACTGTTGAACCATAACTCTAGACTCCCCCTTTCACAGACTCCCCCTCTCGGAATGCTGGGACTTGAATTATAGTTCAAACTTTGACTTTTGAGCCATGGGGATGATGAAATCCACAACCTGTTTCTCAAACATATAACATTACAATCTATTGATTTTTAACAATAAATCACAATCTATCAGTTTCAGAAATCCACTTAAGTATTCAGGTCCAAGTTAATGACCCTGATTACTCAATTAATCTACCAAGTTCAACTTAATGACCTTGGTTGATTTCAGACAAATCAAACTGATTTAGTTCAATAAATTTTCAAACATTTTCTGAAAATAACAAGTTTCAAGTTAATGAACTTGTTTTTGAATTTTCAACAATCAGATTCTAACTAAATAAGCTCTCCTCATTCTCCAGTATAGAAATTTCCTACATCTGCTTCAACTTTGAGATTCAGACAATCAACTTTCTACTCTGGTTTGTCAGAAAATAAAGCAGAAATGTAAAATCTTTTTGGATTTTTAACAATGTTTCTAAACTAGGAAATGAAATACTGAAACTTAAATTGCAGAATGTAAAGAAAGTAAACTATTTACAAACATATTTTTGGTGAGCGTGTCAGGGAATCATATCAGCTATCAGACAAATCACTAGTACCATTAAGCTTTAATTTCATACTCAGAATTAAACAATACACGAAGATTGTCGATATGCTGGTCCACTTAAATTCTCACACAATGTTCAATCTGATCAGGATACGATTTAGGTGAATTAAGAACTTAAACTTATTCATGTGTCCTACCTCTTGAATATACTCCCGTAGTCAGAATCCCAATATTCAGTCTTACAGGTGAGTATACCACAGATGATATCTGTAAGGGGTTAGATGCGAGGGCCGTGAGAGCTCAGGTCGATACTTCCGTATACGCAGAGAGATGACGGCTTCCTCTTTTCGGTGTGTCCCCTTTAGAGGATCTTTTGTTTCAACAGCAGTGATTATCAATTTTATTGTTTAATCAATTTTCTGAGGGTGATGCTATGTTTCAAGCAATGCGGAAAGTATTATTCGAGGACTAGGTCAGAACTTCCATTCAGCAGAAGTCCCGAAATAATACCCCAGATATCACTGAGTATAAAGACCTAATATTTCAGAAAGAGGGACCTTTCAAACGAGATTTCAGGGGTTACCTATATATCCAAGTAGTGTTCCCCACGAAATAAGTAAGTTTGAAATTTTAGGTTTATATCCCGAACAAACCTACTAAATGTGTAAAAACCTATAGACACATCATTAGTGAGACTGTTTAGCGCTTTAAACTTTACAAATCTTTAGCGTACATTGACTGTCAAACTTATGTTCTATCATTTTCCCTTTTTCACACAAGCTCTTTCTCAGTTTTCTATTGTTTTTGGATTTTTGAATTTTCTCATGTTTTTGTATTTTTGAATTTTTTTACTGTTTTTGTATTTTTCTAAAAAATATATCTACTCCCCCTAAATACGAAAACAAGTAAAAATTTGACAAACCATTGCAGATTGTTTCTCATCGTCATCCACAACAGTACCTTCATCAACGCCAATAATGCCATCCGACACCGAGAGAAGCTTCATACCATTTAGTTTTAAAAGAAATTTAAAACGTGTTTTGTCAAAAGCTTTGGTATGTAAACCAGCTTTCTGATTGTCAGTGTGGATTTTATCAATTCGAATCAACTTCTTCTCAAAGCAATCTCGGATGAAGTGATGTCTAATTTCTATATGTTTAGTTTTAGCGTGATGTACTGGATTTCTTGTTATATTTATTGCGGCCTCATTATCAACAAATAGAGGTGTGTTAAGAAACTGCAAACCGTAGTCGCGCATCTGTTGCTGTATCCACAGGATCTGAGAGCAACAACTGCTAGCAGAAATGTACTCCGCTTCACATGTGGATAGCGCCACAGACGTTTGTTTCTTACACTGCCAGGTAACCAAGCGAGGTCGAAAGAACTGGCATCCTGCTGTTGTTGATTTTGAATTGACTTTGCAACATCCGAAATCCGAGTCGGAATACCCTTCGAGCGTAAAGTCGCCTTTTCTAGGATACCACAACCCCAATGTTGGAGTTCCTTTCAGGTAGTGTAATATCCTCTTCACAATAATCATGTGTGAAGCTCTCGGGTTAGATTGATATCTTGCTGCAAGGCACGTTGGGTACATGATATCAGGACGTGAAGCAGTTAAGTACATCAATGAACCTATCATGGAACGATAAAACGTCTCATCAGCCCTGTCTCCGGTGAGATCTGGGTGTATCCCATGATTCGTTGCTAGAGGGGTAGCAGCTGGAGTAGAACTTGACATTCCAAATTTCTCTAGAATATCATGCACGTACTTCGACTGGTGAATGAAAATTCCCTCAGGTAGTTGTTCAACTTGAAGTCCCAAAAAGAATTTCATCTCCCCAATTGATGACATTTCGAATTTTTGCTTCATCACTGATTCAAAATCTTTGCACAGATTCTCATTCGTTGACCCAAATATTATGTCATCCACGTATATCTGCACTATCAGAAGATGTCCGTTGACCTATTTGGTGAAGAGAGTGGCATCCACTTTCCCACGGATAAAGCTGTTGGCTAGTAGGTGTTGAGACAAAGTCTCGTACCAAGCTCTCCGGGCCTGGTGTAAACCATACAATGCTTTGTCCAGCAGATAAACCTTTTTTTTGTGGATTGGGTCGGTGAAGCCCGGCGGCTGTCCGACATAAACCTCCTCTCTAACCTTCCCATAAAGAAACGCCGATTTTACATCTAGCTGATATACTTTGAAGTTTTTCCATGATGCACATGCCAGGAAGATTCTGATTGCTTCTAGTCGAGCTACAGGAGCGTACACTTCAGTAAAATCAATCCCCTCCTGCTGACTAAAGCCCTGGACTACGAGTCGAGCCTTGTTTCACACAACTACTCCTCGATCATCTCTCTTACACTTAAATGCCCATTTTGTGTTGATCTTCCTGTGACCATCTGGCAAATCCACTAGCTTCCACACTCCTAACTTTTCAAACTGACTCAACTCTTCTTGCATCGCATTGACCCAAGAATCTTCAGTAAGCGCCTCTTTATAAGTTCGCGGTTCGATCTGCGAAATAAAAAAACTCAATGAAAATTCAGTTTGTAAAGGTGCTACTGTAGAATAAAAACATGTAAGCCCTTGGTCAATTTGACGTCTCGTGCGAACGCCTGATTGCAACTCTCCAATGATCAGCTCCTCTAGATGGTATGAAAGAGTTCGTGGCATTACTTCACTTGGAACATCTACACCGCCTTCCAGATTAGTAACATTCTGATTTGCACCATGTTCACCGACTGACTTTGTTTGACTCGAAATCTGAATTTGCTCCCCC
The DNA here is from genome assembly GCF_002127325.2 of Helianthus annuus. Taxonomy (NCBI): domain Eukaryota; kingdom Viridiplantae; phylum Streptophyta; class Magnoliopsida; order Asterales; family Asteraceae; genus Helianthus; species Helianthus annuus. The sequence continues at coordinate 71,297,612 of NC_035444.2, read as the reverse complement.
TCAGAATCTGAATCACCATGATCAAATACGGGTATATTTTCAGATTATTGATTATCATTCTCTGCCGTCTGATTTTCTTGAGCAACTTCATCTTGTTGGACATCATCATGTTCACCAGCATTGCTTAGACCTACTTCATTGTCGTTCAAAGTTTGTCGTGGTCTCCATGAATACTCAGCTAACCTTTCCTGCGATGACTCATACTCACGCAAAATATCCAACTCATCAAAGAAATCTTCTTCTTCCTCTTGTTCTTCCATCATGTCAAATGAATCCCACAACTTGTCATAATGATAACGCCATGAATCTCCAGGATTCTGTAGCGGCATTGTCTAACCTTGACATTCAACATTTGGAGCTTCAATAATCCGCTTCAAGCTTGGAACGAATACACGTCGTAATGGACTGTTATAACCAATGAATATTCTTTCAATACTCTTCGGACCAAACTTTCCAAAAGGCTCTAGAACTGTACAGGGTGACCCGAACGGTTCAAGATACTTCAGATTCGGTTTGCGGTTATTGATCAACTCAAAGCATGTTTTGTTGAACTTCTTGACAGTGAGAACTCTGTTGAGCGTATAGCATGCAGCTGAAACCGCTGCTGCCCAAAAATTTATCGGTAGTTTTGAATCTGCGAGCATTGTTCTAGCCGTCTCGATTAGTGTCCGGTTTTTGCGTTCTGCGACTCCATTCTGTTGCGGAGTGTACGGAGCACTAAACTCATGCATTATACCTTTTTCATCACAAAATTCTTCCATCTTGTTGTTCTTGAATTCGGTACCATTATCACTTCGAATTCTTTTGATACGACTTTGGTACAGATTTTCAGTTTTCTTGAACAACGCCATCAAACTGTCAAACGTTTCATCTTTCAACTTCAAGAATGAAACCCACGAAAATCTGGAATAATCATCAGTAACCACAAGACAGTAAACATCTCTTGTAATACTTTTGACATTCACAGGACCAAACAAATCCATGTGAAGTCTCTTCGGAGGTCTTGAGACTGAATTGACTTGCTTTTTAGGGTGTGACTTTTTCTTTTGCTTGCCTTTGATGCAGCTAATGCACTCCCCTTCCAGATGAAAACCTTTTACATGAACTCCAGTAACCAAATCATTGTGCACCAAGTGATTCATTTTTCTAAGATGTATATGCCCCATCTTGCGGTGCCACAATCTTGATTCCTTCTCTGTTGCTCTGGACACAAAACAATGAGCCTGACCCGTGGTTGTAGTAGCTACGCTCATGTCCAACACATACAGATCATTGACTCTTGGTGCCCTCATGATAATCCATTCTTCAGGGATAACAAATCCTGGCTTCAAGATCAAACATTCCTTGTCAGTAAAGTGAGTGGTATACATCCTGTCACAGATCTGCGAGATACTCAGCAGATTGTTCTCCAGCTCAGCAATGTAGTTAACTCTTTCAAACGTAACAATCCCATTTGATAACGTTCCTTCACCAATAATCCTACCTCCTTGATTTCCCGTGAATCCTACATATCCTCCATTGAAATTCCTAACATCATACAACAATGTAGTCTTCCCTGTCATATGTCGAGACACTCCACTATCCATAATCCATCGTGAAACTAATCTCGGAAGATCCTGCACATATCACAAATTGATTAAAAAATTCAATAAAGATGCCGATTCATGCTTCGCGATCAAGGAAGCTCCGGCAAGTCAGGTTTTTATTCAACGAAGAATATATCTACCCAAGCCTGACCAGCCTTGGGTGTTACTGTGTTGCCTTCAATTTTCCCATTTTGTTTCTTAGAATTTTTAGCTTGCAATGGTGGAAAATTTTTATCATCCACAATTGGGACAGAATTCATCACCTTTTTCACATGTGAAATAGGAATTTGTTTCTCTGTTTTAGGCTTCCAAATTTGTTGAGGTGATGCAACCCGTTTGTAAAACTTGTCACTTTTAGTTACCACATTTTTAACAAGTTCATTTTTGAATTTGATGTTTTCATTTTTCAAAATCTTTTTTCTCAACAAACAATGGAGCTTTTCCCTTAGGATCAACTTTCTTCTTTTGAAATTCAACAACTTTCTCTTTTTGAATCTTCACAACTTCAGTCTTAGACTTCAAGTTAGTACACTTTCGTGCAATATGTCCAATTTGATTACATCTAAAACATGTTCGAGTGTCAACTACTCGACTTGTGCCTTCAGACAGAGACTGTGAAGCTTTCATCTCAAAGAACTCTTCATTTGATTTTGAAAAAATCTTTTTCTCTTCATCAGAAAGCGAACTTGAACTGTTCAACACACTTCTTGTTTTTAACATTTCTCTTTTGATAACCCTTACCACCCTGATAACCACCCAACCAATTGTTTCGATTGTTGTTATAAAAACGCGGTGGAATAACAGGTTTCTTGTAATAAGCTTTATCTTTCTCAAAGTTCATTTGCCTTTTTGTTTGTTTTAAACTTTTCACTTCAGCCAAATCGATTTCAACCATTTTGAACACATTTGTCAATTTTGAAACATTTACATTCTTCAGAGGAAACTCAGAATCCAAATACAACTTATCAGATCCCAACATCTTGTACATGACAAGAGTAGGTTCATCATTTAAGTTGTTTTTGAACTTTTGTTTCGGAATGTATTTGTCCAAGAAACATCCATCATCTTCAACTGAATCACTTTCAGACATCAAAACACTTTCAGCTGTGCTTTTAACAATCTCTGTCTGAACACTATCATCAGACGATGAAGAAGAAAAAGTAACATCAATTGAATCCGGAAGTTTCACTTCATTTTCTTCTTCAAGATCAACCAACCCAGATTGCTTTTTCGAATAATTTTCTAGAACTGGTGGTGGAACTTGATGAAAACGCACCCCGGTTCCATCTGAAAAGACATCTTCGCCAGCTTTGTTTTTGCCTATGGGTTTTGGAACAATGTGTTGCAAAACAAAGCTTGCGGAGTTGTAGTTTTTTAGCTTCAACTGGATTCGCTCATTTTCAATTTCAGCTTCTTGAAATTTAAGCTTCAATTTTGCGATTTCATCTAGTTGTTAATTGATTAATTCTTCTTTTAACCGAAGCACTGTTGTCAGATGAACATTTTCTTTATATGTCTTACCGTTTCTATCATTATCATCTTTAACCGTGCGTTTAAGCTTCTCAAATTTTTCAGTGATCTGACGATTTTCAAGAACTAACTGTTCATTTTCTTTTCTAACTTTTTCTTGGTCAGTTTTATCATTTTCAATTTTGTTAGTTAATTCTTTTAATCTGTCAGTTGAAGCTTTCAACATTTTATCACGATCAAGGATCTGATCCTCAACACTTCTGACTCTTGCAGTCAGATCATCAACCTTCTTACCATTGAGATAGGTGATTGTACTACAAACTTTGCATTCTTTGATGCAACTTTTGCAGTCATCATCACACTGACTTTCTTACTTGACTCAGTCGTTGACGCGTTTGAACTGACCTGGCTTTTAGACTCAGAGACAGATTGAGAGTCTACCTCAAGTGCCTTAACAGCCAGCACCTTGTCAGCCATCTTTCCCATGTTTTCAGCATTCAATTCCTACGTCGTGTCAATGATTCCATCATCAATCTTCTTTGACTTTTCTTCTTTCTCTTTCTCTTCTTTTTTTTTCTCTTATTTCTCTTTCTCTTCTTTCTCATCTCCGCTTCCCCACCATTTTCTTTGCCAAAACTCTTCTTCATCAGCAATTTCTTTAATTATGGTTTCAAGATCGAGAGTGTTATGATCAATAGCAATATATCCCATGGGGTCAAGATAACATTCTCTGTCTGGATCCCATCTCCTCGCTCTTTTTGCTTCAGAAAAGATACCAGATATTCTGATCATTCTGTATTCTGCTAACATCTTTCTATTCACATACTTCTGTTGTTCATTTCTGTTGTCTTTATAAGGAACATGTTCAACGGATTTTTCCATAAAAGCATATCCAACCGCATCCTCCTCAGGTAACAACTCGCTCCAGTCGAAACCTTCATCGTCATGAATTACCGCAAGAGCTCTAGATTTCTCTTTGTTATCTTCAAGCTGCTTCATTCTCGGCGGCTCCGATTTATTCTGATGATAAATCACTTTCTTGTAGTAGTCTTCTCTGAACGGGTTCTTAGAATCATCAGCATAAGCATTTCAGCATTCACGCTTAAAGTGACCTTTCTGCTTGCACTTGAAGCACGTCACCTTAGACTTGTCAAAGCCCAACTTGGTAGAAGGTCCACCAATTGACTTCCTTCCGGTTATCTCCATGAAACGCTGTGCTCGTCGAACTGCACTAGCCATACACCACCTTATGTCGATCAGTTCCATCTCCTCAGGATCAATCTGATCATAATCTTCCTTCATCAGGTTGGTGTTGCCTATCTTCCCTGCTACAAGACTTTCATAAGATTCTAGCACAGATGCTAAGAAAACCATCTGTTGCTTTGCCAATTCCTCGCTAAAGTTTTGAGCGTTCTTTAAGTCTACAACAATGTTGCATTGAAATAGGTTCTTTGCATCAGATTGGTTAGCAGATGACGAAGATCCACTGTGAAAACCACTGCTTTGAGTCTCTTTGCTTGATTGATTTGAATTCTCAGCAGAAAACACAGTTTTGGGAGATGTATTCTTTGGCATCATGCTTTTTGGATAATACAAATCTAAGTTTTGCTGGTATGATGAGTGATTGACTTTGTGTGTCTTCCTTAACTCCAGCTCGTGACTCTCTAGTCTCTCAATCAGCAAATCTACAGTCAACGCTTCTGGTGGCTTGATAGTATTTTTCAACATTAAGGCATAGTATTGCCAATCCATCTCATCTGGCAATGCATCAAATAATTTGTCGACTAGCTCTTCTCGAGAATAAAAGATTTCATGTCTCGCCAGTTCCAGCTTCAGGTGCCCAAACCTCTCAATCATTTTACTAACTGATTCATTCTTTAGACAACCAAATAAATCAAACTCTTTTCTTAGCAGTTTCTTTTTGTTTTTTACAATTTCTGTACTTCCCAAGCATTCTGTGTTCAACTTTTTCCAGAGATCTGTAGAATTGGTGTATTCTATCAAGGATATTATATCTTCTCGGACAGATTGAAATAACAGTGCGATGCATTTTTGCTCAGCAACAAACGATTCTATTTCTTCATTTGTCGTCAAACTTTCACCTTTTTTGCCTCCATCACCGTATCCATTCTTTAGACTCTTCCAGCTTGGATAAGCGAAAGCCTTTAACCATTCTTCAAACTTCTTTGCCCACCGACTGTACTCTTCAATAGCCATCAACCTCGGGGGTTTGTTATGAGTTCCAAAAACACTTTCCATTCCCAAAGTATCCGAAAAACTCTTCTTTGTATTTGGAGTGTTCTCATTGGTGTTGTCAGAAGAAGTACCGTCTCCAGAATTTCCAGCAAAAGCATACATGTCGCTAAATGGATTCATGAATGGATCGTCCATCTTGCAAGTACCTGAAAAATCAGCAAACACTTAGAAAAATTTTTAAGTTTTGAAAAACAGAAATTTCAAGCGAAATCACTTGAAATGGAATCTCTTCAAGCGAAATTAGAATGAAATTCAAGCGAGATCAGAATGAAGATTCAAGCGAAGACTTTACTTTTTAAGCAGAATAAGAATTATTCTGATTTCAAGCGGAATCAGAAATATTTTTCAAGCGGAATATGACTCTGAACTGATTTCGCTTGAAAATACAAGTATTTCAAGCGGAATCTTCGTTTTCGAGCGAAATCAGATGAAACTCTCAAGCGGAATTAGCTTTTATAGGGGGTTTCGCTTGAACTTTTCAAGCGGAATCTGATGACATCATCTTTTATCTAACAATTTTCAAGCGAAATATCAAATTTTTGTGTGAATTTGATTGATTTTAAGTCAAATTCTCTCAGGGATTAGTTATCACTGTGTTTTGCTTAATATATGTCAAATTCAGGTCATTTTCACCACTGAAACAAGTTCAAATCAGAAAAGAAAGGGTAGAAGAATGAGAATCCGATGATTTCAAGCTGTAATGGTATGAACTCCTCGTCCTGAGCTCTGATACCACTTGTAGGACCGTGTGCGTGACCCTAAACAGTCAGTAAAGGCAGTTCATCATTGTTTACAGAGGCGGAAACAAAGTAAACAACGTCAATACAGCTTAGATCCTTTTAACTTTCTTTCTATTGCTTTGCTGAGACTTTACAATGAATTCTGAACAAATTTTGGCAGCACCTCATCTCTAATTACATGACCTGATTCCGCTCCAACGTTAAAAATGAACTCGACACTGACCTATTTATAGCAAGCCTGATTCTGCTTGAAACAACATAACAACTTCAAGCGGAATACCTAAATAGCCTGTACGAGCGGCATCATCAGATTGCCATCTGGAGCGGAATCTCATCACAACCTGATTTCGCTTGAAATGAACTATGTCATTTCAAGCGGAATTAACACTAAAAACCACTTTTCATGTTTTCAACTCCTAAACAAACTATCTAGACCTAAGGCTCGATTAAGACGCAGTAAACAGACATTCAGTGCACCAACAGTCGGTGATCACTTGTATTGAGTGTGTTTGAAAGTACCTTCGAAGCCTTCTGGCTGTTTTCACCAGGGCTAGGGCAAGTTTTTCCAATGGAGGATACTTGGTCTCTGCCAACCTTAGAGTTTTACTTAAGAAGTAAACGGGTACCTGAGCCTTGTTTCATTCAATGGTCAGGACCGCACTTATGGCTTCCTCAGCAACCGAAAGATAGACAGAGATTAGTTCCCCTGTTTCCGGAGCAACAATGTCTGGGAGTGAGGCCAAGTGTTGCTTCATTTGGTTGAAGGCTTCCCCTGCTTCTTCAGTCCATTGAAAGTCTTTCTTGTTGATTTGCCTAGGGTGTTACAAATGTCTGTATTAATCTTCTTTGTATCGTTACAATCACCCCCAAGGGACTCATCGTCCTCGCTGAGGTTTGGCCCACAATCCCGAACGATGTAGAGTGACTATGATACCATTTGTAACATTTGGTCCTTCCCATACCAATATTGTCTGCTTTGGTGGAGACTTTCTAGGAGCTCACTCATCCTACTACTACTCTCACCTGAGCACGCTTAACTGTGGAGTTTTCATGTGCTCCACAGCCAATGCGCCTAAAATGCGTCATTGACTTAAGAGACATGGCATTTCTTATGTAACAAGAATCTCTCATGGCCATAACCGATATAGGATTTATCTGGGGTGTTGCAATGGTCCTTGATAATCTTCTTTGTATAGTTATAGTGATGATATGAAAAGGAATCAGTGATAGTCAACGAGGTATTAAAGCCAATTTGTCAGCCTATTCTCAATCTCATGTAATAAAGGTACTTTTGTAACTTGGCTCACATTTGTTACTAGTTATAACCATGCTTTGGTTATTAATAGGGAGTTAGTTACCTAATTAGAGGCTTCTTAGTTGTTGATTCATTTTTTTATTGTCTCTTTGTAATCATTCTTGAAAAAGTGAATAAAAGAATAGCTTGAAGAATGTTTTACCATAGTTTGGGAAAAAAACATGATGAACTGCTCTTTATTATGGCAATCATAGCACCATTCATCTTATATAGTATATATGGTTATTGACAATATGACGAAACAAATTCAAATAGATCGATATCGATTTATTGTCAATAACGATATTCAGGCACATAACTCGAACAAAGAATCTTGCATGCATGTTTACTAAGGTGGTGACGATAAAGAAGTTGTTTTACATAGATTCAATTAAATTTCTAGATGGTTATGAGACTGTCACACCCCGATTCCCGGTGTGTTTGGATGGGTATAGTCGTGACGGTTGGATAACAGTTATCACAATATAATAATATGCAGCGGAAGTATTGGAGTGAAAATGTAAAATTCACTAAAGCTTGAATATACAAGCGTTCGATACAAGCCCACATGTAGGACCTAAATAAACAGAGCTTTAGACATCATAGGCCTTAAGCATCAGGAGTTGCAAATTCCTTAACCTTTATTCTAGCCGACCTGTATTCCCAGCCTATAATAAGGTTCGGTACCTGCGATTTCAGTCTTTTGAAAATACGTCAGCCAAGGCTGGTAAATACAATTAACTAACTCTTTGGAAAACAGTTTTTCGAAAAGAATTTTATACATAGAGAAAACCCGTAGGTGATCTTTTTAAATAATTCTTGGGATTTATACTTGTTACCAGATTTACATACTGGATTAACCCATTGGGACGTTCGGACACGGTACCATTAACCCCCCATCATTTCAGCTATCAAGCAAAACGGAATAACCCGGATTCTTACATTTTGGCGCAATCATAGGCGACTTACTTATGTAATACTCGCTCCAGGTGGCATAATTGTCATCCCAAGTTTAAAACTAAAATAAGTCAAGAGTATTTACCTTTTTTGCTAGCTTCCAATCAACAAGATTATAATTTAGCAAAAAGCCACAAGTCTAAGTACTATTGACCCAAGTCCGATTATCTGGGGGGTACTATAGTCTGGAATGAACAGATTTATTATCTGTTAGAATGTACATGGGCCAAAGGTAGTTCCTTTAAATATGACCCGATACTTAAGAATAGGTTCGCTAGATTAAGTGTATACCGAATAGAATGTGGTTTAAACCCAATAAGTACTAGGAACTTGTATAATATGGGTAAACAAAGTACACTCTGGATTTTGAAGTGAAAATGATAAGGTTAAACATGTTTCAGTAAACTTACGAAACTAGTTACGTAAGTCTAACCGTACGCGTATAAGCGATAACGAGTAACCGGATGAGTCATGAACAAGTTCCATTAGCCAATATACTTTAAACAAGTTATAATATCAGTAGGATACCAACTTGTATGCCCGTTAAGGTTTTAAAATCAAACTATGCCTCATAAGGGCGTTTTGGTCATTTAGCGATGTATAAAAGGAACTTGCATATAATCTGATGTTACGACCATAAACATTTTGTGAAAACACTTAATTTATGATATAATATCAGTAGGATATCAAACATATGTGTGTTTTATAGTTTAAGACCATACTATCCACCATAGGGGCATTTTGGTCATTTCACACATAGTTTTAAAAGCTAATTTGGGATTCTGAGTTTAACATGTACCTACTGTAAAAAAATTTTAAATAAGTTATAAAATCAGTAGGTAACAAGTTTTGGTTGGTAAATATGGTTTAAAACCATACTACGCGCTGAAAAGGCGTTAAAGTCGTTAAATGACGATATTTGTGATGTTTTATGAAAACTGATGTTATGACCATGTTTGTATGGTCAAAATATGATATTTAGTATAATACATTAGTAGGTAAAAGGTTTTATAGGAAGATTATGCTTTAAAACCATTTTATGTGCCATAAAGGGCATTATCGCCATTTAAGAACGTAATATAACAACTTATATGTAAACTCAGTTTATAATCTGATTTGATATCCCAAAATATCTTAATTATGATATTACATCAGTAGGTAATGAGTTTGCTATAAGAAATTACGTTTAAAACCGTTCTATGCGCCGCCGAAAGGGCATTTCGGTCACTTTAAAGCGTAATTAACGATATTATACGAAAACTCGGTTTATGATCAGATTTGTAACATAAACATATGTTAAACATGTTAGCATATCAGTACCCAAGTCATTTGAAAGTTCCTTGGTGATTAAAACCTTGTTTTTGCTAAAAAGGACAAAATAGTCAAAGTATGACATTTTAACGGAAACATGCATAAAACTCAGATTACTATTACGACCGTGTAATATAACCTCAGAGGGTTATGCTACATCATATTACGATCACAACGGGACTTTAAATCAGTAGCATACTAGTCTAATTCGGTTCATAATCGATAGTCAAAGCAGAAGTCAAACATTGCGACTTTCGGTTGCGAACCGACCTTAAAACTGGAATTGACGAGCCGAACATGTTTACACATGTTCTAATAATTATTACCAAGTTGTTTATGTGTTAAAATGTATTTTAGAACATCTTTAAACTCAGATCATAATTATTTCAAAATCTGTCCCGTTGAGTTTTTAAAATATTAATATGTTGACTCGCCAACTGGCCAAGCAAACGTGATTCTTAGGAGGTGCCCTTTTGAGGGATTAATGCCTACCTAATTACGATCACATAGCCATGTTCGTTGCGAACAATGGCTGGACCGATAAGGTCTAAACCGAAAGTCAAAGCATTTATCGAAAATGCTCGACTTTCGGCTTTAAAAACCTATAAAATTAACAAGTCACGAAAGGAACAGTTACAAGTGGTCCTAGGGACTGAATAGAACTCAAAGGGATGTTCCCAATTGCTCAGGAACTTCCACAAGAGGAGTATTGAAGGATTTGTGAGAAATGGTGCAAGTTTTCAAAGAAACAAGATCACCTATTTATAGTTTTTGAGATTGAATCTGATGATTCCAGGTGTTTAGAGGGTCTAGGAGATGATTACAAGTGTCCCTAAACATTTACAAAACATCCTACAAGCCCATAGAATTGATTTGGAGGTTTTATGATGCTTGGAGTGGCCACCAAGCCAAAAAAAAAAAAAAAAAAAAAAAAAAAAAAAAAAACAAGAGCTGGCAGCCCAGGAACTGTAGCCTACGGTCCTGGGGCGTAGCCTACGCCCTGCCTAGATACAACAACTTTCAAACATTGTCAATTCAGGCCCCTTGACTTGTTTCGTCCCGTTTTGTCACTTTTAACACGCCTTAACCTAATTGTTAGGATCTATAAGGATGTTAAGGCATATGTAACTTGAATTATGCCCAAAAATATCGTGGATGTCCAATGAATGAACGCTTAATTGTGACGAACACTTTAACTAACGCGAAAACGACCGAAATTGCGCAATGAATGATATTTTTGCATTCTTATCAATAAAATACAAGATATTAGGTATACCCGGAGTATGACCGAGCATCAAATGTTCCGGGTTCGTTAAAAGGTCACTCAGAGGTAAGAATTAACTTGCAAACTTGCGCGTATTATCACTTAATGGCATAAAACCCTTAAATGGACAATATTAGGCATTCACGAGAGTATGATTGAACATCATGAAGTTCCCGGTTCGTTAAAAGGTCATTCAGAGGTAAGAATTAATATGTTGACACTTTTAATCCTTCGTCGTGCAAACTTTCAAACAACTACGCAAACGGCTCCTCTCATCTAACAAGTGGCTCATTTGAGAAAATGGACACCGTGTAAGGTCACTCAGAGGCATAGTTTTAGCATGTTGACACTTTTAGTCCCTTCATAGACATAGTTTTCATTTTTGACGAAAATAGTCCCCCTTAGCCAATTTTTGACATAATTAGGATTAGGGACACGTGTCAATAAATTATTGGACACGATTTTACATGGTGTTACATCCTCACCCCCTAAAAGAAATCTCAATCTCGAGATTTGTTCAGAGTAATACGGTTAGTTTCCGTATCATAGTAGGTTTCAGCCTCTCAAGAGTATCCTGGGCCACCATGGGAATCCCATTTCACATTTACAAGGGAAGCTTGGGACTTTTAAATCCCATGGTCCATAATGGATAAGGTTTTTTGATAAACCTTAAGCTCACATTTAAACGTCATGGCGAAACATGACAAGTGCTTATCAGCTAAGCACTTTGCTGGAATTTTCCAGATATAAGAGTATATTTAGTATCTTAATCGGATACTATAGACGACAGTACTCCATAAGGAGACTCAGTGTTATCTTTCTATAGCTTAACTTGTCGGAATTATAAATTTTCCTTAATTGACAAGAAGCACCGACTTAGTAAGTCTGTCGACTATAATTCACATCGCGTCGTTGCCACGATTTATCTTAGGTAACTTGGAGATTAGATCCATTGTTACCATTTCCCAAATCTATGTGGGATTTTCCAGTTCATTATGCAGACCAAAAATGGTCTACGCTGTTCGACTCACTTGAGAACATTCTAAGCATTATGCTTCCTAGGTGGCTATGGACTTTTCACATCTATCCACACAAAGGTCTTCAGCTTTCGACTTTAATTTGTCAGAATTTACTTCTGTCATATGGATGACACATCCTCCATTCAATCACTTGGATACCTTAAGCATAAAAGCTTCTTCGGGCAATCCATAATGTTTGTTCTTCCACGAATGGTGAGTATATCAGCAGATGGGGATTTTAATTTTGATAAGTTTCTTACTGCGGACAATGTGGATTTGGTTTTTGAACTAACCAATCCATGTCTAAAACCATATCGAATCCCGCAGGATTTATAAATAAAAGATTATCAAAGACAAATTTATTCGTGAAGGATATATCATATGTGAAACCATCTAGATTGGCCACTTGATTTTATAATTAATATTTAAGCCTTGAAAGACGGAATTAAAATTTTATTAAATCTACAATCGATGAAGGTTTAACTAGTTCCAGAGTTTAAAACGAGTTTCTAGTAAATAACTCCTTCACGAGAAATAGATTCGTAATGATATATCTTGAACTGCTTCTGTTGTAGTAGATTGGAAGGCTCAAGCATTGCCTTTCTTGCCATCAGTGGCCTTGTTCTTCCCGTCAGTCGCCTTCTTTGGGCAGCGGTTCTTTATGTGCCCTTTCTCGCCACATCCATAGCAGGTGGCGTCTTTTAAGCTTTTGCATTCATGAGACTTGTGGTCCATCTCCTTACCGATGCCACAACCATTGGTCTGCTCATGGAAACATCTTCCGAAGTGTTGCTTCCCGTAGGTTTTACATTTGGGTTTTGCCTCATTCGGCTTGGTCTGGTTATAATTCGAACTGGTCTTACCCTTTTTGTAATCCTTACTTAGGGTTTATCACGCTTTCGCTTGTGATCCTCCTCAGCCTTAATCGCCCTTGCTCTGATTTCATCTTTAGTGAGAGATAGAGCGAGATCCACAACGGATCTAAAAGTTGCGGGTTTGGAGGATTTAACCATCCCCTTGATTTCTGGAGTGAGTCCTCCAATAAACCGCGCAATGCGCTTAGGCTCGGGGGTAATTAAGTACAACACGAGTCTTTATAAAGAGTTGTATTCAGATACATAGGCTCGACACTCGAGGCCTTTCATGGTCAGCTTTAGAAAGTCAGATTCAACTTTCTCCACCTCGTGAGGTGGGAAGTAAGTTTCGCGGATCAGCTCCACGAACTCAGACCAACTCAGATTGTACATTGCAACCTTGCCAGTGGATTGGATCAGTGCCTTCCACCAAGTCAGAGCATCCTCCTTGAACGATTGGGACACGTATTTAACAGTGTCATTCGCATCACAACTGCTTATATCAACAACGGTTTCCATTTCATCCAGCCACTTTAGAGCATCAATAGCTCCATTCTCACCTGTAAAGTCACGGGGTTTACAAGAAACAAAGTACTTATAGGTACACCCCTTCTTAGAGTCAAGCGACTCAGCTTTCTTGATACTCTTAATACTCTGTTCACTCTTAGTTGAGGAGAAATGAGACCTTTCAGTCTTATGAGTATTAGAACGGGGTTTAGAAACGGAGTTCTCTTTCTGTACTGATGGCTCTGGCCCTTTAAGTGTGGCCATAAATCCAGTCAGGGCTTTACCGACTTCATCGCCAACTATGGATCGAAGATGATTCTCTTCGATATTTCGGTTTTGGTGCTCTAAATCGTCGCCACCGTTTTCTTACTTGCTTCGCCAATGTTGGGGCTTGCCATTAGCTTACCTGAAATAATATAGCCATCAGTAATATTTCGAAAACTAAATAGCAAATCAATTTATTTGCATTAGATCTTTCAGATATATATATGTATATATTAGTTTCACTAGCCCGGCTTACCACAATTGGTAATGGGCCTAGCTATATAGCTCATTGGCTTGTCACAAAGGACATTTAAATACGACATATTGGCCTGTCACGAAGGAAATTTAGGATACGGCACATTGGCCTATCACGAAAGACATATAGATGTAGCACATCGGCTTGTCATGCTGGACATTAAAATTGGCACATAGGCCTGTCACGAGGATTGTGAAAGATATGGCACAAAGGCCTCGTCACGAAGGACATTAAATGATATGGCTCTAAAGCCTTGTCACGAAGGACATTAAAAGATATGGCACAAGAGGCCTGGTCACAAAGGACGTTAAAATAAGGCACAAGGCCTTGTCACATAGGACAATTAAAATACATAAGTTGCGATCTCATTTGATCAAAGGGCTTTAAGGTTTGAACATAGTTCATTACCTTTGGATAAGGGGTCGTAGACCACAACTATCGTCACAATTGATGATATAATATGGCCCGTAGGCAATTCAATTGACATCACAAAAGGATGTTCCAATAATAACAATCATCACATGATGATATTAGTCATGATCGCATTGATCATATAGACTATGTGGCTTGGGTATAGCCCACCACCTTGGACAGGGAACCATAGAGGTCACATCTGTCATTGTCTTATCGACAATAGAGTAAAGTATAGCCCGCAGGCACTTCATCACTAAGGATGTTAATAATATAATCATCATACTGATGATATTAGTCATGATCGCACTGATCATATAGACTATGAGGCTTGGGCATGGCCCACCACCTTGGACAGGGAGTCATAGGACCACAACTGTCCTTATTTTGACTGACAATGTAGTATTATGACTCCTCTCCTTCCACATAGTTGGGAATAATTGGAGATTTGGAACAAGTATCCTCACAAAGTTGGCGAAGATTTTCTCCTTTCCATATAGTCAGGAATTAGTTGGAGATTTAATGATACGTTTCAGTCAACGTATTGAATATAAATCCTTCTCCTCGGTTGGAGATGCGTCTCAGTTGACGTTTAAAATATAAGTCCCTCTCCATAGTGGGAGATTTGGGATACGCCTCAATTCAGTTAGCGTTTAAATACATGCCCTTCTCCATAGTGGGAGATTCGGGATACGCCTCTATTCAGTCAGCGTTTTAGTATATGCCCTTCTCCTCAGTGGGAGATTTGGGATACGCCTCAATACTGTCAGTGTTTTAGTATACATGTCCTTCTCCTCAGTGGGAGACTTGGGATACGGCTTAATACAGTCACCATTTAAATATGTGCCCTTCTCCACAGTGGGAGATTTGGGAATGATTAACATCACATAGTTGGATGAAATTTCTATCTCCTTTCCACACAATCGAGAATTAGTTGGAGATTTTAGATAAGTGTCATCCCATAGTTAGACGAGAATCACTTAAAGATTTTTAAGATTTATTGGTGTGAGGGAATCAGTTTTCCACTTCTATCACCTTTTCAACCACTACCATTGGTGGGAAATATATATTTAAGACAGAGTCTTTCATCATGGTCTTATTCACTTGCCTTAATTATATAAGAACTAGTAGACCGAGTAATATTTAAAAGAAATTTATTTGCTTGATTGCTAGTGGTCCTACGACTAATTGTCTTCACCCAATAGAGTTGGCACTTTTAGTCCTTCTCCTTCCACACAGTTGGGATTAGTTGGAGATTCCAGGACACGTCTTATTTGACGTTTTAAATACATGCTCTACTCCTTAGTTGGAGATTTGGTATACACCTCAATTCATTCAACGCATATAATACGGCTCAATACAGTCGCTGTTTTAAATATATGCCCTTCTCCACATTGGGAGATTTGGGGATACGCCTCAATACAGTCACCGTTTTAAATATATGCCCTTCTCCACATTGGGATATTTGGGGATACGCCTCAATACAGTCAGCATATATGATACGGATCAATATAGTCAACGTTTAAATACATGCCCTTTCTCCACATTGGGATATTCGGGGATATGCCTCAATACAGTCAGCGTATATGATACGGCTCAATACAGTCACCGTTTAAATACATGCCCTTTCTCCACATTGGGATATTCGGGGATACGCCTCAATACAGTCACCGTTTAGATATATGCCCTTTCTCCACATTGGGATATTCGGGGATACGCCTCAATACAGTCAGCATATACAATACGGCTCAATACAGCCATCGTTTAAATACATGCCCTTTCTCCACATTGGGATATTCAGAGATACGCCTCAATACAGTCAGCGTATCTAAGACGACTCAATACAGTCACCGTTTAAATACAAGTCCTTCTCCACATTGGGAGATTTGGGCTATGTCGTCTCATATTTCAACGAAAATTTGCACTTTTCAACCACTCATTGGTGGGAACATGTGCTTTTGGCCTTCGTCTATCGCGTAATCAAGAGGTCTGTTTGATACGGTAGGAGCAACAAATGTGACCTTCATATCATTTGAAGGAAAATAATATAATGGGCTCCATAAAATCAATGATTTTTCTTATGGCAGTAATATCGCCAAAATATATTAGATGCTTACTATTAGCCAATATCAATACAATATGACCGTTGGGAGATCTTAGTGGTTCCATGCATTAAACCTTCATACTGTCCAGGCATGAAAGCAATCTATGGGACACACTAAAATTACTGCCAATTATCATATGGCTCTTCTATCAAACTAAGTTTGGCATTCGTAGTTGCTAAAAATCAATGAAATAAAAATCATTGTCGTACTCCAGTGGAGAAATTTGTCGGTGAGAGTTCCCGAACTTATATTATATAATATACCCAAATGGGTTTGAATAATCGAGTTCCAAGACTCGAGATTATATGCTTTAAGCATGAATCAGAAAAAGTGATTCCTTTTTCTACTTATTCTCTAGAATGAGAGAATTTTTGAATCAAAGAATAGAATTTTGGTGCAAAGGTGCACGGATATCCTTGCCATGATACGACTTTCCATAGTTGTTGCTGTTTTAATCAGCTGGTGAGATATCACAGGAATATTAAAAGATATAATATAAGGTGACGAGGTTTAGCATCCTCACATCGGAGTCATCGTTTCCAAAACAAAGTAGTTCACCATATGTGTAGGATCGTTCTCTGACCCAATTGAGTCAATCAGAAGAGCTTATCCTGATTTGAGCGACGGAATCAGGTTCAATTCAGCAAGTATTCACCTTTAAACTATTGATTCTATTGATACTGATGACGTTTACAGCCCTGACAACACTTCGGCAGCACTTCGTGGCTCACCGGAAGAAAACACACACACACTAACTCAATGATTTTGCTTCAAAGGACAGGCTATATATTGCTGTCCTGATTTCGCTCTAACATACATGACCCTATGAGCGAAATCAAGCATATTCAACATGAGCGAAATCAGTTCCATAACCCTATGAGCGAAATCAAGGATAAGGGTTTCGCTCCAATGACCACAGGTCATTTGAGCGAAATCATCTTTACATGAATTCTTGATTCTCGTGCCCTGAACTAACCTATTCTACTCTAGACTCGATACAAGACGAAGTCGACAGATGCATGCACCAACAGACTCCCCCTCAGATGTTGACGAGTCGCACATGTCGAGTCTTTGACAATGTCATGACTTTGCATCTTCGGTCTTGATCAGTCTTTGAACTTCTCTTTGAAATGTTTGACGCTGTAAACATCCTCAAACTTTATCTCTTCTCTTTCTCTTTTATCACCAACAAACTTCTTCTCTTAGATGTTGACATCTTTAAATTCATCATCATCAACATGCACTCCCCCTCAAATGTTGACTCATCCTGCATAAAACTTCTACCACAAACATAAGTTTTATGATAAACATTTAAACATATAGACACCATTTGTAACTATCACAAACAAGTATATCAATTTGTTTCTGATGAACCACTTGCAACTATATCGTTTTTCTTATCCAAACAACACACTCTCTCAAACCATCAATTCATCATGTTTAACACTTGGAATTTTGAAAATCAGCTTTTCAATATCAGTTGTCGAGAAACTTTTTGAATTTTTTTCAAATTTTATGCTAAAACACACCGAAAATCCTTTTGAATTTTTGTGAAATAACCAAAATAAAATGCAGTAAAGTAATATTTACAGACAATATTTTTGTGAGTTTGTGTAAGAGGATCATATCAGTTTATGAGACAAATCACCAACACCGTTAAGCTTCATATCATTTTAAGTTCTAAACAATTCACCTAGATTGTCAGTATATTTGTCCACTTAAATTTTCACACAAAGTTCAACTGATCTGAGATATGTAATTAATGTTTTAAGCTCTTGAACTTATCCGTGTGTCCCACTACTTGAATATACTCCCGTATCCAGATCCTAATATTCAGTCTTACAGGTGAGTATACCACAACTGATACCTGTTCAGGGGTTAATTGCGAGGGCCGTGAGAGCTCAGGTCGATACTTCCGTATACGCAAAGAGATGACGGCTTCGACTTTTCGGTGTGTCCCCTTTAGAGGATCTTTTTGTTTCAACAGCAGCGACTATCAATTTTATTGTTTCATCAGCTTGCTGAGGGCGATGCTGTGTTTCAAGCATTTGCAGAAAGTATTATCCGTGGACTAGGTCAGTACTTCCACACAGCAGAAGTCCCGGGATAATACCCCAGATATCACTGAGCATAAAGACCTAGTATCTCAGAATAAGGGACCTTTCAAACAAGATTTCAGGGGTTACCTATATATTCAAGAAGATGTTAACCCACAGAACAAGCAAGTTTGAAATTTTAGGTTTATATCTCGTCACAATTTACTAAGTGTGTAAAAACCTACTGGCATATCCATAGTGAGATTGTTTATCACATTTTATCTTTACATTTCTTTAGCATGTTGTGACAGTCCACTGATGTAATATCATTTCCTCTTTTTCATAACAAAACTCATTTTTTGTTTTATCATGTTTTTGGCTTTTTCAAATTTTCTAATGTTTTTGGATTTTCTGAAATTTTTTTACTCCCCCTAAAATGCAAACACATTAACAAAAATTGAAAACAAACTGTACAGAAATATGACAACCGACATCAAATCGCCTCAATTCGCCATTCACTCAACAAACTATTTTCCCATTTAGATTTCAAAACACTTAAGTTTGTTTTAACAAATGGTTTTCCGGAAAATAAGTTTGGATGATTTTACCACTTTTAGGTATATCAATTATAGGTTTGGGGATGTGGTTCATCATATTGTCTTTCAACCACTTGTAGGAAAATGCAAGTACAAATTAATGTCCTTGATTTACCATATGCAAGTATGCACAACCAAATCTTCTAACCTCTTGTAAACAAACACAAACAAACCTCTTTACCGTTTGTATGGTTGACATTACCGAGGTAAATTCCTCAAGAAAGATGTCGATACCTGTTCCTCGCTTACCAACCTGGGAGCTCCGGCAAGTCAGGTTTTTAGTCGAAGAAAATATCCACCCAAGCCTGACCAGCCTTGGGTGTCACCGAGTCACCATCACTCGGTTTCTTACCTTCTCTCTTCTTCTCATAAAATTCTTTAACCCCTTTGACTTTTCGATCAATCATCTTACCAAAGATATGCTTTACCTTGGGGTTAAAGACCTTCTCAGCATCAAAATCCTGTTTGTCATTATAAAATTGGTTAGAAATTTCAACTTTACCAATTTTCTTCTTATAATCTTCAGCCCGAAGTGATGGAAAATCCTCATCATTCACCATCGGAACTGATTTTTCATCTTTTAAACTAGCTTCACTTTTTGAAACAACTTGTGGCTCATCTGACTTTGTGGAGTCAGATTCATTGCCAGAAGATAGCTCCTCTGATTTTGACCTATCAGAATCATCGCTAGAGCTTTCAACAGCTTTCTTAACAACCCATTTCTGGTTGCCAGATTTAGCTCTCTTTTTGTAAAACTTGTTTGAACATTCACCAATTTCAAATGTAGAATTTTTAAACAATTTGATTCTATCAATTGGTGGTTCAAACTCAACCACTTTCTCTTTGAGTTAACGAGATACTCCCTATTTTGATTGTATTGCCTTAGAACAATCTCTGGTAATAGGTCCAACAATGTTGCATTGGAAACAGGTTCTCGTATCTTTCTTCTGCTCAGCCATCTTCTTCATTTCATCTTGCTTCTTTGCAAGGAACTCATTGTTTGACTGCCTCCAGAAATCTTTCTTTTCTTCTTCGTCTGCTGACGTACCTGAAACAAATGTCATTTTGGATTTAAAATCACGAACATATTTTTCATTTTTCTGTTTTTCTGTTTTATGAGCAAAATTAACACATGACGTCATCGTTTCTCGAGATCGTTTCAGGAGAAATCACTATTTAGACAAGTTTTACTTTGAATTAACTGTTGAAACTTTCAGGGATTTGTTAGACACTAATTCCGAGCAAGGTGTATAAAAATCAGACCAATTCGATCATTTTTCCACGGTTAATTTTCAAACATCAGTGAAGAAAAGGTAAAAAACCAGAAATTTCGACTGAATTGGCAAGTGCTCTTCCTCCTTAGCTCTGATACCACTTGTAGGATCGTTCTCTGACCCAATTGAGTCAATCAGAAGAGCTTATCCTGATTTGAGCGGCGGAAACAAACAAATCAGGTTCAATTCAGCAAGTATTGTAGGTCCCCTTGATGTGTATGGATCTTCACAGAATTGTCAATCCGATCAAGAGTGCGGAATCCTCTTGATCAGAATATCTCAGAAACAAGTAGAAGAATAGAAACAACAATTCAATCAAACCGGGTTTTATTGATTATCTATCAAGACTGATTACAATCAATCAAAACCCTAACTCTCCCTCTCAAATTCGTCCAAGCAGTAAAGCTCTCACGAAAATCTCACTAACAACTGTTTTGGCTGATTAACCTCAACCCTAAAGCCTAACCTTGTTTATATAACACAAGGTTACAACTGGGCTAGGTTAAACACTCTTGGGCTGCGAATTGGACAGGCCCAATTCGCCCCCCATCACCCAATCTGGGTTTAGTTTAGCCCAAACTCAATTATCTCACTAATACAAAGCTAAACCCGCTAACTGTTTATCGTTTAACTAATTACAAGATATCCAAAGACCAAATCTAAGCTATTGTCACAAATATGCACCAACAAACTCCCCCTTGAAAATAGCTTCATAAAAATTTTGTCTTCAGTCTTCTTAAACTTTGTCTTCAGTCTTCTTGCAATCTTCACGTAGTCTTGCACTGTCTTTGGTCTTTGGATAGCTTCAGCTTCAATAGCTTCTGTCAGCAACAGACTGTCAGCAACAGACTCCCCCTAAGCTAATGCATCCAATCACTAAATCTTCAAAACATTAGCACTTGAGTAAACTCCAGTTGAGCATTTGCACAGCAATCTTCAAACTCTTCAATCTGGTCTGCAATATAGAAAGGAGGATCTACCATGCATCCAATCAAACTCTCATCTTCTCAGCAACTTCTCAGCAACATACTGCTTCAATCTGTATACTATAAAACAAACATCTCGAGAAACCATAAGAATTTTTCAACATAAGTTAAATAAATTATTATTTTTCAAGAGATAGTTAAACTGTATCACAGATTAAGCTTTTTCAACTTATCACCAACACGCAAAACTTTTTGTTCAACACACGAGAACCTGCATGATTTAAAAATTTGAACTCACTTTCTAACACCGTCTCCCCCTATCAGTAACAATTCCTCCAAGAATAACAGTTTTCTGTACGTTAACAATTTTAAACAGAAAAAAAAACACTATTTTTGGATTTTTGTATTTTTTGAAAGCAAGTAAATAACAAAAACAATAAACACTCTATTTTTGTGAGAATCACTGGTAAGAAGATCATATCAGCACAATCAAACTGTTTCACACAATTAGATAATTCTTATTTTAATTTTTCGTGAAAAGCAGTCCAAGACGATTACCAGTATGTTTGTCCACCTAAACAGAATGCATGAACATTTCAAGTACCATTACCGTATGATACGTTAAGGTAATTTTATTACTGATATACTAGTGTGTCCCACTTCAGCATATACCCCCGCGATCAAGGTATGCACAAAGATTCATCGTAGTAGGTGAGTATACTGAATTCATCCTTTAAGATATCCTGACTGTGTCTAGGTCTGCATATAATCTGTTTTATCATGTTTTGATTGCTTAACTATGAACACCCAAAGAAATACTAATCAAATCCTGGAAATATAAACAACACACTCTATCATGCAAGTATCTTCCCTACCACATATTTCACAAGTCCAATCCAGATTTCTGAAATC
Source organism: Helianthus annuus (assembly GCF_002127325.2). Lineage (NCBI taxonomy): Eukaryota > Viridiplantae > Streptophyta > Magnoliopsida > Asterales > Asteraceae > Helianthus > Helianthus annuus. The sequence goes on along the minus strand of NC_035444.2, from coordinate 71,275,574 downwards.
TTAACTGGGAATAGGTTGAGAAGAGAACAGAATAGATCTTTAGCAGAGATGGTATAATATACAGATCAAATGAGATTTTCTCAGTTTGATATAGGTTTCTTGGGTTTCTTTTGGGCACTTGAGGGCCTCTTTCGGGTGTATTAGATCTATAGCGCGACAACGTACAGCTAGGTCAGCATGTATCTGGATGCAGCAGAAGCTGTCATTGCCTAGCACCTCCAGGTCAGCATATATCTGGATGCAGCAGAGGAGGTACACGACTTTTTTCAGAGAAGATTTCAGAATCAGATCAAAATTGTGTGTATCGAGACAACATACAGACATTCAAATAGAAATGAGCTAATTCCAAGTGACTTTCTTTCCTGGGGTCATGTACAATTTTAGTTCTGTACAGAAAGATAGCCAAGATATCCCCAGATGAAAAGACAGTATAAAGACCAAAAACTTCAGAATTTGGCAATCTATCAACACAAGAATTAAGGTCATTAAACCATACACCACTGATGTGTTCCCCACTCATATTCAGTTCATTTAAGTTTATATCACATTGGTAAGTTGATTATTTCATGCTTTTTGCCTACTGGTACATCATATAATGAAGCTGCTATCACACTTAAGCAATATTGGTTCAATTTTAGTGTGACAGTCTAACTTGCTGATGTACTATCATTTCTTCTTTTTCACACAGTGAAATCTCATTTTTTATTTCTATTTTTTATGTTTTTTTTTATTTTTCAATTTTTTTATGTTTTTGATTTTTAAGAAAAGCAGTAAACTATTTACAAAAATTCTTATGAAAAACCAGTTATTCAGGATTCCTCATCCCGTTGAGTTCGACTAAGTGTTCAAAGCGAGCCCTATCAAATGCTTTAGTATAAAGATCTGCCAGGTTATCTTCTGTGTCGACTCAACACTTTGAACTTCAATTTAAATCATTTAAAAAATATATATCAACAATCTCACACCCCCCCCCTTCATGTGCCTAGAGCAGCCACTATCAACATAAGTTGATAATCCTCCTTAGCAGCTCCTGCACACACTAACTTAAGAAATTAGTTAGATTGGGGGACCCAAACCTTAATGGTCTTGGGTTGTCCAAATTCACCAACTACCTGAACATCCATCCAATATCCATTACTCCTAACTGGAGTCATGGATCTCAGACCTGTTGGAATTTGATTTTGAAACCTTGAATTTTGATTCCAAGAAGCATTTTTGTTGTAATTTCTAAAGCCATTGTTATAAAAAGTTCGACCACCATTATTCTGGTATCGATTTTGATATTGACATTGTCTTCTGAAATTATTAGAATTAAAATTGTTCATTCTTGGTGAACTGCTTCTAGGTCTCTGAAATCTGCCTGGTGGAGATCTAGGCTGAAATCTTGGTTGATTTCTTTGAAAACGTGGAACTTGTGGAGTTCATGTTCCAGCCTTATCTACACCGACAGCAACATTCACTGGTTGCTTAGGAGCAGACTTATTTGGAGAATTTGAACCTTTCTTCTCACTATCACCACTCTTCTCTAGTAATTTCCCTCTCTGTTTGTCACTCATTTGTGCTTCACTATTTTTGTTAGGACAGCAGCTAGCTACATGTCCCTTAATGTGACACCGAAAGCACGATCTCCTTTTCAAAGACTTCTTAGCTGGAGTCTCTGAGGTAGATCCCTTATCAGAAGGTGATGATGCCTTGGAAGAATTTTGTTCAGTTTGCTTTAATGATATTTCTTTGTTTTTATTTTTAGCAAACTCTACATTTGATTCTTTTTCAATAACAGCAGTTTCATTTTTCATATCACTACTTTGAACAAAATTAATCTTTTTAACAAAAGTTTGATTTTTGCTCTTAGGAGGTGAATTTTTCTTTTTCAAAGGTTCCCTATTATTGTTCTTCTTAGCATCACCACTCTCAGACCCCTCACCATGACTTGATGTAGATGCGAAACTACTTGGTGCAGTTGACATATAGGCTGCTAGCTCGTCTTCATCAGGCAGGAAAGAATAGTCATGACTAAGAGGAGGTGGGACTTCATTAAAGCCCTGGAAGCCCACAGTGGTCTTGTCATTACTTTTCTTTAACCCACCCATCATGTGTTTCATAACAAAAGACGAATCTCTGAATTGACTTAATTTCTGTTCAAGTTCAATAATTTTGAGTTGTGCATCTGACAACTCTTTGCATTTTTCAGAATTCTCTTTTGTTTTCTCAGCCATCATTTCGTGAGCTAAGTCTATTACTTGAAGTTTTTTGTTTAATTTGCATGTTAAAGCTTCGATTTCACTTTCATAACCTTTTATCTTCTTCAAGTATAGAGATTCATTTCTTTTAGCAAAAAAGTTTGACTCTTTTATGCTAGACATCTCACTCACCAGACTTTGGTTTTGTGCTTACAACCTGTCAAGTTCACCCTGTAATTCACGACATCTTAAACATACAGAATTAGATTGTACCTCTTTCTCATGAACTTCTGTAGTTTCATCAGCAACAACCTTTTCAGCTTCACTCTCTTTATCTACTTCTGCATCCACTTTTACTTCAGCATTCTTCACTTGAGATTTAGCATCACTCACAGTAGTTTCAGCCTCATCAAGTTGCACTATCTCTGCCATGAATGCCTGAGCGGCATTCTTATTATCTTCCATATGAACGCTACCATCATTTGAACCTTCTTGTGATGTAGAGCTCGCAGCTTTATTCCTTTTGACATCTTCATTGCCTTGATACCTCTTTTCTAATGCATCCCACATATACTTTGAATTTGTGTACTTCGTAACGGTATGCTTGATGCTATCAGGTAAGGATGTCTTTATTGCAGCTAAAGCTCTCTTTTCAGCCTCGTACGTCTTTTTATCATCAGCTTTCATGTTGACATAGGCTGTTACTCGTGGTCTGCCCTCAAAATCATGTACTGGGTTTATGTACCCATCTTCAATACATATCCACATGCGTGCATCATGAGATTTAATGAAGGATTTGAAGTTGTCCTTCCATGTAAGATAGTTCTCCACCTTCATCATCTTAGGTGCATTCAAATTTGTCATGTTCGACATTTTAAACGCAACAGACTGGTAAAACCGTACAAAATATCTCCGAAAACAGTGGTTACCAAATTACACCTTTAGAATCATCTCGAAAAGACGAATCCAATGATATATAATGTCAAAAACCGAATCCGGTGCATTCAAATTCGTCATGTGCGAGCTCTTGTTTTTTTTTTTTTTTTGTCCTAAAAATGCAAGGAATCTAACGGCGCAAACGGTTCTGTCAAACGAGGTACGGATCAATTTCTATTTTCAAAATACTGAAATTTTTCCGACGCTTGCCAACGAAAATTCCACCCCTTAATTATGCTAATAAATTCGCTGGGTATGCTGTTAATTTCGCTGGTCAACTGGTTAATTTTGCTAGTCTATTTCGCTGAAAAGTTCAACTTCGCTGATCAGTCAATTTCGCTGGTTAATTTTGCTGTCAAATTCGCTATTACGACGACTGTAAACTCGCTGAAAACCGTAATAATTTCGCTATGGAAAATTGTGATGATTTTCCAGATTCTTGAAACAAATTCCTACAAAATCGTACAAGCAAATCAGCAGTAATTTTCGAAAATATTTATGAACTTAGCGAAGAACACAAAGAACAGTCTTCGAATTCCAGCCAAATATTCTTCAAAATTCAGCAAAACCTATCCCGAAAACCTGCAAATCAGCAAAATCACACACACAAACTCATGAAACACAAACAAATTCGCTGAAAATTATCAAAAACTCAAGAAATTTCGAAACCCTAATTCAGGTTTCAAAATTTCGAAATTCTCCTTGTTCTTCTGCAACCAACAATTCTGAACCGAACCTTCAAGAGCCTAACGCTCTGATACCAATTGTAGGTCCCCTTGATGTGTATGGATCTTCACAGAATTGTCTTTCCAATCAAGAGTGCGGAATCCACTTGATCAGAATATAGCAGAATGAGTAGAAAAACAGAAACAGCAATTTCAATCAAACTGGGTTTCTATTGATTATCAATCTCACAAGAATTACAATCAATCTAAACCCTAACCAACTCCAAATTCGTCCAAGCTATGACTCTCACGAAATTCCTCTCTCACAAATACTGTTTTGGCTGATTAACCTCAACCCTAAAGCCTAACCTTGTTTATATAACACAAGGTTACAACTGGGCTAGGTTAAACACTCTTGGGCTGCGAATTGGACAGACCCAATTCGCCCCCCATCACCCAATCTGGGTTTAGTTTAGCCTAAACTCAATTATCTCACTAATACAAAGCTAAACCCGCTAACTGTTTATCGTTTAACTAATTACAAGATATCCAGAGACCAAATCTAAGCTGTTGTCACAAATATGCACCAACAAGTATTCACCTTTAAACTGTTGATTCTATTGATACTGATGATGTTTACAACCCTGACAACACTTCGGCAGCACTTCGTGGCTCACCGGAAGAAAACACACACTAACTCAATGATTTCGCTTCAAAGGACAGGCTATATATAGCTGTCCTGATTTTGCTCTAACATACATGACCCTATGAGCGAAATCAAGCATATTCAACATAAGCGAAATCAGTTCCATAACCCTATGAGCGAAATCAAGGATAAGGGTTTCGCTCCAATGACCACAGGTCATTTGAGCGAAATCATCTTTACATGAATTCTTGATTCTCGTGCCCTGAACTAACCTATTCTACTCTAGACTCAATACAAGACGAAGTCGACAGATGCATGCACCAACAATATGGAACTTCAAGCTACTCAAAGGTAGAGATCATTGAGTCTGCGACCCTTCATAGATTCTTCATCTTGTTCGCGACATCTTGGCGGCATAAATCATTAACTACTAAATATAATAAGAGTAGTCTTATATTCAGCGCTAGACTCGGAGTTTTTAAGGAATATGCATTTGTGATATTTGAGATTAGACACAATAGGCTAGCGTCTAATTCACTCAAATTGTAGCTCTGATACTAACCTGTTACACCACGATTCCCGGTGGGCCCGGATGGGTACAATCGTGACGGTTGGATAACAATTATCACAATATAATAATATGCAGCGGAAGTATTGGAGTGAAAAAGTAAAATCACTAAAGCTTGAATATATATAAATGTATTACAAGCGTTCGATACAAGCCCACAGGCAGGATCTAAATAAACAGAGCTTTAGACATCATAGGCCTTAAGCATCAGGAGTTGCAAATTCCTTAGCCTTCATTCTAGCCGACCCATATTCCCAGCCTATAATAAGGTTCGGTATCTACGGTTTTAATCTTTTGAAAGTACGTCAGCCAAGGCTGGTAAATACAATTAACTGACTCTTTGGAAAACAGTTTTTGGTAAAGAGTTTTATACATAGAGAAAACCCGTAGGTGATCTTTTTAAATATTTCTTGGGATTTATTCTGGTTACCAGATTTACTTACTTGATTAACCCATTGGGACGTTTGGACACTGTACCATTAACCCCCAATCATTTCAATTATCAAGCAAAACAAAATAAACCGGATTCTTACATTTTTGCGCAATCATAGGCGACTTACGTATGTAATACCCGCTCCAAGTGGCATAATTTCCATCCCAAGTTTAAAACTAAAATAAGTCAAGAGTATTTACCTTTTTGCTAGCTTCCAATCAACAAGATTAAAATTTAGCAAAAAGCCGCAAGTTTAAGTACTATTGACCCAAGTACAATTATATGGGGGGTACTAAAGTCTGGAATGAACAGATTTATTATCTGTTAGAAGGTATACGGGCCAAAGGTAGTTCCTTTAAATATGACCCGATACTTAAGAATAGGTTCGCTAGATTAAGTGTATCCTGAATAGAATATGGTTTAAACCTAACAAGTACTAGGACTCGTATAATATGGATAAACAAAGTACATTCTGGATTTTGAAGTGAAAATGATACGGTTAAACCCGGTTCGGTAAACTTACGTAAACTAGTTACGTAAGTCTAACCGTACACGTATAAGCGATAACGGGTAATCGAATGATTCATGAACAAGTTCCATATGCCAATATACTTTAAACATGTTATAATATTAGTAGGATACCAACTTGTATGCACGTTAAGGTTTTAAATCAAACTATGCCTCATAAGGGTGTTTTGGTCATTTAGCAATGTATAAAAGGAATTTGCATATAATCTGATGTTACAACCATAAACATTATGTGAAAACACTTAATTTATGATATAATATCAGTAGGATATCAAACATATGTGTGTTTTATAGTTTAAGACCAAACTATGCACCGTAGGTGCATTTTGGTCATTTCACACATAGTTTTAAAAGCTAATTTGGGATTCTGAGTTTATAACATGCACCTACTGTAAAAACATTTTAAATAAGTTATAAAATCAGTAGGTAATAAGTCTTGGTTGGTAAATATGGTTTAAAACCATACTACGCGCCGAAAAGGCGTTAAAGTCGTTAAATGACGATATTTGTGATGTTTTATGAAAACTGATGTTATGACCAGGTTTATATGGTCAAATTATGCTATTTAGTATAATACATCAGTAGGTAAAAGGTTTTATAGGAAGATTATGCTTTAAAACCATTTTATGTGCCATAAGGGCATTATCATCATTTAAGAACGTAATATAAGAACTTATACGTAAACTCAGTTTATAATCTGATTTGATATCTCAAAATATCCTTATTATGATATTACATCAGTAGGTAATGAGTTTGGCATAAGAAATTACGTTTAAAACCGTTCTATGCGCCGAAAGGGCATTTCGGTCACTTTAAAGCGTAATTTACGATATTATACGAAAACTCGGTTTGTGATCAGATATGTAACATCAAAATATGTTAAACATATTAACAAATCAGTACCTAACCGCAAGTTCATTGGTGATTAAAACCTTGTTTTTGCTAAAAAGGGCAAAATAGTCAAAGCATGGCATTTTAACGGAAACTTGCATAAAACTCAGATTACTATTACAATCGTGTAATATAACCTCAGAGGGTTATGCTACATCATATTACGATCATAACAGGACCTTAAATCAGTAGCATACTAGTCTAATTTGGTTCATAATCGAAAGTCAAAGCAGAAGTCAAACTTCACGACTTTTGGCTGCGAACCGACCTTAAAACTGGAATTGACGAGCCAAACCGAACACGTTTACACATGTTCTAATAATTATTACCAAGTTGTTTATGTGTTAAAATGTATTTTCGAACATCTTTAAACTCATATCGTAATTATTTCGAAATCTGACCCGTTGACTTTTTAAAACATTAATATGTTGACTCGTCAATTGACCAATCAAACGTGATTCTTAGGAGGTGCCCTTTTGAGGGATTAACACCTACCTAATTACGATCACGTAGCTATGTTCGTTGTGAACAATGGTTGGACCGATAAGGTCTAAACCGAAAGTCAAAGCATTTATCGAAAATGCTCGACTTTCGGCTTTAAAAGCCTATAAAATGAACAAGTGACGAAAGAAGCACTTACAAGTGGTCCTAGGGACTGAATAGAACTCAAATGGATGCTCCCAATTGCTCAGGAACTTCCACAAGAGGAGTAAAGAAGGATTTATGAGAAATGGTGCAAGTTTTCAAAGAAACAAGATCACCTATTTATAGTTTTTGAGGTTGAATCTGATGATTCCAGTGTTTAGAGGGTCTTAGAGATGATTACAAGTGTCCCTAAACATTTACAAAACATCCTACAAGTCCATAGAATTGATTTGGAGGTTTTATGATGCTTGGAGTGGCCACCAAGGCAAAAAAAAAAAAAAGAAAAAAAAAACAAGAGCTCGCAGCCCAGGAACCGTAGACTACGGTCCTGGGGCGTAGCCTACGCCCTGCCCAGATACAAGATATTAGGTATACCCAGGGTATGACCGAGCATCAAATGTTCTGAGTTCGTTAAAAGGTCACTCAGAGGTAAGAATTAACATGTTGACGCTTTTAACCCCTCTAACTTGCAAACTTGCGCGTATTATCACTTAATGGCATAAAACCCTTAAATGGTCTATATTAGGCATTCCCGAGGGTATGATTGAACATCATGAAGTTCCCGGTTCGTTAAAAGGTCATTCAGAGGTAAGAATTAACATGTTGACGCTTTTAATCCTTCGTCACGCAAACTTTCAAACAATTACGCAAACGGCTCCTCTCGTCTAACAAGTGGCTCATTTGAGAATACGGACACGGTGTAAGGTCAATCAGAGGCATAGTTTTAGCATGTTGACACTTTTAGTCCCTCCATAGACATAGTTTTCATTTTTGACGAAAATAGTCCCTCTTAGCCAATTTTTGACATAATTAGGATTAGGGACACGTGTCAATACATTATTGGACACGATTTTACAAGGTGTTACAGAGATGATGTCAAGCTTGAGAGAGAATAATCCATTTTGTTTTGTTACACTTGAACTACTTGATCGCTCTTATAATTAACGGTGGGAGATGAGGATGCAACGCCTCGGCTGGTTCTACTAAGTGTTATGTAAACAACCATATGAAACTATGAAGCGTGTACCATCTTAGAATAGATAAATTGTCCCTTTACTCCACTCGTTAACTACTTGATTACATAGACTTTGGGAACTACATTATATCATATGTTTCTTAATATTATTATGATTCATTCGTCCTGTGATTATATTTTGTTTCATGCTTCAACACCGTCACGGGATTTGTGGTTAAATTTGTACACCATCAATCCACTCATGACCAACTCGAGAGTGCTTAACTGGAAGCTTGAACCAAGTTGAAGTTAAACGAGCACAAGCTTTTAGAGCTCATCAAATTGTGTTCCTTCCAAGTTTAATAATATGTATGGATCTCTTTCTATAAGAGTATTTATCAAGACACAAAACCAAGTCTTTCAAAGTCTAATTGATTTTAAACCCAAGACTTGCGATAAACCATGTTTAATTAGCTTCCGTTGTCAATAAAGTGCTATGAGTTTGGGCAGGACAAAACCATGATGGATGAAAGGAGTCAATGAAATTTTAAGAACTTTTTTTTTATAAAATACACTAGTTGAATCTTTTAGTTATAATCGTCAGAGAAGACACCAACATCTAACATCTGACCAAGACGTTCTCACTAATTAGGTCGGCCTCTCTATAACTATTTTTAATCTCATATAGTTACTTAAACCTTGTAATTACCATATATACTTTTTTTTGGAGAAGTTCTTCACTAATTGAACGTATAATGACCATGATAACATGCAAGATGTTTATCTTATTACTTTTCTACTCATCTAATTGAACTTATTGTACCCCTAAAAAAATTATGTATGCCACTGTACGCATACATAAAAGAATATAGTAAAGCTATAAATGTGTATGCATGATATTCTTATATAGTATTTAAAAAATGATATGAAGTGGGGTACAGGGATTTGATAATCCAAAGGCCCTATCCAGTTTTATTTTTGTAAAATGATTACAAATAATAATCTGAGTGTTGGGCAAGACATACCCACGTGGCAGTCATGTCATTGGCTGTCCCACTGCCCATGGCCACTCCTTGTGTTTACATTCGATGGCTATTCTTTCTCTCTCATCTATCCTCTTATTTATTCCGGCTACTTGTGTCACACTCCGGCAGGTGTCACTCTCCGGCGACATTATTCCTCTTCTATATATTTATACTTTCATACCCACCCCCCTTACATGGAAAAAAAAGTTATATACACACTTTGACGTACAAAAAAGGTCTTTTTACATCAAAAAAGAAAAGCAAAAGCATCTAGGGTTTTGAGAGGACGTGAGTTTGGCATGTAAAACATAGTACAAAGTACTACGAAACCTACCTAATCCACAATTTCTTCATTGAAATGAATCCGGGATTCATGCAACAACAAGAAGCTTTTTTCAGTGTGAATGATCATCATCACCTTCAAGATATGTTTACTTTAGGTATGGTTGATAAAGATTCAGCCTTGAACATCGTGAAACCGGACCCGGAGATGGAGGAATGTTGGGTCGGGTTCGATGCGGGTGCGTATGGTGGTCAGTTGGGTTATGGATATCTGAACCAAAACACAGCTTTGAAGGTGTCAAATATACATGGGAATGCAAGTTCAGTTTTAGTGTCACCTAAGAAGAGGAAAGCTGATAAGGGTCAAACCCTACAGGTTTATTATTTATGTTATTATGTTGTAATGTTAAGTTATATAAAATATGGTACATAAGTTAATTTAATAAAGTTGTGTTAACAAGTTTTGATGTGTGACATTTTCAGGTAGTTTCTGAAAAAGAAAAGAAAATAAAAGGATGTTGCGACAGAGATTCTAAACTCACACGTCAAAATAGTAACGGTAACAATAACAGTAACGGTAACAACCACAACAAAGAAGCTTCTACGAAAGCTACATCTAAAGATAAACCGAAGGTTTCCGAGGACCAAAAGAAAGATTATATTCATGTTAGAGCACGCCGTGGTCAAGCCACAGACAGCCATAGTCTAGCAGAAAGAGTATGTGAACCGAAAAACTATCAAAAGTTTGTGATAATTATTTTTTTTTGTTCTACAAAAGATTGATGATTATATGATTGAGTATAATTATGTCATTATTACACAGGTAAGGAGGGAGAAAATCAGTGAAAGAATGAAGTACCTGCAGGATTTGGTTCCAGGCTGCAACAAGATCATAGGGAAAGCTGGAATGCTTGATGAAATCATTAACTATGTTCAGTCCCTTCAAAAACAAGTGGAGGTAATTAATAAATAAAATTTCTTAGGCATATGTATAAAAATTTATAGAAAATAATAATTAGAAAAAATGTTGAGTGTTTGTGTAATTTGGATCCCAACAGTTTCTGTCCATGAAGCTTGCAAGTGTTAATCCAGAGCTAGATTTCAACATGGATAACACATTCACAAAAGAGGTAAGAATATTGAACTGCGTGATTCCCTTGATGTTTAAGTTGTTATTAACAAGATTTATGTTCATACTATCATCAGATGTTTGATTCCTCGACAAGCGAATTTCCAGCACTCGCGTGCTCTTCAGCGAATTCTGCATATTTTGATCAGTTGAACTCATTGGATCAAGTTGTTTCATATCGCGGCTTAGACATGGGAATTAACTCAGCAGAAATGGGATTAAGAAGTATTAGTTCTCCTATTTCAATTCCTGAAACATTTATGGATTCATCTTTTTTCAATGTAATTTCTTCTGATCTTTCCCCTTTATTCTTTCAATTGTAATTTGTTGACCGTTAAAAATGAAGTCAAATATTTGAGCATTGTTCATATCAATCTAGTACAACCATATGGCATAAAGTACAGCTTGAAATGCGGGTCAATGTTGGCATAATCTTTCTTACCAAAGATCCAACATTTTCTTGTTACAGCAAACTGCAACATGGGATGCTGATTTACAGAATTTGTACAAAATGGAGTTTGAACAAGGAAGATTGATACCATTTCAGTCCCATCAATTTACAGGTAAAGTGAATTGGAAAAAAAAAACCGCAATTTAAAGGTCAGAAAAATAATAGAATGAATTTAGGGCTGTAAACAAACCGATCAACGTTCAGCGAACAGTTCGTGAACCGTTCGGCGGGAAGTTCGTTTCCTTTCGTTCGTTTAATAAACGAACGAACATGAACAAGGAATTTCGTTCGATTAGTTAAATGAACGAACATGAACAGAGGTCTCGTTCGTTCGATTGTGTTCGTGAACGTTCGGTAAGGTGTTCGTGAACGTGTTCGTGAACATTCGTTGATTTGCGTTCGTTTATGTTCGTATGTTTGTGTTTTAATTGAAGATCTTTGTACTTTTTATATTATTAAACTTTTATTTATTTTATTTCCCTAACAATTAAACTAGAAAACCCACTTTCACCTTGTTTATGCATCATTTCCCTTTCATTTCTCATTATTTACATTCACGAATACGATCGACATCCGTTCCACAATAAGGGATTCAAGTTTGAGTGCTACTCTCTGGGCCATCTATCTTTATCCTTCGTCGCGTTCTCCAAATTTATTTGTGTTCGTGAACCGTTCGCGAACACGCTCATTTCCTTAATGAACGAACATGAACATAAAATCTCGTTCGGTAAGTGTTCATGAACCATTCATGAACACATTTATTTCCTTAACGAACGAACACGAACAAAGCCTTGTTCGTGTTCGTTCGTTCGTTTACAGCCCTAAGCCCTAAGAATGATGCCAATTAAGGCACAAAAGTTGGAATGATTTTCTAAACAATATATGGGTCCAGGCTCAATAACCAAGAAAGTTGCATAGTTGGTATATTTCTTTATCCCTGTCTTCCACCAAATGTGATTGGTCCTTTGGATAAATTCAGATATAGATATTAGATAATGCACTTCTAGCACACCATAAAAGGCCAACCCTCAACTGATTCTAGTAGGATATTCACATTATCTAGCACAACTTAAAAGGCCAACACTAAACTTATTCTAGTAGGAAATACAATAAGTGAAATAAAACAAGGCTGGATCTATTTGGACACCTTCTGCGCCTATTTTCACACTTTTTTAAACCTAGACGTCTCGTATAGCTCTATACGAGGCGTACATGCACTGAATTCGATGGGGTCTCAGAGGGTGTCAGGCACGTTGTTTAAGGAACCCTATACGCAGGGTATAGGGCTATACGAGGCGTCCATGTTTGGTTTTTTTTTTGGCTGAAATGAGGGGTGTTTTGGTGGGTTTTGGTATGGTTTTTTGGATAGTTTTTGAAGATGTGTTTTTTTAATTGAAATTTTTTTTGGTTTTAAAAAAAGTTTTTTTTCTTTTTTACACTATAAAAAGTTTTTGTTTTTTAAAAATTAACTATTTGCCTTTAAAAATCGTTCTTTTTTGGTTTTTAAAAAAGTTTTGTTTTTTTTTTTTTTGTTTTTTACACTATAAAAAGTTTAAAAAAGTTTTTGTTTTATATCGATTAAATCAACTATTTTAAAAATCGGCTCTTTAAATATATTATATTGATTAAATATTATATTGTTTTTAACATTTTACTTTTTTAAATATAATTCTTTCGATTAAAATTTTATTTCTTTCAAATATTGTTTCCGTATTATATTCAGGGGGTTATATTGTTTCCGTATTATCTAAATTTAAGACAACAATCATTAAGTAACCGAATAACTGAAAACAAACATAAATATGACATATATAAGATAACTGTTTACATCCATAACAAAAATATATAAGATAAGTTTGTACATCCATAATAACAATAAAAACAACAACAGGTCTATGCATCCAAATCCGAATCTGAATCCTGATGCTGCTGTTGCGGCTGGTGCTGCTGATGTGGTGCTCGAACCGGTGGAAGCGGTATCGGGGGTAATCCCTCTCTCTCTCGTCTATCCTGCTCCACCCGTACCAGCCAACCTACCAAATCGTCGAGCCTGTCAAGCTTGGCTCGTACATCCGGATGTAGCGCAGCTCCTGGGGCACGACCTCGAATAACGTGACGTGGAAACTGAGGTGCCCCGGCAGGTGGCGGTGGCTGTGGCTCCGCTGCACCGTCTAGATCCTCCGGAGGGTCCTCCACGGGCACTACATCAGCAGGATCTGCAGGAGGATGAACGGGCTCGAAATGCTCTGGTAGGGCCTCCTCTCTCCATACGCCCCCGTCGCGGTTTTTAAACCGCGGGCCAACGGGGAACCTCTTGATAACCCTCATCCCCCATAGCGACTGCATACCCATCCGCGTCGGCATGATGGCCGGCGTCCGTAGATGTGGGTCCTGGTGTGGTACGAGGCCCAATGAACGGGCAATGACGGTCACGTACGGCCCGCCATACAAAAATCCGCGCTCTTGCCGGTGATGGCCGGAGGCGAAGTACGGGGCTAGACCGTGTGCTAGCGCGCACGGCCTCCTATACAACAAACAGTAAAGGAAAAAAAGATCTGTGGTCGTACACCACTCACGGCTGTAGCCGCGCGCTGAAATAGAAGTGGCGAGCAAATGGTGCAGATACCTGCAGATAGTGTTAGCGAAATACAAAAACAGAGATTAATAAACAGTGCATATAATCACAATAATTGCAATAATAAACGTACATACCTGTATAGTGGGTCCCTAACAAACGACACCCTCCCCTTCGACTTTTCGTGCTCCCAATGATCCGCCCCCGCAATCACCTGCCAAAACCCTACAAGAGTGGGTTTTTCAACCACCACTAGCCCCGCTGTGTAAATCTCAGTCTCGATCTCCTCCTGCATGTATAAACCACAATGCACCGCAAACTGTGCTAGCGTCATCGAACGCATAACGCCAGCAAGCCTGAAAGAAACCTCAGGCGGATGGGGAGCACCTGGGTACGGAAGCGGCACTGGCTCCCCAGGAGGGTGAAATGTGAATGACGAAAGGAACTCGACCAGCAGCTCCCTGTAGGTCGGCGTGTGCGCCAAATCAAAAAGACGATGCCATGGCGAATCGATAGGTATAAACTGACGCACTCTCGGCGTCTCAGCAATCTCCTCCATCGCATCCCAGTCGATCGATGCATGCGATCCAACGTGCATCCTCCTAAGCTTCTGGCAATGACGGGCGGCGTCAGTGCCGTCGGGAAACTCAAGATATGGATGCCCCTGCAGCGTATCCACAGGCGGTCGCTGTCTCCGTCGTGGACCCTGCTGAACCGGCTCTATGTGAATGTCATCGCCCGGTATCAGATCGTCCTCCATAATAAATACTGTATACGTATACAAACAATAATAAATAAAAAAATAATAAATAAATAAATAAATAAATAATAATAATAATAATAATAATATAATAATAATATAATAATAATTAATAAATAATAAATAACAATAATAATAATGTTTTTAATAATAATAATTAATAAATAATAATAATAATAATAATAATAATATTTAATAACAATAATAATATTAATAATAATAATAATAATAATATAATAATAATATAATAATAATATAATAATAATTAATAAATAATAAATAACAATAATAATAATGTTTTTAATAATAATAATTAATAAATAATAATAATAATAATATAATAATTAATAAATAATAATAATAATATTTAATAATATAATTAATAAATAATAATAATAATAATAATAACAATAATAATAATTAATAATAATAATAATAACAATAAACAATAATAACAATAATAATAATAAAAAAAAATTCAGACCCTCGTATAGCCCTCGTATAGGGCTATACTCGGCGTCCTGTTCTACAAGTTCATCATCATCCTCATACTCAAACCCCCAAAACCCAACAAAATTCAAATTTTAGGGCAAACCTACGGTCTAAAGGCATAAACGAGACAAAAATACTTAACTACGGGATGAAATACGTACCGGTGATGCTTCGATTCTTCAAAAATACGGTTGAAAATACGTCCGAGGCGTATAGATCAAGCAGCAGCGTATGTGTGTGTTTTTTGTTTGGGTGTGTGATCTGTGTCGTCTAGGCCCCCCCCCTGTGTTATACGAAGCCTAGACGCCTCGTATAGATCTATACGAGGCGTCTATTCTTTTTGTTAAATGACCATTTTGCCCCTGTTTAGCCCTCCGTATAGCCTTTTTTCAGGGGCAAAATGGTAATTAACCAAACCAAAAAGATATTTCTGGAATGGTTAATTACCATTTTGCCCCTGAAAAAGGGCTATACGGAGGGCTATACAGGGGCAAAATGGTCATTTAATAATACTTTTTAATAATTAAAAAAGGAAAAGGTGATAAAGTAGTCGCCTCAGTTGTACTCCTCGTACAGACCTGTACGCATCGTATAGGCTTGAAATTACCTTTGAGCCCCTGCTAAATGGCTATACTGGGGTCTAAACAGGGGTAAAATAGTAATTAACCAAAAATATTTTCAAAATTCAAATTTAAAAGAAAAGAATTGTTACCGCTCAAATAGACGCCTCGTACAGGTCTATACGAAGCGTCCATTTTCAAAAAAATCAAATTTTGAAATTCAGATATTCAAAATTTAAATTTTCAAAAACCCGCTCTAATAGACGCTCAGTATACCCCTTCCAGCTTAACATGTATGAAGTGGTTCTCGTTAACATGTGTAAGCGTTATGAATAGTGGTTGTTGATTAGCCGGAGGACTTAGTATTGGGAAGTAAGTGGAACTCGCACCCATGGTTGTCGTTAACAGGTGCACCCCGATACCGTACGTTTGTGCAATAAGAAGTCCTGCAAAGGGGAAGTCCATCCAGTGATTCTCCCCACAACCGGCCACTGAATCCCAAATTAGGCCCTGACGATGCGTGTAAAAATAACCATCAGCCCATGCTTCAAATATTGGGAACCAGATCGATTCGTTCTGATCCATTTCTTGGACAAGGTCCCTCCTAATAAGCCCCCATGAACTCTGATCCATCCCTAAGCCCACAGCCACAGACCGAAACCCACAATGACCGTCCGGCATCACATCTCGTATGCACGAGACGTACGGATGGAACACTGGCGGAATGTCAGACTTAAACCGTTCGATGATTCCCACGTACTCGTCCCCAATGATTAAAGGAAAACCGTGATCATCTCGTGTCTCTTTCTTCTTAGAACTCTTTGAACGGCTTAGGGTCGCTTTGGGTTTTTGGGACCTTATAACCGACTGTTGTGAGGCCTGAGACGGAACGTACGAGCTGTGGCGAGGTTTATCGTACTTACTTTGTCGTGAACCTTCAAAGCACGTGTTTGCATGACCGAAGGAGCTTCTCCTCAATTCTTCATCTATACGAGAGGCCTCGTCCAACCTTTCTTGTACCTGCTTTGTTGTTGGTCGGCCACGAGTATTTTGTTGGACAACCGGTGGTTTCTTGGTAGATTTCGTTGGAGTCAACACCGCTTTAATCTTTGAAAGCAGGCTTTTTTGCTGAGCTGGGGGGTGCGACTGTAATTGTTGTCTAACAACATCTAGCTCTTCGACCACGTCAAGGGAGTCGTCTATCAATTTACAACTTTGGAAGTTAAGTTTCCGCCAGAAGACGTCTATGTCTTCGAGTTGAATCGGACGCTCTGCACGGTTAAAAACAATATTGTTTAAGTAAAATGAAAAAAAGGAAATATATCACACAAGTGTTGTACGTTCAACAATTATTACCTTCACGCATGTACTTTTCTATCCTACAAGCACAGGGCAACCCACAGCTGTGCCACATTTGGCAACCACATGATGAATTAAAGCGCTCCAAGACATCTAGCTTCCTAATTGCCTCTCCATGCAACAAGTCAAGGGCTTTGTGGGATACTTTTCCAAGTAGGTGTTGAAACATCGGGTGTTTGTGGTGTTTCATTGTTTTTTCGATGCTTTCTCGAAAAGTCTTCCTTATTTCACCGAACTGTGTCTCAACTATATCCCGGACACAACCAACTATACGGTCCAGCGAGCTCCTTTCTTCGACGTATCTCTTTAAGTTGGCATGTTGGCTCTCAACTCTGTTTGTAGTACGATTACCAAAGTTGCGCCTCTTATCAGTCCACGCAAAGACAAACATCTCCTTATAGTCTTTTAGCCAGTTATCGTACACGTATTTGAAGACTCCTAAAAAGTAAAAATAATTTAATAAAATTTGCATAGGTGAGTCGTATGTTATTAGAAAAACTTACTAGAACGTTTGCACTCCACAAGTCGCTTTCGCATGTTGCGCAAGTGGTAGTCGTAGATGGGTATGGATGGAGACTCAATCAATGTCCCCCAGAATGACATAAATTTCTTCCAGTCGTCGTCTGTGAAGGCACCCTTGCAGTGCTTCATAACATTCTGTTGTATGTGCCACCTGCAAAGAAGCCTGGAGGCGTCTGGAAATACTTTAGCACACGCGCCCATAAGGGCTAGGTCTCTATCCGTTAAAATCACACGTGGCTCCATACATTCATCCAACATTGACTTAACCCTCTCAAGCACCCACACAAAGTTATCACCCCGTTCTTTACTAACAACGGCATGCGCGATAATAAACGATTTGTTGGTAGGCGTCATACCAACAATCTGGATAAAGGGCATATTGTATATGTTTGTCTTGTACGTTGCATCGATCATCATGACGTGGGGGAATGCACGCCACATGACTCTCGAGTCCTGGTGAAGAAAGAAGATCTCTGTTACGATCTCTGTTCCGGGTTCTTCCCGTGTCTCGTAAATAAAGTCGTTGTTTATCAGCACATTTTCTAGTGACTGCATGGGAGTCAATCCTTGTCTTTGTTCGGCTCTAATCTTCGCTACAACGTTTTGAACGTCTTTCTGAACATGAAACCTGTCGGGGTCCTGCTTCCTTATCGTTTGAAATATTTTGCGCGGCTCCATGTTTTGAGCTGTCAGCTGCTCGATCAGTTTCATTTCGCTTGGAGTAAACCTTCGCACAAACGCGTGGGCCGACAGGTCCTCACAAAGTTCGTGGTTATGTTCAATTGTTCCGTCTTTTATCTCCCAGGTTTCATACGGGTGGTTTCGGACAGCCAGCAGGTAAAACGGGCAACCGGTTTTTTTGCTTCCAGCTTTTCTAAGTGTTGCTGTACTCTGGTGCTCACCACCACGATCACATTCAAGCCATACCCTCCCGGTTCTTCCCCCGATTTTCTTTGATCGACGGGTGACAATAACGAAACCATCCGCATTTGCTATTTCTTGTATCCGTTTCTTTAGTTCATCTAAGGAGTTGAAAACCTGTAACATCGACAATATTAATAATAATAATAATAATAATAATAATAATAATAATAATAATAATAATAATATAATAATAATAATAATAATAAAAATAATAAAAATATTAATAATAAAATAGTAATTTATACCGTCTTTTTTAAGTACAGACTGTCCAGAATGGGAGGTGCTTCACCACCATATCTACCATATCCACCATAACCACCATATCCTCCAACGTCCGAATTGTTTTGATGAACGTAAGGAGTGCCCGGGGAAATGAATTGCTGATGATCACCGTCTCCTCCGTATCCACCGTATCCCCCGTATCCACCGTATCCACCATATCCACTGTCTCCTCCGTATCCACCGTCTCCTCTGTATCCACCGTCTCCTCCGTATCCACCGTCTCCTCCGTATCCACCGTCTCCTCCGTATCCACCGTGTCCTCCGTATCCACCGTGTCCTCCGTATCCACCGTCTCCTCCGTATCCACCGTCTCCTCCGTATCCACCGTCTCCTCCGTATCCACCGTCTCCTCCGTATCCACCGTCTCCTCCGTATCCACTAGCATGGTATGAGTCATCTACAGGGGCTGTTTCATCAACAGGAGGATGCTTGTTCAAATCTAGAAACGGGCTGTTTTGTTTTCCTTGTATACTAGACACAACCTCCTCTTGCTCATTAGAATCGGGAACGCCAGACTCCTCCAAAATAGACAACCGTATCATCATTAGTAAATAATAAACTAAAACAACAAGTAATTAAAACATTTACGCTAATAACTGTTACCGGAACGCTTTCGTGCCCCCACTTTTCGCTAGAATACTGCCCGAAGATATAGTTGCCGTCCCAATATGATGACATTTCAACACTCCGGGATGATAATAACGCAAAGACAAATAAAAGAAGAAACAGAATGTGAGTGTTTGTTTGTTGAATGCTCGGATGTGGACCAAGAACGCACTGTAGGTTGCATTTTATGTGAGCTAAAGACGCCTCGTATAGGTCTTTACTCCCCGTATGCCTTTAAGTCATGTCGGGCATAGTCTCATCATAGTCAAATCGGTCAGTCCAAGACGCCTCGTATAGACCTATACGAGGCGTCTAAGTACCTTCGTATTGACCCCTCGTACAGGGCTAGACTCCCCGTATAAGTTGACTGATGTGACGTTGTACGAGGTGCAGAAGCCGGTCGGGAAAAGCAAACCTATACGCCTCGTATAGGGCTATACGAGGCGTCTAGAAGGGTGTGGATTTAGGGAATAAGGTGTCTGAATATGTACACCCTAAAATAAATATGACAAAAATGTTTAATGGATATTTTAAATATATATAACTTAATGTTCAACTTTCTTTATAACAAATTTAAAATTATTGACTATGTTTACATGCCTCGTTCCAAGTTATGTAACCGATAAACCTGGCTTCTCATACCATGCAAATCACAAACTAGCTAATTTGATTATGTTTAGACATCTTGATTGATTTCATTTTCAACAGTCTTTATATTTCTTAAATCCTGTGGGAAAATTACTACAATGAAGCACTATAACCTGAAGGATTTTATTTGTATGGTTTTCAGGTTTAAATGATGCAAAGTAATCTGAAGATGACGTGATTAGATTTAGAGGATTTTTTTTTTTTTTTTTTTTTTTTTGTGGCATGGGCTAAACAAGGGCGGACTTAAGACAAATTCAAGGTGGGCGGGCGCACCCCCGGGAAAACAAATTTTAGTGCTAAGTTCCGTCGAAAATCCCGTCCGCACCTCTTGGAATTTTCCGTCCGCACCCCTTGGAATTTTCCGTTCGCATCTCTTGGAATTTTAGTGAAGAATGTTTGGCTTTTTCTTTTTATGGTGTATATGTTCTTTAAATGATTTTTAGGGTTATTTACATTATGATTTCTAGGGGCTTGAATAGTTAATATATTATTTAATATGTTATGGAGCCATGTTTGGGATATTGATTTCAAAAAATGAAAACCCGTAGGGTGACGTTTTAATTATGTTTGTAACAAGGTTTGACATATTTTTGATGATTATATAAATTTAGTTCGATGTTCTTTTGTTTTATATGACCCGACCCGATACGAACCGATTTTTTACTTATATACCTTGGGGCCTAAAATTTTTAAAAATGTTCCGCACCCCTATGGAAAAATTTATGGGTCCGCCACTGGGGCTAAATCGAAATTTATTGATCTTTATAATCATTTCCAAAAGTATATATGCTTACATATGTGTTACGCGTATCAAAATTCTCTATATAAAATTGATTTGTAGTGAATCTCTCTGTGTGTATGTCTGCATAATTACATATAGAAATCTCTACATTTGATCAAGGGAGTCAGTGGCTAAGATGAGGTGGTGACAATTTGTAATAATTTTTTTCATAATTATCGTTGAAAGAGGGAAATGAATAGCGACTATCGTACGACCTTTATCTAGTTCAATCGCTTTTATTGAACATAAAAAATTTTATGTACCTAACTATTTTTTTAAATATTACACCATAAAATTGAACATTTTGTTTATCTTTATTTCGAGTGTACTATCGCTATATTTTTCTCTCTTAAATTCGTATTACGCAGTGAATCTACCCCATTATGCTAGCCCTATGTGCGTTCGATGCCCCTGCTATACTTTTCTCTCTTAAATTCGTATTACGCGGTGAATCTACCCCCATTATGCTAGCCCTATGTGCGTTCGATGCCCACTTTTCATTATGAATTTACCCCTTGATACGGTATGTATATGTGTCACATCCTTGTGGCTTTTCTTTCCCATGTGACTTTCTAGTGTAACGGCAAGTACGGTGGCATCATAGGATCAATAATTAAAATATATAATGCATATTAGCAACAAGGTACCTTTTATATGTTTCAGCATTTAAAACGAAATAGATAAGGTCTTCCCACATTAAATTAAATATTAAATATATCAAAATACAGTAACACAGGCAGGGACCAAGAAAACAATTATCATAATCGTTCTCAATATGCATGGTGGTCCAATATCACAAATGGCCTACAAACTGCAACTTGCAAGAACATAGACGCAAAGGAGCAGGGTTAATGTTTTAACAAAGTGGTCCATAATTGACAAAGGTCGACTTGGTTAGTGAAATAACGAAATACCCACACTAAACGTATTGATTGTATTCATTGGTCTTCAAGTGCATTATTGCAAGTGTTAGGTCTCAAATAGCACAGCGGAACTACATACACACACACACACACGATATAACACGCATACTTAAAATACGACACAAGAATTGTACGTTGTTCGGTCCCAGTTAGGGACCTACATCCACGGGATGCAACTAGGTTATCTCATTAAGCTCAGACCAAAGATTTTAATTCATAACTAGGATATATAGAGAGAGAACAATTAGGTTAACCAACTTAGAGTCCAAGAAAACTAAACTGGGCATGGATCATGTCTTCTAATGTCAGCCCCAAATGCCTAATAAACCAAGGACTTCACCAACCCAACAATCTCCCACTTGAAGGCCTCGCGAATTCTCAAGCCCACCATTCACACTAAAAATCAACCCAGTCATCAAGTAATCCCAGTAATCTTTAACAGCGGAAATCCTCTAAGCCTATAGTTCCAAGAATAAGCTAAAACTTTGACAATGAGAGTTCTCCAAGCCTTTGTTCCCAGGAACAAGCTAAGATGTCAAACAAGCCACCTAGTTGCAGTGGCCCTCTCATCAGTTAGTTAGATGAAAGGCCCATTGAAGCTCCTGACAGGTCCAATACGGTCGTCATAGACTCAGTCATAGAAAAACTTGCCATAAACACATTCTCAATTTCAACCGGCTCCCACTTACTCGTATCACCAGCTCGAGAGACTCCAGATGAAAGAACAGTCTCCACTGGCAGTAACTTCCTCGGATAGATTTCATTCGAATCCATAGTTGTAACACCTTGAAAAATTTCGTCCAATAATGCATTGACACGTGTCATAGACTTTGCATATGCGAAAACAAACTTTAGAGGGACTAAAGTTGACAAAAAGTGAAAACTATGGAACGTAAGGGTCCAAAGTGTCAAAAATGGATAAATAGACTCTATAATAACCCTACATAATGTTTATAACCCTAAACGGATGGTTCATGGATCATACGAAGCGAGAAATGCACGAAAGTGAGAAATTTCAAACTGCAGGGGCCAAAAGTGTCAACATGTTGAATTTATACCTCTGAGTGATCTTTTGGCAGACCCGAAGCTTTGTAATGCTAAAATATACTCACTAGAATATGTGGTAAAAATTTCATGAAGTTTCGTTATCGTATGAGAAAGTTATGGCCAAAACCGTACTTGAGGGGTTAAAAGCGTCAACGTCGAATTTCATGACTTTTCGGGTGAGCGCAAAGTTAACCGAGGACTTTACCATGTTGGTAAATGTCCCAAGGTTCCTAAAAACCAAGTTTGGGGGTTTACGAGTCAAGATAAGCGTCAAAAACTCGCGTGCGAAGAACAGGGGCCAAATCTGCCAATTAATAAAAGTTTGCTTATGCAGAGCAGGTCCTTGCGGACCGTATAGCAGGGACCTTACGGTCCGTATGACTTGCCCAGATACAAAAATTCGCGAGCAGGGGCTGTTAAGTCCGATTCTTGAGTGCATAACAGCTATTTCCACCTCCAAGACTCACCAATCATATTACATGCAAGTATGGACACCTGTGAGCTTCCTATAACACCTGAATTCACCACTTAATCTGATCAAATTGCTCATTTGGGGGTCTTGAGTTGGAGAAACAAGAGCACTAGCAACTTGCAAAAGTTCACAAGGCATTCCAGGAGCTTTCTGATCGACAAGGCCACTTCCAAGTGCTATCTAGGCTTCATTAGGACCTTTGTAAGCATTCATATCATTCTCTAATTCGTTCTATCATAGATTATTAGCCAAAAGTCAATCCGTAGTAAATATAGTTTGACTTTTCGATTAAACGAATTTGGCTCTGTCATTTCTCAAATTGAAACCACTTATAAGTTGGTATTTATGTGGGAAATAAACCCTCAAAAGGGTATTCTCTGATTCCCACTCTAAGCATGTTATTTGTCGAGTCAAAGTTGTTCTTAAAAAGTCAACAGGAAGTGTTTTTGCGAAATATGGCATAAATGGTAATGTAGATGACATGCAATCAGTTTGATCATCAAAAATAACTTCATAAAGAATAGAAGAATATGTTTTACCATGATCAACTCGACAATCTTTAGTATAAGCCCGGATTGGAACCGAAAGTCTTACAAAACGACTTTTTCTTTGACTATCGATTCGGATCCGTGCATGCATGTTTGAGATCTGTATTAGAGTTTATTTTTGACCATTTTTATTTAAGTTTAACTCTCTGGAATTTTTACAACTTGAGTCTATGCTTAACCGACTCATATGCATGTTTCCGATTTATGCTTAAAGTTGACTATTTTGCCCTTTTTGATATAAAACGTGATTTTTGGAAAAGTGAAAGAGTAGAAATCTTTATTACTGATTTATAAACTTGCACCGAAAATTTGAGATCAGTTGGAGGTCCAGATTTTGAGTTATGGCCGATATCGTAAAACTATAGCTTTATGTTTAATAAACGGCGCGTTTAGCGTATAACCTATTTAAGGCCACTTTTTGATATAAAACTTTTTACCCACTGATCTTATATAATATTTTGGGATTTTTGATGATTTTTATTTAATTTTTGGCTGATCGTATCATAGGTCGCTAAGTCAATTCGGTTAATGCCGGTTTTGACCGTTTAAGCCACAAAATGAGTTTTATACATCCTTTTGACCCCAAACCTTTTTCTACTGATTTTATTTGTTAAATAAATTATTTTGAGCATTCTGGAAATATAAAAATCTCAGCTTTCTTTTGAAAACCCGGAAACGGCTCTAATACGCCTTTCTAAGCGTTTTTAGCGCATAGTATGCGTTATACCCATATTAAACATATAAGGATTATACCTACTGATGTATTTAGCATATTTTTATAGAATAACAGTAAGTATAAGTTTTTGAACCCAGATTTCCAGTTTTGACATTTTTAGCCCTTGTAAAATTACTAAAATACCCCTACGGTGCATAGTTTGATTTTAAATGATATGTTTTGTATATGGGTCATACCCTACTGTTATAACATGTCAAATTAAGTATATTTACTGTGTAAATCAGACTTGTAACTCAGATTTCCAATTTAACTCTTTTATAATCTTTTAAATGACCAAAATGCCCTTATAAGGTATAAATTGAGTTTAAATTCATTCGGGGCATAATAGAACATAACTTGCTGATATTATAACATATTTAAAGCATATTATCTCACGGAACTTGCATATGACTCTTTTGGTTACCCGTAACGCTCTTTTAGCGCTCAGTTCGGTTTATGTAACTAGTTTGCATAAATTGACCGAAACGGGTCAAACGTTATCATTTTGTCTCAAAATCCAGAATGTATTTAGTATACCCTTATTATACAAGTATTCAAACTTGTCGGGTCTAAATCACATTCTATCCGGTCTTCGCTTAATCGTGCGCTTGAACCGTATCGTCCTTAAACTAACCGGTCTAAGCTTAGGCTTAAATAAAAGACCCGTTAGGAATCTAATAGGTTATTATAAACCTTTGTTCCAGAATAGGAGGCCCAGTAAAAGCTACCCTCACTTGCCAATTGTGATTCATACTTACTCAGGTAAATACTTTTAACTTATTTTCCCTATACGGGCTTGGGTTACGGTATATAGAATACCGCTTGATCGAGCGTACAAAATCTTGCACCCTTGGGTGTTCAATTGAATAATTTTGATCGGCTCGTTTAAACAGTCTTGTTTTACTTTAAGCCTTTGGGGGGTTAATGACCATGTCCCGGATATCCTTGTCATTATCTTACGAGATGACCATGACCAGAGCACGGGGTGTAGGCGTACACCCGTCGTGTATAACTCTTTAGTGTGGTGTGTCTATTAATCTTTAACCCGGACAAGATCCCGGGCTACTGAACGCACGAGTAACATGTAATTCGTTCACAAGATTTTAATGCATAATTAGCCCAAGTTATAAAAATATTTTTATGCCATGTGCATTTAAATCAATTTTCAATCATTTTCAAAATGAGTGAGTTAATTTGTATTTACCAGTGTAAACTGACGTATTTTCCCAAAAGGTTAAGTGCAGGTACTACACGTACTAGGCTGGCTGTTTCCTAGAGCGTCCACAATAGTCTCGCAAGCTCGGACGGCAATAAAACTGTTGAACAATTATCTTATTTTATTGATCCGCCTGTGGATCCGTTTCAACTACTCGTGATATTTAATATTACATTTTATTTAAAGTTGAAATGAATCTATTTCTGCTTCCGCTGTGCATTATTATATTGTGTTGTTTGTCTATGATGATGCCAACTACGTCACCATACCCCACACCGGGCCCACCGGTGACACGTGGAGATCGGGGTGTGACAGGTTGGTATCAGAGCCAACGCTGAGTGAATTAAACACTAGTCTTTTGTGTTTAATCTCAGTTACACAATTGCACATTCCTCGATTTTCGAGTCTAGACAAAGAACTTAGAAAATGTTCAAATTTCTTTTATTTTTCTAACTTTGTCTTATATATATTTGTTGTGCCACTTGTTTGATTTTTGACAGGTTCAAGATGCCGCCACGTGTACGAGGAAGGGGACGAGGAGCATTCGCCACCTCTCATGACCATGAAGCTGGGCCCTCGCATAGGCGAACCCCATCAGGATCCCATAACGCGGATGCCCGTAACCTTTGGAGATCGTTCGCTGAACCTGCCAGGCACTCACTGAGTACCTCACCTTCCCTACCACACTCTTTTGGGCCCCATTCTGAAAATGAGCCCCATCACTCTCACCAATCCTACATTCCTCTACACCAGTCACCTCATGATTACCCAGCACCTGTCTATCAGGGCCTGTACAACCCTGATGATTACTTGGGAGAACCAGTGGGTCATAACCCACTTGGACCTGAAGACCACTTCCCGGGTGGCAACGAGATGGAGGTCGATGAGGACACCGATCCTTCCATGCCACCGTCCGGCACACCGAACCACCCCATTGAGATTTCAGATGGGTCACCGTTCAGTGGATCACCTTACAACGGTCTCGACAGTTACGAGGAGAGATTCAAGCAACACGACTGGGTTTTTACCCCAGTTACCATAACTCTCCCATGCACCAGTCCTACCACAGCTCTCCCGTGCACTCCCAGCATCTCTCCCAGCAGCAGCCTCAGCAGCAGGATCCTTCAGAGGGTTTCTGGCGCGACGTAGTCACTCCGCCGCCGCCACCACCTCCGGTTCTGCCTCCTCCGCCTCCGAGGCGAAGGGGAAGGAACGCCCGGATGTCCACACGAGGAGGGATACGCATCGGCACCCCTCCACATTCTGGTAGCAGCCGATATTCGCCCCTTCATGAGGAGCCAGAGATGGGAGAGTCTTCGCATCCCGTCTCAGAAGTTACTTCTGCGCCTATCGCGCCACCACCACCACAGGATTTTGGGAACCCAATCCCGGCTTATGCTAGCGCGGCCGCATTTAATCCCTTTGAGCCGACTCTTCCCCCAGGATATGACTATACAGGGGATCCTTACTGGATAGCTTCGGGCTACAACCCCCTCAATCAGGAGAGTGCTTTTGGAGGTCCCTGGGCTACGGGACAATCCGCTTTTGGATACCCACCGCATGGATACCAGCAGCCGCAGCCTCCTCAACCACCGCAGTATCAACCACCGCCGCCGGCGCCGATGATGTCGCCACCACAAGTTCAAGAAATCCTTCAGGGGATAAACGACGTGCGACGTGAATTGCGACATGAAATGCGGGAAGATCGCCGACATAACCGCGGAATGTTTAAGAAGATGGTTGACTTGATCAAGGGTAAGAGCAAGAAGGATTATTAAATCCTTTGTTTGTTAGCTCATTTACTCATGTCCCTGCGAGGACATTTATTCCTGTACTCTACCCCTGCGTGGGTATATTTCTCTTGTTCTACCCCTGCGTGGGTATGTTGTTCTGTTTAACCCCTGCGTGGGTTTGTTTTGTTTGTTTGTTTTGTTTGTTTGTTATTTGCTTAGCTCCTGCGTGGGCATGTTATTTGAGTAAAAGTCCCGTTTAGGGCAAAGTTGTACTAGTCTACTTTATTTAAAATGGTTAATTTAAGTTTTTCATTTTATCTAAATGCATGATTATAATATACAAATAAATGAAAAATATCAATTATTATTTTGATTTACCATTTAAATAAGAATCTTAAGAAGGTAAAACCTAGCTTGAATGTCTTATTAAAAGGCCTGGCCAATATGGTAAAACCTGGTTAAAAAGATTCAATCTCTGTTAACATCTGTAAACATGTTAACATTCTTGGCTAGCGTGATCTGTAAAATCACACATGTCACCCTTTTTAATAAATTGTCCAAATTATATTTGTATACATGTCTGATTATGACTTGATGCCTACGGGTTATGACTGATGTCATATAAAACAAAAAGGCAGCTGTGGTTTATAAACTCCCTGCCAAGCAAAGGATTATTTGTTTAATTATACAAATTTTAATCCTATAAAAATCTAAATTTAAAATTTAGAAATTTGTCCAAGTGACTAGGCCTATTGTGCCAATATATATATTTCATTCTATGGTAAAGTTGCTAATAAAAGTGCTGAATGAAATTAAATAAATTAACTATTATGGCTATTATTACCATGGTTAATAAATCGTCAAGAACGATAATACTGTTAGGTTTCTAAATAGACCTTGTCCTTACTTTATTGTAGCTCTTAAAGCTACATGGCAAAATCGGAAGAAACAAACAGTCGTTCTGAGGAACAACCTGATAACACCAAGATTCATGTAACTGGTGCGGAACTACAAGCACTGGTAGAAAATGCTGTTGCCAGGGCCATTGATAGGCAATTCAGAGAATCGAGCGGGACTCAAAGTAGGACCCGAACCGCATCGCACGTCAAGCCCAAGACTCATTCGGAGGCTCATAGCAAGCCGCCTTCTAAGAAAGACAAGCCGAAGAAGAATGATGAGGATAATCACTCCTCCAACCACAGCAGTGTCCCAAAACAGGAAATCAAGCAGAAGCATGATACGCACAGTAAGTCCTGTACGTATAAATATTTCGTTTCATGCAAACCCAGAGATTTCACTGGGGAGAAGGGAGCAGTCGACTGTATGACATGGTTAGATGAGATGGATACGGTTGTTGATATCAGCGGGTGTGCTGATCGGGACGTAGTAAAGTACGTGTCCCAGTCGTTCAAAGGAGATGCACTGGCGTGGTGGAAATCTCTCCTACAAGCTGCCGGTAAGGCCACTCTTTACCGTTTGACTTGGGATCAGTTTGTAGCCCTGATCAAAGAAAATTTCTGCCCACAACATGAGGTGGAAAGGATCGAATCAGATTTCGTATCCCTAGTAATGAAGAACCTCGACTGCCAGGCATACCTTACCACTTTCAACACTCTATCTCGACTAGTGCCATACCTGGTAACCCCAGAGCCGAGAAGGATCGCCCGTTTTATTGGGGGTTTGGCACCAGAGATCAAGGCGAGCGTTAAGGCATCGAGGCCTACGACGTTCAGATCAGTAGCTGATCTATCTCTCTCACTCACCCAGGATGTAGTCCGGTTGAGAGCTCTTAAGAGCTCGGAGGAAAACAAGAGGAAACGTGAGGACGACACCTCACGGAGATCAGAGAAAAGACACCGAGGGAACAACGACCACAGGAAAGGGTCGGGATTCATGAAGGGAGATCATCAGTCGGGTGAGAAACCCAGGTGCAAGGTTTGTAGGAAGCATCATTTTGGGAGATGCAGGCAGGAGTCTAGATCTCAATCTCAGCAGAAATTATGTGGGATTTGTAAGTCCCCGGATCATAAGGCATTAGATTGTAAGAAACTTAAGGATGCAACTTGTTATGGTTGCATTGAGAAAGGGCACATCCGACCGAATTGCCCAAAGAACGCTAAGAAAGCCGATGATGGAAAGAAGACCAATGCAAGAGTCTTCAAGATGGACGCCAAGGAAGCAATTCAAGATGACAACGTCATTACAGGTACTTTTCTTGTAAATGATGTTTTTGCTAGAGTTCTATTTGATTCAGGAGCAGATAAGTCATTTGTAGATGATAAGTTCTGTAAATTGTTAAACCTACCTGTTAAAACCTTAAGTGTGAAGTATGAGGTGGAATTAGCCGATGGAACCATAGAAACCGCCTCGACTATCCTAGATGGGTGTGTTATATCCATTAGGAATCATTCTTTCCCGTTATCCTTGCTTCCCTTTAAGCTTGCTGGATTCGATATAGTGATAGGCATGGATTGGTTATCGCATAACCAAGCCCAGATTGTGTGCAACAGAAAGCAAGTGGTAGTTAAGACTCCGTCTGGTGAGTCACTCACTATCCAAGGAGATACACAGCACGGATTGCCGGAGCAAGTGTCCATGCTCAAGGCATCCAGATGTTTGCAGAAGGGTTGTGTCATTTATATGGCACAAGTCACTATTGATGAGCCAAAGCCAAGGATTGAAGATATCCCTGTTATCTCAGAATACCCTGAGGTATTCCCTGAAGAACTACCCGGGTTGCCACCGGATAGACAAGTGGAGTTTCGAATAGACATCATTCCAGGCGCGGCGCCTGTAGCAAGAGCACCATATAGATTGGCACCAACGGAGATGAAGGAGTTGAGGACGCAGTTGGATGATTTGTTAGCTAAAGGTTTCATTAGACCTAGCTCGTCTCCTTGGGGAGCGCCAATCTTGTTCGTTAAAAAGAAGGATGGATCGATGCGTCTGTGCATCGATTACCGTGAGCTTAACAAAGTCACTATTAAGAATAGATATCCATTACCCAGGATCGACGATTTGTTCGACCAGTTGCAAGGAGCAAGCTATTTTTCAAAGATTGATTTGAGGTCAGGCTATCACCAGTTGAAGGTCAAGGATGAAGATGTGCACAAGACAGCGTTTAGGACTCGATATGGACATTATGAGTTCCTAGTGATGCCTTTTGGGCTCACTAACGCCCCAGCCGCATTCATGGATCTCATGAATCGCGTCTGCAAACCTTATTTGGATAAATTTGTCATCGTCTTTATTGACGATATCCTTATCTACTCGAAAAACCAAGCTGACCATGAGAAACACCTTCGTTGTATTCTCAAACTCCTACACCGTGAGAAACTTTATGCCAAATTTTCGAAGTGTGAATTTTGGCTTCGAGAAGTCCAATTCCTTGGACATGTGGTAAGTGAGCGTGGCATCCAAGTAGATCCCGCTAAGGTAGAAGCAGTCATGAATTGGCAGGAGCCGAAGACTCCTACCGAGATTCGCAGTTTCCTCGGCTTAGCAGGATACTATAGGCGATTCATCGAGAACTTTTCGAGGATTGTTGCGCCCCTAACTTCGTTGACTCGTAAGAAGATTAAGTTTGATTGGGGCCCTAAGCAGCAGGAATCCTTCGACATTTTGAAGAAGAAGTTGAGCAATGCACCAGTGTTAACATTGCCTGATGGTATAGAAGAATTCGTGGTGTATTGCGATGCGTCACATACTGGTATGGGCTGTGTACTCATGCAGAGAGGTAAGGTCATTGCCTACGCTTCTCGACAACTAAAGGTGCACGAGAAGAACTACACCACCCATGATTTGGAATTGGGTGCTGTTGTATTTGCATTAAAGCTATGGAGACACTACTTGTATGGAACCAAGTGTATAATTTATTCGGATCACAAGAGTCTTCAACACTTGTTCAATCAGAAGGAATTGAACATGCGACAAAGGCGATGGATGGAAACTTTAAATGATTACGACTGTGAGATAAGATACCATCCAGGCAAGGCAAATGTAGTTGCCGACGCCTTAAGCAGAAAATAAAGAGTGAAACCGATCAGAATCAATGCCAAGCGCATTGAAATAAGGAATAATTTGAATGAAAGGGTGTTAGCTGCACAGAAGGAAGCTGTGTTGGAAGCTAACTATCCTGAAGAGAAGTTAGGAGTAACTGAGGAGCAGTTATCCTATGACAAAGATGGAATGCTAAGACTGAACGGACGAATATGGGTTCCAGTTTATGGAGGACTTCGGGATGTTATCCTCCAGGAAGCCCACAGCTCTAAATATTCCGTTCATCCTGGAGCCGATAAGATGTACCAGGATCTGAAAGCAAACTACTGGTGGATTGGTTTGAAAAAGTCAGTAGCTGAGCATGTAGCTAAATGTTTGACTTGTGCGCAAGTCAAAGCTGAGCATCAGAAGCCGTCAGGTTTGCTTCAACAACCTGAAATTCCCAAATGGAAATGGGAAATGGTGACAATGGATTTCATCACCAAGTTGCCAAAGACGAGAAAAGGAAATGATACCATATGGGTCATAGTAGATAGACTGACGAAGTCAGCTCATTTTCTACCCATCAAGGAAACGTATAGCTCCGATATGTTAGCTCAATTATACGTTGATAAGATTGTAGCGTTGCATGGTATACCTGTATCTATTATCTCTGATAGAGATACTAGGTATACGTCCCATTTTTGGAAGAGTTTCCAACAATCGTTGGACACTCGTTTGAATTTTAGTACAGCTTATCATCCTCAGACTGATGGTCAGAGTGAGCGTACTATTCAAACTCTGGAAGACATGCTTCGTGCATGTGCGATCCACTTGGGTGGTAGTTGGGATAAGAACCTACCACTAATTGAATTCTCCTACAACAATAGCTACCATTCCAGCATAAAAGCTGCGCCTTTTGAGGCCTTATACGGTAGAAAGTGTAGATCGCCCATCTGTTGGGCAGAAGTTGGAGATGTCCAACTATCAGGACCAGAAATTGTTTTTGAGACAACGGACAAGATCGTTCAGATTCGCGATCGGTTGAAAGCTGCCAGGGATAGGCAGAAGAGTTATGCGGATCCTAAGCGCAAAGATTTTCACTTCGATGTAGGTGATAAAGTGTTGCTTAAAGTATCGCCCTGGAAGGGGGTGATGCGATTTGGTAAGAAAGGCAAGCTAAGCCCGAGATACATAGGACCTTTCGAGATTGTCGAACGTGTCGGGTCAGTTGCTTACAAGTTAAACTTGCCTGAAGAACTTAGCGCTATTCATAATGTGTTCCACATCTGTAATCTGAAGAAGTGTTTCGCTGACGAATCACTGGTTATACCACATACAGATATACACATAGATGAGAGTTTGAAGTTCGTGGAAAAACCATTGTCGATCGAGGATCGACAGGTGAAGAAGCTTCGAAGGAAGTACATACCTATTGTAAAGGTCAAATGGGATGCCCGTAGAGGTTCCGAATACACATGGGAAGTGGAATCTACGATGAAGGAAAAATACCCTCATTTGTTTCAGTAAATCTCGAGGTCGAGATTTCTTTTAAGGGGGTGAGGATGTAACACCTCGAAAAATTTCGTCCAATAATGCATTGACACGTGTCATAGACTTTGCATATGCGAAAACAAACTTTAGAGGGACTAAAGTTGACAAAAAGTGAAAACTATGGAACGTAAGGGTCCAAAGTGTCAACAATGGATAAATAGACTCTATAATAACCCTACATAATGTTTATAACCCTAAACGGATGGTTCATGGATCATACGAAGCGAGAAATGCACGAAAGTGAGAAATTTCAAACTGCAGGGGCCAAAAGTGTCAACATGTTGAATTTATACCTCTGAGTGATCTTTTGGCAGACCCGAAGCTTTGTAATGCTAAAATATACTCACTAGAATATGTGGTAAAAATTTCATGAAGTTTCGTTATCGTATGAGAAAGTTATGGCCAAAACCGTACTTGAGGGGTTAAAAGCGTCAACGTCGAATTTCATGACTTTTCGGGTGAGCGCAAAGTTAACCGAGGACTTTACCATGTTGGTAAATGTCCCAAGGTTCCTAAAAACCAAGTTTGGGGGTTTACGAGTCAAGATAAGCGTCAAAAACTCGCGTGCGAAGAACAGGGGCCAAATCTGCCAATTAATAAAAGTTTGCTTATGCAGAGCAGGTCCTTGCGGACCGTATAGCAGGGACCTTACGGTCCGTATGACTTGCCCAGATACAAAAATTCGCGAGCAGGGGCTGTTAAGTCCGATTCTTGAGTGCATAACAGCTATTTCCACCTCCAAGACTCACCAATCATATTACATGCAAGTATGGACACCTGTGAGCTTCCTATAACACCTGAATTCACCACTTAATCTGATCAAATTGCTCATTTGGGGGTCTTGAGTTGGAGAAACAAGAGCACTAGCAACTTGCAAAAGTTCACAAGGCATTCCAGGAGCTTTCTGATCGACAAGGCCACTTCCAAGTGCTATCTAGGCTTCATTAGGACCTTTGTAAGCATTCATATCATTCTCTAATTCGTTCTATCATAGATTATTAGCCAAAAGTCAATCCGTAGTAAATATAGTTTGA
Source organism: Helianthus annuus (assembly GCF_002127325.2). Lineage (NCBI taxonomy): Eukaryota > Viridiplantae > Streptophyta > Magnoliopsida > Asterales > Asteraceae > Helianthus > Helianthus annuus. Next base: position 71,241,511 of record NC_035444.2, on the reverse strand, counting down.
CTTTTCGATTAAACGAATTTGGCTCTGTCATTTCTCAAATTGAAACCACTTATAAGTTGGTATTTATGTGGGAAACAAACCCTCAAAAGGGTATTCTCTGATTCCCACTCTAAGCATGCTATTTGTCGAGTCAAAGTTGTTCTTAAAAAGTCAACAGGAAGTGTTTTTGCGAAATATGGCATAAATGGTAATGTAGATGACATGCAATCAGTTTGATCATCAAAAATAACTTTATAAAGAATAGAAGAATATGTTTTACCATGATCAACTCGACAATCTTTAGTATAAGCCCGGATTGGAACCGAAAGTCTTACAAAACGACTTTTTCTTTGACTATCGATTCGGATCCGTGCATGCATGTTTGAGATCTGTATTAGAGTTTATTTTTGACCATTTTTATTTAAGTTTAACTCTCTGGAATTTTTACAACTTGAGTCTATGCTTAACCGACTCATATGCATGTTTCCGATTTATGCTTAAAGTTGACTATTTTTCCCTTTTTGATATAAAACGTGATTTTTGGAAAAGTGAAAGAGTAGAAATCTTTATTACTGATTTATAAACTTGCACCGAAAATTTGAGATCAGTTGGAGGTCCAGATTTTGAGTTATGGCCGATATCGTAAAACTATAGCTTTATGTTTAATAAACGGCGCGTTTAGCGTATAACCTATTTAAGGCCACTTTTTGATATAAAACTTTTTACCCACTAATGTTATATAATATTTTGGGATTTTTGATGATTTTTATTTAATTTTTGGCTGATCGTATCATAGGTCGCTAAGTCAATTCGGTTAATGCCGGTTTTGACCGTTTAAGCCACAAAATGAGTTTTATACATCCTTTTGACCCCAAACCTTTTTCTACTGATTTTATTTGTTAAATAAATTATTTTGAGCATTCTGGAAATATAAAAATCTCAGCTTTCTTTTGAAAACCCGGAAACGGCTCTAATACGCCTTTCTAAGCGTTTTTAGCGCATAGTATGCGTTATACCCATATTAAACATATAAGGATTATACCTACTGATGTATTTAGCATATTTTTATAGAATAACAGTAAGTATAAGTTTTTGAACCCAGATTTCCAGTTTTGACATTTTTAGCCCTTGTAAAATTACTAAAATACCCCTACGGTGCATAGTTTGATTTTAAATGATATGTTTTGTATATGGGTCATACCCTACTGTTATAACATGTCAAATTAAGTATATTTACTGTGTAAATCAGACTTGTAACTCAGATTTCCAATTTAACTCTTTTATAATCTTTTAAATGACCAAAATGCCCTTATAAGGTATAAATTGAGTTTAAATTCATTCGGGGCATAATAGAACATAACTTGCTGATATTATAACATATTTAAAGCATATTATCTCACGGAACTTGCATATGACTCTTTTGGTTACCCGTAACGCTCTTTTAGCGCTCAGTTCGGTTTATGTAACTAGTTTGCATAAATTGACCGAAACGGGTCAAACGTTATCATTTTGTCTCAAAATCCAGAATGTATTTAGTATACCCTTATTATACAAGTATTCAAACTTGTCGGGTCTAAATCACATTCTATCCGGTCTTCGCTTAATCGTGCGCTTGAACCGTATCGTCCTTAAACTAACCGGTCTAAGCTTAGGCTTAAATAAAAGACCCGTTAGGAATCTAATAGGTTATTATAAACCTTTGTTCCAGAATAGGAGGCCCAGTAAAAGCTACCCTCACTTGCCAATTGTGATTCATACTTACTCAGGTAAATACTTTTAACTTATTTTCCCTATACGGGCTTGGGTTACGGTATATAGAATACCGCTTGATCGAGCGTACAAAATCTTGCACCCTTGGGTGTTCAATTGAATAATTTTGATCGGCTCGTTTAAACAGTCTTGTTTTACTTTAAGCCTTTGGGGGGTTAATGACCATGTCCTGGATATCCTTGGCATTATCTTACGAGATGGCCACGACCAGAGCACGGGGTGTAGGCGTACACCCGTTGTGTATAACTCTTTAGTGTGGTGTGTCTATTAATCTTTAACCCGGACAAGATCCCGGGCTACTGAACGCACGAGTAACATGTAATTCGTTCACAAGATTTTAATGCATAATTAGCCCAAGTTATAAAAATATTTTTATGCCATGTGCATTTAAATCAATTTTCAATCATTTTCAAAATGAGTGAGTTAATTTGTATTTACCAGTGTAAACTGACGTATTTTCCCAAAAGGTTAAGTGCAGGTACTACACGTACTAGGCTGGCTGTTTCCTAGAGCGTCCACAATAGTCTCGCAAGCTCGGACGACAATAAAACTGTTGAACAATTATCTTATTTTATTGATCCGCCTGTGGATCCGTTTCAACTACTCGTGATATTTAATATTACATTTTATTTAAAGTTGAAATGAATCTATTTCTGCTTCCGCTGTGCATTATTATATTGTGTTGTTTGTCTATGATGATGCCAACTACGTCACCATACCCCACACCGGGCCCACCGGTGACACGTGGAGATCGGGGTGTGACAATAGTCTTCCAAACCCAATGTCAACTTCTAGAAGGTGTCAGGACACTCCTTGTGATCCTACTACTACAAAAAAGCCTCGTACATGTTCAGACCACCAAATACGCTCAAGTGGATTACTTAATCCTTTATTGCAAACTAGACTTCTTTAACTCTCGAATTCGCGAGCCAAGACTTTACTACTAGGAAGTTAGTTCACTTCTTCCGGACCGCAGTAACCTTTACACTTCAAAAGTCTTCAATAATAGATTCATTGATGCTTCATTTAAGTGGCCGGTAACAAGAAATGAAGCAAAACAGAATCTCAAATCAAGAGCCTTCACTACCTTCCACTAAATCCCAATGCATCACCACTAACCCCTTCTCAGAAGCAGAATTTCACTATCCTTAGACATCGACTCTAAAGAATGTCCACACCTCCATGCAGCCTCACCTAGTTATCTATCCCCAGCTCCCATTGTACCTTTTATCCAATCTATACCAAAACAACACTCATTAGTCGAATCTCCACTCATACTTCCCCAACGAAACCCTTCACCTAGTACTAGTACAAGATCCCCTCAAAACGTTAAACCACTTATCACCACTGAACAAGAATAAATTCACAATTCCAGACCAGCTTACACACAAATGGTTATAACAGTAGTCGAGCTTTCAACGAAAGCAAAGGGTACCAATGGTTCTTTGACCGTCCACATGATCAGTTAACTCAAACTCTAACCAAAAGATCATCCAAACGAGCAATAGTTCACATGACTTGCCCTAACCTCTGGTTTCACTTATGTCGTCACCAGCACACCCACTAGTTCCATTTTCTCCATGTTTTACCCATCACCAGTACCTCATCCAAGTTCCCATGACAAACCCATAGTTATCCACAGGAATAGTAGTCAATAGGCAATAGTGATACACTACCTATATTCTACGTAGCGATAGCGATTAAATAGCGCCCACGATTTCGTGTTTCGCGATAAGGTAGTAGAGAATTAAAAAATAAAAAATAGCTATCTATAATTTATATATGTAATAGGGTTAATGGATTTAAACACCCCCAACTATAGTCATTTGGCCGATGGCACTCTCAACTTTCACTTTGTCTCAGACCACTCCCAACTTAACACATCGATTGTCATGGCACCCCCCTCGTTAAATATTCTCTAACCAGGTTAGTAAAATGAGCCTACGTGTCAATTTAAGCTGATGTGGTATGTCCTACGTGTCATTTAAACTGATTCATCATCCTTAAAACCACAATCCCTAACAACAGAAACTTCATATAAAAACCCTGTGCTTTTCCTTCTATCCACCCACACCACCGTCCTGCCTTCCACCTCACCATAACCCTACGCTGCCATCCACCCTATCCTGACTAACCACCAAAGATTATCCCTGCAACTCGCCGGAACCGCCAATCGCAGCCGATGAAATCCGCCGACCACCTGCAACTCGCCGGAACCGCCAATCGCAGCCGTTTAACCCCTTTTTTTCTTGCGTTATCTCTTATCTCCACCTCTATCCTGACTAACCACCAAAGATTATCCCGTATTTGGCTCGATTACATGCTTATCGGTTAACCCGCATCTAAATCCTATTACACCTCTACTACTTGAACCACCATTAGTATATATAGAGACTCACTGATGCCATTTCAACCTGCTGCAACCAAACTTTCATTTTCAATTTCTTCGATTTCTTGCATCTACAACTCGCCGGAACCATCCTACCTCCGGTCACCTGCAAATCGTGAAATCAGGAACTAGGAACAATAATCCATAATCAACAAGCTCAATTCTACCTTTAAGACCTTCAAATCTCACAAAAAAAAATCAGGAACTTTAAACAAAAACCCATTATCTAATGTAAATGTGCTGATCGAAGATTAGGGTTTCATACTTTCATCATCTTCAAAAAGAACATCGAGATATCACACGAAGAAAAAGAATCATCTGACTCATCTTCATCTTCAAGCAACCACTTACTCGACGAAATCATTCTCCAAATCCTAACCAAATCACCGAACCTAAAAGCCCTATCATCTACCATCTCGTCTCCAGACATTTCTTCTCAATCATCCTCCAAATCGATACCATATCCTTCACTGCACCTCCTGTAACCCTCCTACTTCTGATCACAACAAAAGATCCCTTAAAATCGTTTTCAGGTGGGGCGGTGGTGTGTGGGGGTAAATAGTGATAGTAAATGACGACTTGTGTAAATGGTAATGGTGGTGGTGGTGGATGTTAGCAGGTGAGGAAGTGGTGGCGGTGATGGTTGATGGTGGCAGTTGTTGGTGGAGAGAGGGAGAGGGAGATGGAGATGGGGAGAACTAGAGAGTGATGGGGCTCTGCATATATAAACATACATATTATATATATATATATATATATATATATATATATATATTAAATATAATAATTAGTATATAGATTTCTTTAAAAAAATAATTGGCCACATCAGATTTAAATGACACATCATACATGCCACATCAGCTTAAATTGACACCTAGGCTAATTTTCCTAACCTGGTTAGAGAATATTTAACGAGGGGGTGCCATGACAATCGATGTGTTAAGTTGGGAGTGGTCTGAGACAAAGTGAAAGTTGAGAGTGCCGTCGGCCAAATGGCCATAGTTGGGGGTGTTTAAATCCATTAACCCTATGTAATATACAAACTACTTTTACACTTTTTAAGTAAAAAATTACAAGTTCTAGGGATCGAATGTAAACTAGTGAAATATAATAGGGTTAAATGTTGACTGACCTAAACTTATTTAAACCCACTCGTAAACCAATTACGCTCCCCGGTCCACAGAATCGCCCACCTTACCCGGCCACAAATTTGATTTTTTGGCGACTCCAATGAAGTTTCTCAGCCAGAGTCAAAATCCAACACCCTAAGAAAACCTAATCGTAATCGAACAACAGACCTCGTCGATCCGGCAATTCAAATTAACCTAGCGACCTTTGATTTAAATAACCCAGAGATCTTCAAGAGTTTGACCTGGTAGTATACTCGTTCACCACGTCCCGTAATATAACCAACAAAAAGAAATATATGGCCAACTTACTCCTCGTATCCTCGACAAAGCCAAAAACCAAAAACTAATTTCTCATTTAATTTTGCATCGCACGTATTCAAGGAAAACAGTAAAAAAACGTTCACCCAATATTTATTCATTGTTTTCCGGTGCCACATACAGCATCACTCACCTCAAGAAGAAAACCCAAACCTGCTTTCTTTCATTCTTTTTTTTATCTTCCTTTGGTAAGCGCAATCACCAAAGACCTCTTTTATATTGTCTTTGATTTGCCCAATCTTCAACAAAGAAACAAAAAAAAATCCTCTAGACACAAAACTCGAAGAATAAAGGACAGCGATAACCCATACCGCAAAACTGGCAAACGATGATGGCCCTTGGTTGAATGAACCGATAAACAAAACTCTGCGAATCGTCTCAATGAAAAAAATATGTGTAATAACGAGCTTCGACTCTCATACCGCTTGTTAGGTCTCAAGTGGCGTAGCGGCACCAACACACACATAGAAACGATATAAACACGCAGACAGAAAATACGACACAAGAATTTTTCGTGGTTCGGTCCTAGTTGGGACCTACGTCCACGGGCTACAACTAGGTTATCTCATTAAGCTCAGACCAAAGATTACAATTCATAACTAGGATATATTAGAGAACAATTAGGTTAAACAACTTAGGACCAAGAAAACTAAACTAGGCGTGGCCCATGTCTTCTAATGTCGACCCCAAAAGCCCAATAAACCAAGGACTTCACCAACCCAACACTAAGGTTAATTAGTTTAGAAAAGAAAAAAACCAAGCCCTTTTAGTGTCGTATATTTGAACAAGCTAAACATCAAATCAAAGTTGTGGAAATTTCGAAGTCATTTACTAATTAAGTTGGTGTTTTTACGTCCAATGGCTATAGAAACATCATTGACATGCTAGCACACACCACTGACACATCATACGAGTCGTATATAGATATTCGACATCACATGTGTGTTATACTGAATAATTATACCAGTCTTATAAGGGGTTACAGGGCCGGCCCAATGGGCTTTTGACCCTAGGCACAAGCCTAGGGCCACCCAAATTGAAAGGCCTCAAATTTATTATGGGTTTTTTATATAATAGGCCCGTTTTTGAGTTTTAAATAAGATAGCCCAAACTGAAAGGCCCGTTTTTAGATTCAGTAGTTCAGTTTTAAAGAAAAAGGCCTCAGCCTCACACAAACAACACACGCAACTGTAGGTTGATTATCGAAGAACCAAACGTCACTGCAGGCGGCGAATCAGGCGGCGATGATGAAATTGAAGATCGAATCGGCGGTAAGTAATGACTAACGGCTATTTTTCCTCGTTTACATCTATATCAGATTATCATCTTCACTCTTTAGTTATTCCAATTTTCTTACAACAGTTTCGATATTGCAAACAAAGTCCAAACCGTGTGATTACTATTTACTGATTAAATCAGTTCTTCAATTATTAAATATCTGTTGTTCAATCTAATATGAAAGGAAAACATAAGGGAGTACAAAAACGCTTGTTACAAGTTAATCCTAGAGCCTTTTATGCTCCATGTGGTTGTCATAGTTTAAATTTAGTAATTTCTGATATGGCTATCTCTTGTAAAAAAGCTGAGGATTTTTTTGGAACCATACAACGTATTTATTCTATTTTTGCATCATCCACTAAAAGATGGAAAATTTTACAAGATAATATACCATATTTAACTCTTAAAGCATTATCACAAACACGTTGGGAAAGTCGGTTAGAAAGTGTTAAAGCAATTAGGTTTCAAGCTCCAGAACTAAGAGATGCATTAATGGATTTGTATCGTGATAGTGACAATCTTAAGGTTAAAAGTGAGGCTAAATCTTTAGTTGAAAATGAGTTGGAAAATTTTGAATTTTTATTAGCGATGGTTATTTGGTATGATGTTTTATATGTTGTTAATTTAGTTAGTAAAAATTTACAATCAAAAGACATGTGTATTGACGTTGCTATAAAACAACTAGATGGACTTATCTATTATTTTAAAAAGTATAGGGATGAAGGATTTGAAAAAGCTATGATTACGGCTTAGGAACTTGCTTTAAAGATGGGCATTGAACCTATTTTTCGTGAAAAACGTATTATTCAAAGAAATAGAAGATTTGATGAAAATGCTGATAATGAAACTTTGAAAACTCCTATAGACTCTTTTAGAACGGATTACTTTTTATACATAGTAGATCAAGCTTGTGTTTCACTCGAAAGTAGATTTGAGCAATTCAAAGACTTTGATAATATTTTTGGCTTTTTGTTTAGTATAAAAAAGTTAAAATCCTTTAATGAAGAAACTTTAGAAAAGAAGTACATTGATCTTGAAAAGTTTTGGAAACATGATAATCATGTTGATGTTAATGGTTTAGATTTATTTGAAGAACTAAAAATGCTAAGAGATATAATACATGTAGAGTCTGACACGCTTATTAATATACTAACTTATATTAAAAACTTTAATTCTTTTCCAAATGCATATATTGCGTATAGAATTATGTTAACCATTCCTGTAACCGTTGCTTCAGCAGAACGTAGTTTTTCCAAATTAAACTAATAAAAAATTATTTAAGATCTACAATGTCACAAGAAAGATTAAACGGTTTAGCTATTATGTCAATTGAAAGAGATTTTTTAGAAGAACTTGATTACGATTCTTTCATCAAACAATTTGCCTCGGTTAAAGCTAGAAAAATCAATTTTATTTAAACGTATATTAATTTATACAAAACATACAACTTTCAAAAAAAAATTTATAAACTTTTTAGTTTATAATTGCCGGTCCCAAGCCCGGGTAAAGGAGGAGGGTTTTGTTACTAAATACGTTGAAAGGGTAATTTTGCAAAAAAAGGCCTCCACTTCGAAGTTCGCTTAGGGTCTCCTAAAACCTAGGAACGGCCCTGAGGGGTTATACAACGTCGTATGAGTTATATTGATAATCATACATGCTATGTTTATACAAATCGTATGAGTTGGTGTACGTTCTTAGAAACTATACAACCGTTTGATGAGTTAGACTGACACGAAAGCGACAAATGTGACAAATCACACCACTAACAAAGGCCATACGGTTGAGGTGTACAAATTGGTTTTTTTTAGTAATCGAAATCGGTTATTAACCGGCCCGGTTTTTTTGGCTCAAAAAAAAAAACGGTTATTCATTAACCGGTTTCAAGTCTGAAAATGTCTAACCGGTTATGACCGGTTGATAAAAAAACCGGTTTTTTATGTTCAAGTTAACCGGTTAAAAAAACCGGTTTGTAGAAACCGATTAAAAAAAGGTAAAAAACCGGTGCTGCAGAAATGTTCACAGAATGTATTTTTTTTGCTATTTTTGCTGCTGTTTTTGCTGTTTTTAACTTTTTTTTTGTAAAATTCAATTTTTTAGATAAAAACTTAACAATGAAAGTATAAAAAGTTAAAACATTCATTAAGTCTCGCAACAAACGTTTTACATAATAATGAAAATACAAACGATAAACGTAACAAATGATAAACGGATTTACATAAACTTAAAATATTAATCCGCAAGAAGGTCCACTAATATATATATATTTTTTTAGTGGAACTACAATATTGAGAACCCGAACCCTCGTTTAATCTTCTTCAGCCGAACTCGAACCCGAACTATTTCGTAGGAATTCATCTAATTCGGCTTCTTCGTCGGTCATTGGGGTTGTCAATTCGGCTTCGACCTCGTCCTCGTAAACTTCTTCTTCGTAATCTAATTCTTCCTCGAGTGAGCGTTTGTCTTGACATCTCTCCGCCGCATCCAAGTAATCTTTTAAGCAAATCGACATCTCAACCGCCTTAGGTGTTAGTCGAGTCCTCCTTATCGAAATCACCCTACCACTAATAGAAAAAGCACTTTTCGAAGCTATCGTGGAAACTTGGACCGTTAGTAAATCTCGGGCCATTGTGGCTAAGATCGGAAATTGATCTTCCTTACTTTTCCACCAAGCCAACAAATCAAAATTTTTAAAGTCTTGTGAACTCATCATTTGTAGAAAGTTCGACCCACCATACCGACCGAGTTCACTACTACTAGTGTTACCACGATGCATTTGACTTGACTCATCATACAATTGGTTATAAACATACAAATCTTGATCTTTCGTACTTGAACCTTCACGCGGCGTTTCTCATTGACTCGTGAATGTGTGACGAGGTTGAGCCATATTTTGTTACATAAGCATCAAACAATTTTGAAAGTTGATCGTTGAAACGAGATTTTGCGACTTCACCAAAGTTTGGTTCTTGAGTGGTGTTTAAATTCAATTGGTGTGCAATTTTTTCAATCAAAGACCCGGTTCCAAAAATATTAAATGGCACAAGTGAAAACCGCCGGTAGTTCTTTAAAATATTTTCTTAATTTTTCCTTCATTGTATCCGCCATGTCACAATATGGTCTACCTCTAACCGACAACTCGTTTACTTTCAAACACATTTTAAACAAATTGTGAAGTACCAATGAACTTGTTGGATAATAAACCCCCGATAAAGTTTTTGTTGATGTTTTGAAAACTTGAAGCACTTGTGTAACCGTTTCAATAGTATCCCAACCCGATGGGTGGTAAGGCGAACACTTTCCACGACTAGCCAAAAGGTTATGAAATTCTATTAAACTTTCCTTTTGCAAAATAGCTTTTTCAAACATAATGCAAGTCGAGTTCCACCTATGAGCAACTTCCCAACTGGGTCCTAAGTATATTCGACCCGCTTCCTTACAAGTTTTAATGTATTTTGCATGTCTTTGCGTGTTACTAAATATACTTCGTAACATTCTTTTGAAAGCTTCTTTTTGTGGTTCAATAACCCTTATCCCGTCATGAACGGCCAAATTTATGATGTGTGCAACACATCGGCTATGGAAAAAAGTACCCTCACAAATCGGATTGTATTTTAATTTTAAACGCATTACCGCGCTCGTATTGTTTGAGGCGTTATCAAAAGATATTGAAAAAACTTTATTTTCCAATTTGTATGTTGTAATACATTTGTCGATTACTTTATATATAGCTTCACCAAACGTCGCTAGTCAAGTTAACACCGGTTTCTAATTTTTCAAAATAAGAAATTAATTCTAGTTTAGCTTTTTTCCGCGATTTTAAACAATCCCTCCTAAGAGTAGCACGACTTACATGGGTGTATTGTGGTTGAAAAGTTCGTTGAACCATCTTTATATAGCGTTGGTTGTCGAGAAGTGGTTGAACGGCAAACTTTCTTAGATTACAAACTTCGCCATTTCATCCCTAACCATATTGAAATTGTAGTTGAAAATATTAGCGCTATCACTTGCCATGGAAGCTTGACCACCAACGTGTTGTTGTTTCAAAGCCTTGGAAAACGGTTTTTCAATGTGTTGTTTCAAGGTGGAGTTTGCGGTTTCGGCGTAAAAGCCTTGACAATGATGACAACACGCATTTCTTTTACCGTTGGCCATCTCGCACAAATCAAAATGTGACCAAACCTCGGGGTTGCGCTTCGTTGGAACAACACGAATCACCGTGTCGGTTGTAGACTCGCCAACATTGACCGAATCATGGGCACTAGAGGTTGCCATAGCGTTTTGAGAGTTATCGAACAAGAATAAGAGACTTTTTTACAGTTTTTGAGAGTTCTCAAGTGTTGTGATTGAACCTAAACACCCATAAACCTTTTATACTTGTTGGAGATGATTTTTCAGCCAAAAAAAAAAAACAAAAAAAACGGCTAGTATTGGTGCCAAACGGTCATATGACCGTTAAATACATCTGGGCGTTTTTAACCGGTTAAAACTGGTTTTTTTATAATCGTTACCGGTTAACCGGTTTTTTAACCGGTTTTTTTGTTTAATCGATTAATTAACCGGTTTTTTAAAAAACCGGTTTTAAACCCGAACCGGCCTAGAAAATGTACAACCGATTAATAACCGGTCAAACCGGTTGTAACGGAACCGGTTAGAAAAAAAACCGGTTTCGGTTTTCTTTCCGGTTTCGATTACGTAATCAGTTTTTTTGTACACCTCTACCATACGGCCCCTATGACCTCTTTGCTATCTATACGGCCTAGTATAAGGTTGAGATGGTATACATATAGGAGCATCATTTTAGCTTCAACTAATCAAGCACATCAACTCAAAGAGCAATTAACTTAAATATTATCGCCAAAATACACATAATCAAACACATCAACTCAAAGAGCAATTAACTAAAAGATTATCGCCAAGATATACATAACTAGGTTATAACCCCGTGTATTACACGGGTTGAATAAATGAATTTTATATACTAAATAATAAAACAATATATCTTTAAAAACCTCTTTTATTGCACGGGTTGAATAAATATAATTTTATATATTAAATAATAAAAAGTTATATCTATAAGAACCATATTGTACGGGTTGAATAAATATAATTTTATATACCAAATAAAAAAGTTATATCTTTAAAACCTTTTGTTTTGCACGAGTTGAATAAATGTAATATTGTTTACCAAATAATAAAATAATAGATCTTTATGAAATTTCATTTATTACACGGGTTAAATAAATATAATTTTATATACCAAATAATAAAAAGTTACATCTTTAAAAATATGTGTATTACACGGGTTGAATAAATGTAATTTCCGTTACTAACAATAAAAATATATATCCTTAAAAAACCCCCGTGTATTGTGCAAATTGAATAAATTTAATTTTATATATCAAATAATAAAAAGTTATATCTTAAAAAACCTCATCTATTACACGGGTCGAATAAATGTAATTTTGTATAGTAAATAATAAAAAAGGTATATCTATAAAAAACCACGTGTATTACACGGGTTTAATAAATCTAATTTTATATACCAATAATAAAAAAAGTCATATCTTTCAATATACTAATGGATAATACTCGATGCGCAATGGATATGGTGATTGTGAATATGGTTCTTGAAAAGAAGATATATTATTCAAGAAGCAAATCAATATCTATTTGAGTGATAAAATGTTAGTACCAATTTCGAAAAATTGATTTATAAATTATGTAATAAAATTGATATAATAATTTTTTTAGTAATGAAAATAAAAGTATTTCATGTATTAATATAAAGTTTGGTTTTCGTGATAAATAATTTGTTTTATTTAAAAATATCTTAAATTAACAATTTAAATTTTAGAATCATATTTTATTAGAAAAATAGAAGAATGATATTCAAAATTTAAAGTAGGATGAAATTTAATATTAGTTCATTATTCATTTAATTAATATAAGATAAGTTTGGAAATGAGGTGAGAAAATCATAAAAAAAAAGATGTTGGGGTCCAAAAAGGTTAGAAAAAAAGAAGTTGGGGTTCAGATGTTAAAAAATTCCTTTTTGGGGCTAAAAGGGTAAAAGTGATATAACCACATGGGCCAAAATCGTAATTTACTCTAATATCAAATTAGATAACTAAGTTTGAATTTGAAGTAAATAGATAAATATAAAAGTAATAATTAAACTAAATAATATTTAGTAGGAGGATTATCTATAATTAATTAGAAGAGATTAAATTAAAATTATAATTATCCATAAGACATGGCCTAATATGATGACAAGTGTCTCAAAGTTGGTTTCTTTTATTATATTTTATTAGATTTATCACCCGCCGCAATGCGGCGGGGGATTCATTAGTTATATATCATGTTAGATGAAAGGCAAATGTTTCTCACATAACCACGGGCCTGTGTGTAAAATCGAGAAAAAAATAACTAAGTCGATCTCTGACTCGCACGTTGCGACAGACCAATAGACACGCAATAGATGAAAAAACGTTGAACCCCACACGCACGTTGCGGTGTGTTAACTCACAAATTTAGAGTGACACGTTAAGCGGAGAAATTATGAAAGATGAAAAGTATATAAGGGACCAAAGTTGAAAGTAAAAAAAATGTTGAGATTAAATTGTAAAAGATGAAAAGCTTAGGGTTGAAAGTAAAAAAAAAAATTAAAGGGGTTAAATTGCAAAAGATGAAAACTTTTAAATTAGAAGTGAAAAATAAAATTTATCAAAGGGGTTAAAATACCAAAGATTGAAACTTTAGACTTAAGTTGCCAAAGATTGAAACTTTAGAGTTAAAAAAGAAATCAATTTCAGATTATGAAAACAAAAGAGATAAATAGATTTAGTTAAATTGATGTTTAATATTATTATTATTATTTAATAAAAGAGATAAATAGAAAAATAAGGATCAGAAATTACCAGAGAATGACATGTACCCGCCGCAATGCGGCGGTGGATTCATTAGTTATATATCATGTTAGATGTTAGATGAAAGACAAATGTTTCTCACATGACCACGAGCCTGTGTGTAAAATCGAGAAAAAATAACTAAGTCGATCTCTGACTCACACGTAGCGACAGACCAATAGGCACGCAATAGATGAAAAAATGTTGAACCCCACACGCACGTTGCGGTGTGTTAACTCGGAAATTTAGAGTGACACATTAAACGAAGAACTTATGAAAGATGAAAAGTATATAAGGGACCAAAGTTGAAAGTCAAAAAAAAGTGTTGAGATTAAATTGTAAAAGATGAAAAGCTTAGGGTTGAAAGTAAAAAAAATTAAAAGGGTTAAATTGCAAAAGATGAAAACTTTTGAATTAGAAGTGAAAAATAAAATTTTTCACAAGGGTTAAAATACCAAAGATTGAAACTTTTGACTTAAGTTGTCAAAGATTGAAACTTTAGAGTTAAAAAAGAAATCAATTTCAGATTATGAAAACAAAAGAGATAAATAAATTTAGTTAAATTGATGTTTAATATTATTATTATTTAATAAAAGAGATAAATAGAAAAATAAGGATGAGAAATTACCAGAGAATGAGAATGACACCATGTACAAAAAGGATTTTTGTTTATTAGTATAGAAAGATTATATGTATAGATTTAGCAACAACTTTTCAAAATAGACATCAATTTTCAGCCTTTTTCAATTTCTCATGGCCAATCCGAAGGGGCCAAATAAGCTATGCTGACCAGTACTCAGCCGATGATTTTGGCTCTAAAATCCATGGAAAACATACGCACGGACCATATCCTATCCAACCATATGACACGTAGATACTTGTCGGCTAAATCAGCTCGCTAATCCATGTGTATCAACCGTCACTGCCACGTGGATACACTGGCTGAACTAGCCAAGCAAGGTAGCACATTGGATAACAGACGGCTAAGCCAACTCAATGCAAGTTTTTGTATTCCTTTTAGTTGGCTCGGCTTACTAATTTTCAGCTAGTGGCTATTGATAATACGGGCTTAGTCGGTGTTTTCTATTCCTTTCAGTCATTTTTATTCCATTCACTGAGTACCACTGTCTTAGCCAAGAGAGCTTACTTGGAGCCTTCTAATTGGCTTTGAGAAATTGGAAATGGCTGAAAAAGGACACCTAGTTTCGATGTAAGATTAAATATATTATGTATTAATATTTAATCTATAGCCATTATAATCATTTACATAATATAGATCAAAATATCCTATTAAGATAATTAGTTGGTAATTGTTGATGGACCATATTACCCTTATTAACTAATTAGGTTTCCTCCTGGGTGCTTATATAAGGAGACTTATGTGGAGGTTAAGGGGTTAGACAGTTACACCATTAGACAAACACCATAAGCAAAACATCACATTCGACCTCCATCTCCATAACTGATACCCTTTTCGGTTTAATCAGTCACCATCATTAGTCAGCACCCTAAGGAGGAACCAGATCATCTTGACAAAGATGTCGAACTCCATGTTGTCTTCTCTCACTGGATTCTCCACGTTGTCTGCGGTGACAGGTATGTTTTCATGTTTTCCCTTATGATTAAACAGAACTGATCCAACATGTGGTATCAGAGCATATGTTGATTAGTCAGTTCTGTTTTCATATCCATCAATTTTGGGATAGAAATCTGGAAAACAGAATTTTGATAACTTAATAAACCTAACAGCTGGTTTCGAGTCATAAAGGTCCACTCGAGATCACTGTTTTCGGAAAAAGATTAATCATATGTTCATTCGAAATCAACTGGATTATGTTTATGACCGAAATCTGTTTTAAAAACCTTAAAATTCAGGTTTCGGGTTCCAGAATTTATGTTTTATTTTTTTAGGGTTCATCATGTTCTAAGAAAGAACTCGAAAATTCCTTATGTTTTGGAATGAAATTAGGATTGATGAGTGTTTACATGTTTGATCCAATTTTATCTTTTAAGTTTATTCGAAAACTGTTAAAAGATATACAGTTATAATTTTCGAAATATTTTGATAAATTAGATCATCTTAAAACAGGAAATCATATCTCATAATCCCTTAGAATTCGAGTTTTTAGTTATTATCACAATAAACAACTATCAACAGTGGACTCGAGACCATCATATTACGACTTGAGACCATCAGACTCGACTCGAGACCATAAGGTCTCGACTCGAAATCATCAGGTCCTTAAACCTTCACAACTCGAGACCAACAGATCTCGACTCGAGACCATAAGGTCTCGACTCGAAATCATAAGGGCTCAGAAGTTTACAACTCGAGACAAAGGTCTCGACTCGAGACCATAAGGTCATAACTCGAGACCATAAGGTTGCGACTCGAGACCGTGGTTGCGACTCGAGACCTCATCATGAGTCGAGATCTCATAAGATATAGTAGTCGAGACCATGGTTCCGACTCGAGACAACAAGGTTGCGACTAGAGACCTCATAACTGACTCGAGATCTCATAACAAGTTCGATCCGCGCTAACGGGTAGTTTGCTACTAAATAAATGGTTTTGTAATTACTTAGTTTAATTTATCAGAATCAGATAATGCTTTACAAAACCAAAATGGCTTTACTTGAATGAGTTTCTGATGTATCATTTTTGGCCAAAGCTGATTTGATACATCTACTTATCATTCAAGTGTTACGAAAGCTATGTTGAGTGTGCATCATAAACATGAATGTCTTAATATCTGGCCAAAGCTGATTTAATTCCTTCATAGATGGCATACTTAACAAGTGCATAACTAAAGTGATTGTCTCAATTTCTGGCCAAAGCTGATTTGTCTTCGTTTAAGTAGAATTTTTAACTAAGTCTATTATTTTGATGTTAGTAATAGACAATATCACAGCTTCATAATGTAAAATGGTCATTATTTATGCCTGCCTTAGTTTAACGTGCCGTTAGATCACATTAGGACTTCTTCCTTAGTATCATAACTTGCTCATCTTATTTCCACTATCAGCGCCTAATTGGGGGATTCCACCTTTGACTGGTGATAACTTTGCTGCATGGAAGGATGCTCTCATGCTTACACTTGGATTGCTGGATTTTGACTATGCTCTAAGAGAGAATAAGCCAGCGGACCTTACCACTCAAAGTACTGCTGCTGAGCAGTTAACTCATGAAAAGTGGACTAGGTGTAACCGCATGTCTCTCATGTTTATGAAGCAGTCCATAAGCAATGCAATCAAGGGAGCCATTCCTGATTCTGAAGATGCTAAAACCTACTTGGCTTCTGTGGAGGCGCAGTTCAAGGGGACGTCTAAAGCACACGCTAGTACCCTTATCCTCAAGCTGGTGACAACTAAGTATGATGGGACCAGCGGCATTCGCGAGCACATCATGATGATGAATGACATGGCCAATAAGCTGAAGGGGCTGGAAATGGAAATCAGTGATGGTTTCCTTGTTCATTTTATCATTACTTCGCTTCCTTCATCCTTTGAAGCATTCAAGATCAATTACAACACTCAGAAGGACAAATGGACGATGAGTGAGTTGGTCGCTATGTGCGTACAGGAGGAAGAGCGTATGAGGATGGATCGCACTACTGATGTTGCTAACTTCACCACCTCCAACTCTAAGAAGAGGAAGAACAATCATCAGAGGAAGGATGCTTCTAAAATCCAAAGGCCCAATCCTAATACAAGTGCACCTTCCAGCTCTAAGAACTCCTTAGGCAGTATCCACTGCAAGTTCTGTAAAAAGACAGGACACATGCAGAAGGAATGCCCTGACTTTAAGGAGTAGCTGACTAAGAAAGGTAACGATTATTTTATGATACTTGAGTCCTATAATTTAAGTGTTCCTGCTAATTCTTGGTGGTTTGATTCTGGTTCTATGGTTCATGTTACCAATTCAACTCAGGGATTCCTTTCAATCCGGAAGCTGGAAAGAAACCAAAGAACGCTTAAGGTTGGGGATGATCGAGAATTAGAAGTGAAGGCCATTGGAACATTACAATTAGTTATAAAAAATGGTTTATGTATTGAACTTTATGATACCTTATATGTTCCTGAGGTAACTCGGAACCTTGTATCAGGACCAAAGTTAGACATGGACGGTTTTATTATTTCCCATGGTCATCGCAAACTCTCTATCCTCTATGATTCTGTTCTTTATGGTACTGGTGTTCTGGATGGTGGTCTCTATAAATTAGAACTAGATGATGGCTTTTCCAAATCTTTGTTGTCATGTAACATTAATGAATCACTCACAAAGATGAAAGAGAAACGAGACTTAGAGACTTCATCCATGTTGTGGCATCAGCGTTTAGGCCACATCTCAAAAGAACGATTAAATCATCTTGTAAAGGATGAAGTCTTACCTCCTCTTGATTTCTCTGATTTTGGAACATGTGTCAAATGTCTTAAAGGTAAAATAACATTAGCGAATAAGAAAGGTGCCACTAGGAGCTCTAATTTATTAGAACTCATTCACACTGACATTAGTGGTCCCTACCAAAATCGCTGGCATAACAGGACATACTTCATTTATCACTTTCATTGATGATTATTCTCGTTACATGTACTTGTATTTTATTAAGGAGCAATCTGAATCTCTAACAATGGATGATTATTCTCGTTACATGTACTTGTATCTTATTAAGGAGAAATCTGAATCTCTAACAACTTTTAAAGATTATAAGGCTGAAGTTGAAAAGCAATTAGATCGTCAGATTAAAGTTGTGAGATCAAATAGAGGCGGTGACTATTATGGAAGACATACTGATGTGGGTCAAGCTCCTGGTCCATTTTATGAGTTTTGTAAGGGCCAGGGGATTGTGAACCAATACACCATGCCTGGTACACCTCAGTAGAACGGTGTCGCTGAAAGAAGAAACCGTACCCTTATGAACATGGTGCGCAGTATGTTAGCCAACACTAATTTACCATTATTCCTCTGGACTGAATCGTTAAAAGCAGCTGTTCATATACTCAATAGAGTTCCTTCTAAGTCTGTCCCTAAAACTCCTTATGAACTTTGGACAGGAAGGAAACCGAGTCTTAAATATATGAAAGTATGGGGCTGCATTACTGAAGCAAAACTTTACAATCCTTTCCTAAGGGAACTTGACCCAAAAACAGTTACCTGCTTCTTTATCGGGTATCCTGATAATTCTAAGGGTTATCATTTCTATTGTCCTTCTCATGTCACCCGTATTGTTGAAACCAAGCGTGCTGCGTTCCTGGAGGATTTCAAGGTCAGTGGGAGCAGTACCAACCCTTACGAAGAATTGCAAGAAGTACAAGACGCGGGGGGGAGAGATTCGTCGCTTGCCATTACTCCGATTACTCCTCTTGTACCCAATGCAACTACTGTACCTGAAGCTACTGCACCAACTCCAAATTCACCTCCACAATCAGAACCTATTATACCTCATGACGAAGGCACATCAAACGCTCATAACCAAGACAACGCTGAACCCGATAATCCACTCAGGAGGTCATCTAGGCAAAGAAGGCCTACTAATTGGGATGATTATGTTACCTAGCTGACTGAAATGGATCTCGGAAAGGTCAATGATCCTATCTCTTACAATGAAGCCATTAGCAGTGATCAGTCTTCTGAATGAAATAAAGCAATGATTGATGAGCTTGAATCCATGAAGAAAAATGACGTTTGGGATTTGGTAGAATTACCCAGCGGAGTCAAACCCGTAGGATGCAAATGGGTGTTCAAAACAAAGTTGGATCCGAATGGGAACGTTGAACGCTACAAAGCGAGATTGGTTGCAAAGGGCTACACTCAGAAAGAGGGAATTGATTATCAAGAGACGTTTTCACCTGTCTCTCGTAAAGATTCATTAAGGATCGTTATGGCCCTAGTAGCTCATTTTGATTTAGAGCTGCATCAGATGGACGTTAAAACCGCTTTCCTTAACGGAGACTTAGACGAAGATGTTTACATGAAACAACCTGAAGGCTTTGAACCTGAAGGTCAGGAGCATCTAGTCTGTAAGTTGAAGAAATCCATTTAGGGGATAAAACAAGCATCACGTCAATGGTACCTCAAGTTCGACGAAGTCATGAAGAAGCAAGGTTTTATGAAGAATCAAGTGGATCAATGCACCTACCTCAAGATGAGTGGGAGCCACTTTACTATACTTGTCCTTTACGTAGATAATATTCTATTGGCAAGTAATAGTTTAGACATGTTGCATGAGTCGAAGCGTTTACTCTCGCATAATTTCGACATGAAGGATCTCGGGGATGCTTCTTACGTCATTGGCATCGAAATTCACCGAGATAGACACAAAGGGATCCTAGGATTGTCTCAGAAGGCTTACATAGATCGTGTCCTTACACGTTACAATATGAAACAGTGCAAACCCTCCGTCGCTCCAGTAGTTAAAGGAGATGTTTTCGGTTCATTCCAATGTCCGACAACAGAGGTTGAGAAGGAGCAAATGAGCCAGATACCTTACGCGTCAGTAGTCGGGAGCTTGATGTATGCTCAAGTCCGTACTCGCCCAGATATCGCTTATATTGATGGAATGCTAGGCCGTTATGTGACAACCCGACTTCTTGAGGTTAGTATTATCCTATTCCCCGACTCCTTTGTTGTATTTACATATCCTAGATCAGTGTGTTAGTGGGTATATGTTGCAAACCTGTACTTGTTAATGAGTAACGTATTGGAATACTGGATTTTGCTAAGACATCTTTCAACCAAAGATCCTTCGACCGAAAGGTCCAACCTTCGAAGGATCATATAACCGAAAGATCCAGCCTTCGAAGGATCACGAAACATAACCTTCGACCCAAGATCTATCCTTCGACCCAGGATAGGATCCTTCGACAATCCTTCGGACTAAGAAGGATCCTTCGAGCTAAGACCCAATCCTTCGATGTGAGGCCTTAACTTTCGGCCCAACTTGTTACCGGCCCAAACCCCCACCTATATTAAACAGCAGTTACGTAGAAGGCATAGAGTCAATCGAACAATTCCAAACCCTAGAAACCTTTTGGGCGACGGCAGAAATCAGGAACCTCCTGTTGTGTTCATCATCATATTCTCATCCATCATTCGGTTAGTATAATCCTTTGCATATTGTTCCTATGTGATGCTCTCAATTACATGATCTTGTTTGATAGATAGTTCATGCATGGAACTAGGGTTTAACAGGTAGGTGATTGATTGACGATTTCTGTGATATAATGTTGATTGATGTTATTGTTCCACGTTCTTGTTTCAATCGATTAGGGTTAATTTGGTGAATGGGTTCGGGTCGTTGTAGAACCGGACTAGGGTTAATCGGTTGTATTCTAGCCAATCGGATAGGCTATTGATTATTGTTGTTAGGTTATCATGATCTGTTTGAACATTACATCGTACATTAGAGCACAAGTATGCACTCATTCACACACGTTCACAGACTGACTCCTGGTGAAAACACAAAACGTGATTGCTGGATCGTATGATTAGGGTTTCTGTAACCGAAAGATGTTGTAATTGATTGTTAATTGTTAAGTGTAACCGAAAGATAACTGTGGTAGTCGAAGGATAACTGGCACGTTCGAAACATGACACTTGGTTCGAAACATAGCACTTGGTTCGAAACATAGCAGTTGGTTCGAAACATATCTGTGGTGATCGAAAGATGAGTGTATCGAAACATATCCGTTGTGTTCGAAAGATGAGTGTACCGAAACATAACTGTTGTTGTCGAATGATAACTGTGAATCGAAAGATGACTAATGTGTCGAATGATTAAATGAGAAATGATACGTGTTGTGCTTGTATGCAAACTGACTGTTATGTGTAACTATCATAGGGCTTGGTAAATCACTGTTGTTAAAAGAGTAATTAATTCTACCGAGCAATCCCAGGTGAGTTCACTACATTCGAGCATGCGTCCCAGTGGTTGGGGACAGTCAGTGGGTATCCCATGGGGGGGATAAGTCTTTGGGTAAAAACGAGTATATTGGTTAATATTCTCACCTATCATCTTTTGTAAGTCCCTCATCGGGTATTAGTTAGTAGCGCTACTTAGGTTTGGCACCCTCACCCCGTGCCTGTAGAGGACGGAGGTGAACTAATGACCCAGTCTGGCCCAGTACTAGATAGGAGTACGTGGGAAGGGCAGTCATGTATTTCAGGAGCCGTCCGTGTTTGGAAATGAGATATTAACAATATTACTTGCATTGGGTATTGAACTATTTTATATACAACGGGTAATCAAACGTTTTCTAAAACTGTGAACTCGCCAGCTTTGTCTGATACACGTGTTACATGCTCGCAGGTCCTTAGGTACTTGGAAAGCAGGAACTTGCTGGCTGGAGGGCGCGAGTGGTCATGGTTGCTTGATGGATTTATTATTAGACATTTATTTACTATGATTGATTGGATAACATTTATATTACGATACATTAATGCTTCCGCTAAACTTATGGTTTTTGAATAACTTATGTTGGGATTTCAGTATCTTTAAATAATGAAGTTTTATTTCAAACTTGTGATTCAATGTAATTGGTGGCTCATTGCTAGTCGTCACACGCCTAGCAGGGACACTCCCTAGGTGGTAATTTTGGGGGTGTGACAGTTTGGTATCAGAGCCACTGGTTATAGTGAATTGGTTTTAAAAATGTTTTATAAAAACCAGACTATAACTGAACTGATACGACATACTGATACGACATGGACCATGACACTCAGCTCCAGGCAGCAAGGTTCGTCTCTTGTTTACTATTGTATAATATAGTTAGTACATACTCATGATTGATATCACACTCGAACGCACACATGCCATTACAATACGAATTACTATGCTACCTGTCCATACTACGTGTTTTTAAGAGTAGGACTCTTCTTGTGTTTACATGATCTATGTTGTGATATCGACGGTCGTACTGTATGAATTAGGGGAAACCTTCTAACATGAGTAGGGAGGAACTGAGATAAGCATGCAAATCAGGTTATTATTATGGGTGCACACATAATAACAACGTGAGGTGCATGTGAGTCCCAGTAAATCTCGACTAGTGTGAAAAAGGAATCCCGCGTTGTTAGTCAATGTTGTATTAGAACCTCGAAAACTGTGAATACTATAGCAATACTTGACATTCGCCTGAAATGGTCTGTTAATTTGTTACTTCTTCCCATACTTATAGAATCATGAACGGACGTGGTGGAGGTCGTCGTGGTGGACGCGGTGGGCGTGGTGGAGGCCGCGGTGGCGGACAAGGCGAAATCCATATGACTCAAGCTGAGCTAGAGGCATTACTCAACGCCCAGGTGGCTGCAGCCTTGGCAGCTTATCAGGCTGGTATGACATGTACCAGACATTCTTTCCTTTGAATCGTGAACTTGAGTCTTACTTGTTGGTTTATTTTCTTTCGTTAATAGGTCAGCCGGCGCCACAAAACCAGCCTCACCCACCGGTCTGCACTTTTAAAACTTTCATGGATTGCAAGCCACAGACCTTCAGTGGCACTGAAGGGGCTGTAGGACTTATACGCTGGTTCGAAAAGGCGGAGTCAGTGTTTGCGATATGTAACTGCCCAGTTGGGGATAGGGTAAAGTTTGCAGCAGGCACGCTTCAGGATGGTGCCTTGACCTGGTGGAATGCCCAGGTCCAACTGCTAGGTATTGAGGCGGCGAACGCCACTACGTGGGATGATTTCAAGGAACTGATGAGAGAGGAATATTGCCCTCGAGACGAGATACAGAAGTTAGAGAATGAGTACTACGATCTAAAAATGGTGGGGTCTGAAATTGAGGCGTATGTGAAGCGGTCGTACGAGTTAGCTGATTTGTGTCCGACTCTGTCCCGACCCATGTCCCGAAGAATCGAGTTGTTTATTAAGGGGTTACCTCCACGGGTGAAGGGTTTAGTTACAGCGGCGAACCTCAATAACCTAACTCAGATTGTTAGATTGACGCATAAGATCGTTGACCAGGAAGTGGAGAGCGACTCATTGCCACCTCGTATTTCTAGCACTACCACATCTGCCACTACTTCCACTGCATCTGCTGTTGATAGCAAACGTAAGTGGAACGAAGCGGACAAGGGGTCCAACTCTGCACAGCCTCAGAAGAAGACGGATACTGGCAGCACCCGCAGTTTCAGTCAGACAGCATCAGTAAATCAGAACTCGAGTAACAGATCAGGGCAGGGATCATATGCGGGGAAGCTACCCTTGTGCAGCAAGTGTGATTTTCATCACAAGAGGCAGTGTACTCGAGTTTGTCATCGGTGTAACCGACCGGGGCACAAGGCCAGGGATTGTAGGACCACACTTCCAGCTCAGCAGCAGCCAGCGCAGCAGGCGGGTAGGCAACAGCCTCAGCAAACTCAGGGTAATCAGAAAGGGTGTTATCAGTGTGGGGCCGAGGGGCACTTCAAGCGAGACTGCCCTCAGCTGAGACAGAACACAGGGGGTGGTAACGGGAATAACAATGCAGGGAACAACGGGGGTAATGTTGCGCGTGGGCGCGGGTTTGTGCTGGGAGCTGGGGAAGCGCGGAACGACGGCAACGTGGTTACTGGTACGTTTTCAGTAAACGGTGTTATTGCTTCTATTTTATTTGATTCTGGTGCCGACTGGAGTTACGTGTCTTTAGAGTTTAGCTCCCAATTAGGGTTAAGTCCTACACTTCTTGTAATGAAACACATAGTAGAAATCGCAAATGGTAAAACAATCGAAGCTACACATGTTCTATTTGGGTGTAAAATCGATCTTCTGGGTCAGGTTTTCGACATTGACTTGATTCCTATTACTCTTGGAAGCTTCGACGTGATCGTTGGTATGGACTGGTTGTCCAAGTATCAAGCAGAGATTCTCTGTAAGGAGAAGATCATACGTGTTCCCCTTCCCAGTGGGGAATTTCTATCAGTTCAAGGTCATCGCAGCGGGACCCCAGTTAGCATTGTTTCGGCAATGAAGGCTCAGAAGTATTTGCGTAAGGGCTATTCTGCTATATTAGCTCTTGTTACCGATTCATCGTCTGATGAAAGGAAGATCGAGGATCTTCCAGTTGTTCGGGAATATCCTGACGTATTTCCTGAGGAACTTCCTGGTTTACCTCCACATCGTCAGGTGGAATTCCAGATTGACCTCGCCCCAGCGGCAGCCCCAGTTGCTCGTGCTCCTTATCGTCTTGCGCCAGGAGAACTGCAGGAATTATCAAACCAACTCCAAGAGCTGTTGGATAGGGGTTTCATCCGACCTAGCTCTTCCCCCTGGGGAGCCCCAGTCTTATTTGTGAAGAAGAAGGACGGGTCCTTACGAATGTGTATAGATTATCGCGAGCTCAACAAGATGACGATCAAAAACCGTTATCCTTTGCCTCGTATTGACGACCTGTTTGACCAGTTACAAGGGTCGAGCTTTTACTCTAAGATCGACTTAAGGTCTGGTTATCATCAAGTGCGAGTCAGAGAGGAAGACGTTCCCAAAACCGCGTTTCGGACACGATACGGTCACTATGAGTTCTTGGTTATGCCATTCGGGTTAACCAACGCACCAGCGGTTTTCATGGACCTCATGAACCGCGTGTGCAAGCCATACCTTGACGACTTCGTTATCGTTTTTATTGACGACATTCTAATTTACTCCAAGAACAAGGAGGATCACGAGCGGCACCTACGCCTTATCCTAGAACTCCTGAGGAGGGAGCAGTTGTACGCAAAGTTTTCTAAGTGTGATTTTTGGATACGGGAGGTACATTTTCTGGGGCATATAGTCAATGAGGTAGGCATACATGTGGATCCTGCCAAAGTTGACGCCATTAGAAATTGGGCGGCACCAAAGAACCCTTCGGAGGTGCGGCAATTTCTCGGTCTAGCAGGGTATTATCGCCGTTTCATTCAGAACTTCTCAAAGATTGCACAGCCACTCACCTCGTTAACACAGAAGAAAGTAGTTTACTCTTGGGGGACGAAACAGGAGGATGCTTTCCAGCTCTTGAAACAAAGGTTATGCAGCGCACCAATCTTATCTCTACCGGATGGCACTGAGGATTTTGTAGTTTATTGTGATGCTTCGATTCAGGGTCTCGGTTGCGTGTTGATGCAACGCGAGAAAGTGATAGCTTACGCTTCTCGACAGTTGAAGGTTCACGAGAGGAACTACACGACACATGACTTGGAGTTAGGAGCAGTAGTGTTTGCGCTAAAGATTTGGAGGCACTATTTATACGGTACGAAATGCACAATCTACACCGACCACAAGAGCCTTCAGCATATCTTCGACCAAAGAGAATTGAATATGCGACAGCGTCGTTGGGTGGAATTGTTCAATGATTACGAGTGTGCCATCAAATATCACCCAGGTAAAGCTAACGTTGTGGCGGATGCACTTAGCCGCAAAGAAACGAAACCTAAACGCGTTCGCGCATTACAGCTCACTATCCATTCCAGCCTTCCTGATAGGATTCGTACGGCCCAGACTGAGGCATTGAAGGAAGAGAACATTAAAACTGAGGGTTTGCGCGGTATGGAAAAACAGTTTGAACAGAGATCTGACGGCATCTACTACATCATGGGAAGAGTATGGGTTCCTCTGTTTGGTGATCTTAGAGAACTTGTAATGGATGAAGCACACAAGTCACGATATTCTATTCACCCGGGATCGGACAAGATGTATCACGATCTTAAGGTTATGTATTGGTGGCCGAATATGAAAGCCCTCATCGCCACGTACGTGAGTAAATGCTTAACTTGCGCTAGAGTTAAAGCGGAACACCAGAAGCCTTCGGGTCTACTACAGCAGCCAGAAATACCTATATGGAAGTGGGAACAGATCGCTATGGATTTCGTTACTGGATTACCAAGAACTCAGGCTGGAAACGACACTATATGGGTGATTGTTGATCGACTCACGAAATCGGCACATTTTCTAGCAATCAAGGAAACAGATAAGTTTTCGCAGCTTGCAGCAGTATATCTTAAGGAGGTAGTTGCTCGGCACGGAGTGCCAACTTCTATCATCTCAGATCGAGATCCGCGCTTTACTTCTGAATTATGGCAGTCTATGCACAAATTGTTCGGTTCGAAACTTGATATGAGCACCGCTTACCACCCACAGACGGATGGTCAGAGTGAGCGCACTATTCAGACACTTGAAGACATGCTGCGGGCATGTGTGATCGATTTTGGGAGGGGATGGGAAAGACACTTGCCGTTAATAGAGTTCTCCTACAACAACAGCTACCACACAAGTATTCAGGCAGCTCCGTTCGAAGCATTGTATGGGCGGAAATGTCGTTCTCCTCTCTGTTGGGCGGAAGTAGGTGACAGTCAACTCACAGGTCCTGAACTCATTCTGGAAACTTCGCAAAATATAGCTCGGATAAGGGATCGTATGGCAGCAGCGCGTGATCGTCAGAAAAGTTATGCTAACAAGCGTAGAAAGCCTTTAGAGTTCGAAGTTAATGATCGGGTTATGTTGAAAGTTTCACCGTGGAAGGGCGTTGTACGCTTTGGGAAGCGTGGCAAGCTTAATCCACGTTACATTGGGCCATTCAAAATTCTTGAGCGGATCGGTAAAGTCGCTTACAGACTCGAGTTACCTGCGGAATTAGGTAATGTTCACAATGTCTTTCACGTTTCGCAACTAAAGTAGTGTCTGGTTGATGAGACACTGGTTGTGCCATTTCAAGAGCTCAAGTTGGATGACAAGCTGCAGTTTGTTGAAGAGCCTATTGAAATCATGGATCGGGAGGTCAAGGTGCGTAAACACAGTCGAATTCCGATTGTTAGGGTTCGTTGGAATTCAAGGCGTGGACCGGAGTTCACGTGGGAACGCGAGGATCAGATGAAACTAAAGTACCCTCACCTCTTTCCCAAAGACAAGGCAGAGTCAAGCAAAACTAGTGAATCTCGGGACGAGATTCCCCTTCAAGTTGGGGATGATGTAACACCTGAGGAAAATCCGCAACAATCTTGAATTGTCACTTCACTCTCTTGTACCTGCTTGCCAAATTTCGGGACGAAATTTCTTTCAAGTTGGGGATGATGTGACAACCCGACTTCTTGAGGTTAGTATTATCCTATTCCCCGACTCCTTTGTTGTATTTACATATCCTAGATCAGTGTGTTAGTGGGTATATGTTGCAAACCTGTACTTGTTAATGAGTAACGTATTGGAATACTGGATTTTGCTAAGACATCTTTCAACCAAAGATCCTTCGACCGAAAGGTCCAACCTTCGAAGGATCATATAACCGAAAGATCCAGCCTTCGAAGGATCACGAAACATAACCTTCGACCCAAGATCTATCCTTCGACCCAGGATAGGATCCTTCGACAATCCTTCGGACTAAGAAGGATCCTTCGAGCTAAGACCCAATCCTTCGATGTGAGGCCTTAACTTTCGGCCCAACTTGTTACCGGCCCAAACCCCCACCTATATTAAACAGCAGTTACGTAGAAGGCATAGAGTCAATCGAACAATTCCAAACCCTAGAAACCTTTTGGGCGACGGCAGAAATCAGGAACCTCCTGTTGTGTTCATCATCATATTCTCATCCATCATTCGGTTAGTATAATCCTTTGCATATTGTTCCTATGTGATGCTCTCAATTACATGATCTTGTTTGATAGATAGTTCATGCATGGAACTAGGGTTTAACAGGTAGGTGATTGATTGACGATTTCTGTGATATAATGTTGATTGATGTTATTGTTCCACGTTCTTGTTTCAATCGATTAGGGTTAATTTGGTGAATGGGTTCGGGTCGTTGTAGAACCGGACTAGGGTTAATCGGTTGTATTCTAGCCAATCGGATAGGCTATTGATTATTGTTGTTCGGTTATCATGATCTGTTTGAACATTACATCGTACATTAGAGCACAAGTATGCACTCATTCACACACGTTCACAGACTGACTCCTGGTGAAAACACAAAACGTGATTGCTGGATCGTATGATTAGGGTTTCTGTAACCGAAAGATGCTGTAATTGATTGTTAATTGTTAAGTGTAACCGAAAGATAACTGTGGTAGTCGAAGGATAACTGGCACGTTCGAAACATGACACTTGGTTCGAAACATAGCACTTGGTTCGAAACATAGCAGTTGGTTCGAAACATATCTGTGGTGATCGAAAGATGAGTGTATCGAAACATATCCGTTGTGTTCGAAAGATGAGTGTACCGAAACATAACTGTTGTTGTCGAATGATAACTGTGAATCGAAAGATGACTAATGTGTCGAATGATTAAATGAGAAATGATACGTGTTGTGCTTGTATGCAAACTGACTGTTATGTGTAACTATCATAGGGCTTGGTAAATCACTGTTGTTAAAAGAGTAATTAATTCTACCGAGCAATCCCAGGTGAGTTCACTACATTCGAGCATGCGTCCCAGTGGTTGGGGACAGTCAGTGGGTATCCCATGGGGGGGATAAGTCTTTGGGTAAAAACGAGTATATTGGTTAATATTCTCACCTATCATCTTTTGTAAGTCCCTCATCGGGTATTAGTTAGTAGCGCTACTTAGGTTTGGCACCCTCACCCCGTGCCTGTAGAGGACGGAGGTGAACTAATGACCCAGTCTGGCCCAGTACTAGATAGGAGTACGTGGGAAGGGCAGTCATGTATTTCAGGAGCCGTCCGTGTTTGGAAATGAGATATTAACAATATTACTTGCATTGGGTATTGAACTATTTTATATACAACGGGTAATCAAACGTTTTCTAAAACTGTGAACTCGCCAGCTTTGTCTGATACACGTGTTACATGCTCGCAGGTCCTTAGGTACTTGGAAAGCAGGAACTTGCTGGCTGGAGGGCGCGAGTGGTCATGGTTGCTTGATGGATTTATTATTAGACATTTATTTACTATGATTGATTGGATAACATTTATATTACGATACATTAACGCTTCCGCTAAACTTATGGTTTTTGAATAACTTATGTTGGGATTTCAGTATCTTTAAATAATGAAGTTTTATTTCAAACTTGTGATTCAATGTAATTGGTGGCTCATTGCTAGTCGTCACACGCCTAGCAGGGACACTCCCTAGGTGGTAATTTTGGGGGTGTGACACGTTATCAGACTAATCCTGGCCTAGATCACTGGAAAGCAGCTAAGAAGGTACTTCGATATCTGCAAGGGACGAAAGACTATAAACTGACTTATAGAAGAAGTGATCATTTAGAAGTGGTGGGCTATTCTGATTCTGACTTTGCAAAATGCAAAGATGACAAGAAATCCACTTCGGGCTATACCTTTATGTTAGTAGGCGGCCCTATCTCATGGAAGAGTCATAAACAACAGTTGACCACAACTTCCACAATGATGGCAGAGTACATTGCTATTTATAACGCAACCTGTCATGGAATGTTGCTTAGAAATCTGGTCACTGGACTCAAAATTGTTAATTCCATTTCTAGACCATTGAAGCTTTACTGTGATAATTCAGTTGTCGTTAGTTTCTCGAACAGTAACAGTTCGACTAGAGCTGTTTTATATCTCGATACAAAATATCTGTTCGAACGTGAACGAGTTGAGGAAAATAATCTTTGTATCGAGTATATTAGTACTAAAGATATGCTTGCGGATCCGATGACTAAAGGTCTCCCTCCTAAGATTTACGAAGAACATGTTCGGAAAATGGAATTTAGTAAAGACCTTATTTAAGCATATTGTACTAGCTTATGTTTTATGATTAATGAAATTTCCTTAGTTTGATTTTGTATGTCTCTTAGAATATGTTCAGCCGGTATAATGGCATATAGACAAGTAAAGTTACAAATCAAACAAGGGGCTAATGCGTATTTTGATCATAACGATTAGGTTTTAAATTAAGGCTATAGTATGATTAATGGGGGTCCTGAGTCGCATAATGATTCAACGGTTGTATTTCTCTGCTATAGTACTTGTTTAAGGCTAAAATGAGTGTTAACTCCTGATCAGGCTTATCTAATACTCATAGTAAATGATTACTCGGCTAAGTGGGAGAATGTAAGATTAAATATATTATGTATTAATATTTAATCTATAGCCATTATAATCATTTACATAATATAGATCAAAATATATAATAACCTATTAAGATAATTAGTTGGTAATTGTTGATGGACCATATTACCCTTATTAACTAATTAGGTTTCCTCCTGAGTGCTTATATAAGGAGACTTATGTGGAGGTTAAGGGGTTAGACAGTTACACCATTAGACATACCCCATAAGCATAACATCACATTCGACCTCCATCTCCATAACCGATACCCTTTTCGGTTTAATCAGTCACCATCATTAGTCAGCACCCTAAGGAGGAACCAGATCATCTTGACAAAGATGTCGAACTCCGTATCGTCTTCTCTCACTGGATTCTCCACTGCACTGTCTGCGGTGACAGGTATGTTTTCATGTTTTCCCTTATGATTAAACAGAACTGATCCAACATTAGAAAGTTTTTGGTCAACTATGTATATTTTGATAATTTTCTCATTAATTAAAATGTTAGGTATCAAACCAATTGAAATTTTTCCCAAGTTTTGATGCATAAAGCATCCTAAATCCCTTTATTCATACAATTGTAATTGATACATGCCCGACTTCCACATCACCGATCTAACTCCACGTCCACCATGCACGCAACACCCCAGAAGTAGAGAATTATTTGCATTGTTTCCCTTTTACTCAGTTTGAATTATTAGATTTCTTATTTGTAAGCCTTATAAAGGCCTTTGAATTTTATAAAATACGAAACAGAAAAGTGAAGCAAAAATAGTCGTTTCTTTATCTTGTGTTCTATGAGCTTGATCCACTCTACGGATCCATATCAATAATATAGGTTTTTTTCATCACAAGTAAGCGGGTCAGCCGGACCTGTCCATTTGACCAATAATAAAAAGACGCATTTCAACCTGAACCTGTTCTAAATCGTTACCTCAAACTCAAAGGCATATAACGGCCACCTCTATTCTCATCTATAGCACGAGACTAAGGCACCTAATTGTCACTAGCAGCGACAATTCACAAACTAACAGACAGCAACCAGCCAAAAATTTAATGGGTTGCTTTTGGGACCGAAAGAAACATGCCAAGCAATGAATTACGAGAGATCTCATTGTCAAAATGGGCCACAAGTGTAACCACTCATCCCCTACTCCACCAGTCAAACATTTAAAACATTAGTTATCCCATAATTATCAGACCATTCTTACATCACAAGTAGATAGTTTGGAACTCAACCTACACATAAATCTAAATACTCTTTGTACTAATGTTGTTAGCGACCAGCACGAGCAGCCACAACGATAGTATTATAAATCAATATCTGTCTCGTTTATTGTTCTGTATTTATATAAAGACAAGGGGGACCATGAAAACCACCTGTGAGTTTTGCAGCCTATACTTGGTCATAGGGCGTCTAAGAGCCATAGCTTTCTTTCATTTTCGAGCCATGTGTAACAAGGACCGGTGATTCCGGCATCATTCACGGAAAGATCTTGTTGATATTGTTTGCCTCATTCGATGGGGATATGCGATGCTACCTTTTTTAATCACTAGGCCCACTTCAACAGGCATAAACTTATTCTTTCTTGAAAACCTTCAATTTCTGCACTTCACATCAAGGAAATTGCAACGAATAACAACCTCAAAATACATAAGGTTCTCTTGCTAAAGTGTGGATATCGGTCGACCTCTTAAGAAAAAAGATATTTTGTAGGAATATTTTCCATATATCTCTTTGGTTTTGTTCATCGCAAAGCATGTTCTATGAACAAAGGAGGTGTTTGTATGAACAAAGGAAAGGAGGTGTTTGTATAGTGGCATAGACTACAACCAGCAGGAGTAGCACCTGGTTGTGTTAAGCTTTAAGTCAATAACTAATTTGTTGTGATCACAAAGAACAAGCCCAATCAGACTGATAAGCCCAGTGCAAATGACAAAAGCCCAACTCAAGAACGAAGAAGCAAAAGGGAGAAAGCTTTACCTGCCAAACTAAGGGACTACAAATTGACATGAGGAAATAGAGCAGGGTTATTTAATTAAT
The DNA here is from genome assembly GCF_002127325.2 of Helianthus annuus. Taxonomy (NCBI): domain Eukaryota; kingdom Viridiplantae; phylum Streptophyta; class Magnoliopsida; order Asterales; family Asteraceae; genus Helianthus; species Helianthus annuus. Next base: position 71,208,725 of record NC_035444.2, on the reverse strand, counting down.
TATTTGTCCTTTATAGAGTCATGTGGTTGTCATTGGGTGGGGTATGTTGAATGTTAAGAAAGTTGTTAGATCATTCTCTTCCCACCCTAAATCCCTTCTGTAACTTCTCATCCCCAATTCTATCAATACAATCATACCTATCCCCTTTTCAATTGAATCCTTAATTCATTAGATTTACAGTTATCACACAACATTGGTGCTTTCATTGGCCATTAGCTATGGCTGATGGTACTCGATTCAAGGTTTTGGATGATCATATTCTCAAATTACAGGAAAGTCATCGGGAATTATCATCTCAATTGGCTACAGCAGCTCGCCAATCAGATGTAGCGTTAATTGCAACTTCACTAGAGGATACGAAGCAAGCAGTCAACAAACTGTGTGTTCAGGTTGGATTATTGGCTAAAAACAAATCCTCTACGTTCGATCCTTCGGGTAAATCTGATTTCTCTTCTTCTGGTTCTTCTCATAACCCTGATTCCTCTATTTTTGGTCGTCATAAACCGGCTCCAATTAATCTGCCCCGATTCGCTGGTTCGCATCCCGAACGCTGGGTTGCGCAGGCAAATCGTTACTTCGACTTCTATCATATTCAGGCAGAGGACCGTTTATTGATTGCTTCATTTTATTTTGATGATATCGCGGCTGATTGGTATGATTGGATGGATCGTCATGATCCGATTGCTACGTGGGGTGCGTTTACTACCGCTCTTATTAAACGTTTTTGTCAGAAAACGCTCGAACGACCGGAAGGGTTGTTGGCCAAATTGCAACAAACTTCAACTGTGGAAGACTACCGACATCGCTTCGAAGAGATTTCCAATCGGACTACGGTGACTCTTCCGCCGGAATTTCTCATTTCATGTTTTATTTCTGGGCTTAGGTTGGATATTAAACAATCTGTCTTAATTCATAAGCCCAATACATTAGAAGAAGCAATGGAGAAAGCCCAATTACATGAGAATCGTATTAATATGGAGCGTGGAGTGGGCCGCGTTTCGTTGGGCTCAGGTAAGCCCATTCTTCCTACACCAAAAATTCAACCCAATGCTTTTACAAGTGTTTCCTCCCCTGTCTCTTCTGCTCCTAAACTTTCAACAACTACTGTGGGATTTCGCCGTTTATCTCCGGCCGAGATATCTCAAAAACGGGCATTAGGGCTTTGTTTTCGTTGTGATGAGAAATTCACGTCGGACCATAAATGCAAAGCTGCTCCTCAGCTGTTATTCTTCGATGATGATCCGGGACCCGAAACGACCTCCGACTCAGGTGGCTGCGATACACCTGACTCGGTTTTAGCAGAATCCTTGCAATTGGATGAGGTAAAATCACACTCTTCCATTTCTTATAACGCCTTAGCCGGTGGGTGTTCGGCTTCTACATTACGTTTCCAGGGCACGGTTAAAGGTCAAGCAGTACAAGTTTTGTTGGATGGTGGCAGCACCCATTGCTTTGTCCAAACAAGAATTGCTAAGTTTTTAAACCTTGCTATTGAATCTATTCCACCGTTTTCTGTGTTGGTTGGTAGCGGCGAGCGTTTGCCGTGTACCGGAGTCGCTAGACAAGTGGAATTATGTATTCAGGGCTCTTCAGTGTTGGTTGATTTCTTTGTCCTCCCTCTTCAAGGGTGGGATATGGTATTGGGTGTTTCATGGCTCTCTACTTTGGGCCCTGTTCTCACGAACTATGCTACTTCTACTTTCGAATTTACATTGGGGGATAACCGTGTATGTTGGCAAGGGGAGACTACCACCACAGCTGAACCGATTCAGTTCCATGGTTTAAAGAAATTAGCTCAATCTTGTGCTATTGCTCATTATTTCCACTTGCATTTGTTACCCTCCCAAGAGGCTCCACTTCCACAGGTTCCACCAGACATTCAACAATTATTGGATGAATTTTCTCAAGTATTTCAACCACCTATAGGGCTGCCTCCTACACGACCACAGGATCATGTAATCTCTCTACTTCCGAATTCAACTCCGGTTGCGGTTCGTCCTTATCGATACCCTCATTTTCAAAAGCAAGAAGTGGAACGCCTTGTGAATGATATGCTGGTTCAGGGCATCATTCGACCGAGTTCTAGCCCATTTTCATCCCCGGTCCTACTCGTCCGCAAGAAAGATGGAACATGGCGTTTTTGTGTGGACTATAGAGCTCTCAACGCTATTACTATTCCGGACCGGTTTCCCATCCCTACCATTGATGAGCTTTTTGATGAATTGCATGGCGCCTTCTATTTTTCTAAATTGGATCTACTGTCGGGCTACCATCAAATCCGCCTTCAAGAGGGTGCAATTGACAAAACGGCATTTCGCACACATGATGGTCATTACGAGTTCCTCGTGATGCCTTTCGGCCTCACCAACGCCCCATCTACGTTCCAACGATTGATGAATGACGTGTTTCGACCGTTTCTTCGACGTTTTGTCCTCGTTTTCTTTGATGACATTCTCATCTATAGCCCCACTTGGTCTGATCACTTGTCTCACCTACGGTTGGTTTTTCAAACCTTGCTTGACAATAAACTTGTGGCCAAATTGGCTAAATGTGTTTTTGGGCAAACAACAGTGGGTTACTTGGGCCATGTTATTTCTGCCCAAGGCATTGAGGTAGATCCTGATAAAATTAAGAGCATCCAAAACTGGCCCACCCCACAGACCGTTAAGGATGTTCGTAGTTTTTTGGGTTTATCCGGATATTATCGCCGGTTCATTCACCACTATGCATCTATCGCTGGGCCTTTATCTGATTTGTTGAAGAAAGATCAGTTCGTATGGACCTCCCTCCAAGAGGAGGCTTTTTGCAAATTGAAAACTTTGCTTAGTACAACACCAGTCCTTCGGCTCCCTGATTTTTCAAAACCCTTCACGGTGGAGACGGATGCATCCGGCACCGGTATCGGCGCCATTTTATCTCAAGATAAGCAACCTATCGCTTATTACAGTTTGAAGTTGAGCCCTCGGATGCAGGCCGCCTCGGCCTACCAACGGGAAATGTTCGCAATCACACAAGCCATCGCCAAATGGCGACAGTACTTGCTCGGCCGCAAATTTCAAATCATAACTGACCAGCAATCACTGAAAAATCTCCAGGACCAGGTGATTCAAACTCCGGATCAACAAAAATGGTTGGGGAAGCTGCTCGGGTTTGACTTTGACATTCTCTATCGACCCGGTAAGCTAAACACAGCAGCTGATGCTTTATCTCGCGTCTTCTCATCACAGATGTTAGCTCTATCCAGCCAAGATTCCTCTTTTTTGGTGGATCTTCAAGGTAAAATACAAGCTGACCCAACCCTTCACCAATTGTACTCTGAAGTACTTCGGGTCCCCTCGCAATTTCCTGATTACCAAATTCAGAATGGGCTGCTCCTTTTCAGAGGTCGCCTGGTTATTCCTACTGATTCGGAGCTCCGTCAACGCCTCTTATCTGAGTTTCATGCTTCCATTTCGGGCGGCCACTCCGGCATCACGCGTACATTTCACCGGTTGGCCTCTACCTTCTTTTGGAAACATATGCGAAAAGATGTCAAGTCCTTTGTTGCAAACTGTCAGGTTTGCCAGCAGGTTAAATCGTCATCAGTTTCCCCAGCCGGGCTGCTACAACCCCTGCCGATTCCATCCTTGCTATTCGAGCACATTGCCATGGATTTTATTACCGGCCTTCCCATGTCGCATGGCTATTCGGTTATTTGGGTTATCGTTGATCGCCTTTCCAAGTATGCTCACTTTATTGCCCTTCCGCCCTCTTTCACTAGTGTTTCGGTTGCTACCCAGTTTGTTCAAGAATTTGTCCGCTTACATGGTATACCACTCGACATCGTCACCGATCGGGATCCTCGTTTTATGGCTGATTTCTGGAAAGAACTCCACCGTTTACAAGGTACCACCTTATCGTTTAGTACCGCGTACCATCCGCAGTCGGATGGCCAAACTGAGAGCCTTAACAAATGTGTGGAGATGTATTTGCGGTGCTATGTTATGGATCGACCTAAGGATTGGTTTACATACTTACCATGGGCTGAGTATTGGTACAATACGTCTTTTCAGACGGCTGCCCAAATGACCCCTTTCGAAGTGGTGTATGGCCGTAAACCGCCTAATCTGACCCGTTACATCAAAGGTACAACTACAAACTCTCTGTTGGAGTCTCAATTGCTGGACCGTGATACGGTTTTAACTACCTTAAAGTCTAATTTGCTTCGAGCACAATCCCGTATGAAAACTTATGCGGATTCTAATCGTCGTGATGTTCAGTTCGATATCGGAGACTGGGTCTTTGTTAAATTACAACCGTACCGTCAACACTCGGTCCGCCTCCAGCGCCATTATAAGCTGAGCCGTCGTTTTTTCGGTCCATATCAGGTGCTGGACCGCATTGGCCCGGTTGCATATCGGCTTAACCTTCCTACTGAGGCTCGCATTCACAATGTTTTTCATGTCTCCATGTTACGGAAATGCACCGGCAACCCAGTTCAACAAATCACTCCGTTACACTTGGTGGATTCCTCTTCCAAAATTGCTCTTCAGCCGCGTCATATTCTGAACTCTCGTACTCTCTTGCGAGGCAATACTTCGGTCCCTCAACTGTTGATCCAATGGGATGGTTTGGACATATCAGATGCCACTTGGGAAGATACTTCTGTAATTCAGCAATCCTTCCCAGCCTTTAGCCTTGAGGACAAGGCAAATTTTAAAGAGGGGGGTAATGTTGTGATCACAAAGAACAAGCCCAATCAGACTGATAAGCCCAGTGCAAATGACAAAAGCCCAACTCAAGAACGAAGAAGCAAAAGGGAGAAAGCTTTACCTGCCAAACTAAGGGACTACAAATTGACATGAGGAAATAGAGCAGGGTTATTTAATTAATTATTTGTCCTTTATAGAGTCATGTGGTTGTCATTGGGTGGGGTATGTTGAATGTTAAGAAAGTTGTTAGATCATTCTCTTCCCACCCTAAATCCCTTCTGTAACTTCTCATCCCCAATTCTATCAATACAATCATACCTATCCCCTTTTCAATTGAATCCTTAATTCATTAGATTTACAGTTATCACACAACATAATTCAACAGTTACGGACAATACTTTCTTCCCCCAAACAAAGTTTTATGTCAAGAACAATTATTTAAAAAGAAAGTTTTAAACATAAAACTCAAGTTGAAATTAAAATTCCTTTAAAAAAACTCATAGGAAATTACGAATTAAAAAACCCTATATCGACAATTAAAACCCCAAAATATATCAGTAATCCGACCCATTTCTACAAAGAAAATTTGATAATCCTATCTAATATAATAAAAAAACCTTTAAATATACATACTAAAATAGGATAATAGTGACAAGGTAAAAAAAAGTTGACGGGTCCAAGAAATAGTTTATAGATCACCTTATCCAATCTTCTCTAAGACCATAAACAACCGACTTACGTCCATGCCACATGGAATGGGTCACAGCGTGGAAGGGTGCGAAACAGCATTGGACGATTCACGTATGAGGAGGGTGGTTGGGCGTGGAGGTGGATTCAAAGGGTGGGGTCCACTCATACGGCTATATTACCGTTTTAAAGAAAAAAATAAATTTTAAATAAATTTCAAACAATTCAAATATAAACCCTCCTCTAACATTTTTATACCATCTACTGACTTTTATGTAATGTTCCGTATTTCCTTTACATTTTCAATTAATTGTTATTTGTATTTGAAATTCAATCCTTGTAATTCCTAGACATTTATCCTAATAGAAATCACGTTTTATATTATACTTGCACAATTAATCTTGCATTGTACGCAAACAATCACGAAATACACATTTATATATAAAGACCGAGTCATACACCAAGAATATATTTTCTCGGAATTATATTCAAACATATCACACATGCTTGTTCATACATTACACATGCTTGTATACACCTTAAAATGCCTAAAACATACTTAACTATGTGATTATAGTATAAAATAACATACAACCCAACTATAGGGACTAAAAGTGACATTTTTGAATTTTTTTTGTTTTTTTGGTCTTACGGTCTGCAAGGACCTGGTCTGGCAGACTCTATTTCAGCTCGCAAATTTTGTCATTTTTAAACCTTCCCTCCACTCCAACTCCCAACTACCTTCATTTAAACCCAAACCCTAATACCCACTTATAAATACACCTTCTCCACACCTCCTACCCTTTACACACCTCCAAAACACTCTCAAATCCTTTCAATCTCCTAAGAATCCAAGTGTTGTTGGCAAATTATTCTTAAGTTCAAAACACTAAGTTTTGAACTCATTTTTTCTCGTTTTCTTCTTATTTCTTGTCTTCCTCCTACTTGAACAACCTCTAGGAGTGTTACCATGAATTTACTAAGGTAAACCAAGTTGGTACATCACTATTTTGAGGTCCTAGCTGAGGATTTTTTTATGAATTTTGTTAAAACTATCATACTTGTTCATCTTGTTCTTTGTTTCTTGGATTTCTTTGCACCAAACCAAGTTACCAATAAGTTCTATTGTTGAAAGACTTGTGTTGAGATATGAATTCAGAAACTTTGGGGTCATATACCTCAATTTTTATACAATCTAAGTCACCAAGTAACTTTCAAGTAAGCAAAGTAAACAAACTACACCAAGTCTCCAATCCTAACCATGTTTGGAAGCACTCGTCTAGTTGAACTCAATTGGCTACACGGTGAATTTAAAGAGTTAGTTTATGTTCTTCATATTATTCATGGTTATCTGAATCATCCTTGTGGTGATTTTGTGCAATGGTGAACATCATGAGGTAAGTGGATTACCCTACCTCTAATACATGACAACACATGACTATAATATACTTATTAATATACCTATGTAATATTTCCAAAAACCAAACTATAACATCAACCGAGATCATGGCTGAATGTTATATGTTATGGTGAAACTTATCTTAGTCTTGGATTCCTTATTTTGGACTTCCAATGAATGTAACACTCATGAAAAAACACTAGCTAAAAATGGTATCCAAATGAGTATCTAAGCAAAGATATATTTTATGTATTTTCATATTGTTAACTTCCAGAACACATTCTGTAGGTTCGTGATTTGGACCGAAACCCGTGATTAGTGTGTGATTATGTTCAAGACGGGAAAGATTAGAGACGGATAAACAAAACTTCCTTGTATTAATTCGGTAGAATAACATTACAAAGTGGCCCGATTACAAGCTAACCGAACCATACCAAAGGAGCATATATCCGGGGAGAGACCAAGTGATGATCTCTCCCCCAAGGTCTAAAACCTTCCTCACATTCTCTGCTATCTCTCTCTAGTGCAAATGAACCAAAGGGGTGGTATTTATAGCCACACCCACTTCACTTGCACATACACACGGTCAAACAAATAACCCTCTCGTTTGACCACTTCAAACGAGCGGGTCAATACACGTTCGTTTGACCGTTTCACTAACTATTACATAATCAGCATAAAATAAAACTAATCTATTCGAACAGCATCGGACACAAAAACTGAACCAATAAATTCCCCCTTGTCCGTTGTTGTCGAATGCTGAACAACTGCAATCGATATTCAGTCAAGTATTTGTTGATGTCATCTTCTGTGTGTTAACAAATTCCCCCTTGACCGATGATCCAGATAAGTAGTATCCTGACTTGAGTCTTCATAGCAATACCAAACCCTTGAAGCTTCTCGTATAGAATTTCCCCCTCAAAGTACGCGTATCGGTGTTGGGTGTTGTGCAATGTCCTCATAAGGCTAAATTGACCGATCTTCCATTGATCTTCCAATACTCCAACCGGAATTTAATAAGGGTTCCATTCTTTAAAAGCTGCATCAAGTCTTGATCTTGTCATAAGAACTCCATTTCATTCAAGCATACTACATTGGTAGAGTTTTCTGGTGAACTGTCTTATGTAAACCATCTTTGTGGAATCGACCATGTAATACACTTTGATCATCAGCATCAACACTCAGGATGTCAGCTAGACCGAGTATATCACTTGCAAGCTCAACCAGCATGCTTAATTGAACTACATCCAGATCTCATTGTCTCGCCTTTGTGAAGTTGACCACGTAATGCACTACGGATCTTCAGCATAAGTACTCAGGATGTCAGCTTGACCAAGTACTTCGTTTGCGAACTCAACGAATTGAATTACACCTAGATCCCTATAAAATCTCATAAAGATTCCCCAGGTTTTCAGTGAACAACGTTTTGAAACTACTGTAGACTTTAGATACCTGTATGTTTCCGTACAAAACCCTTCACGCTGGCTGGAGAATTAATGAAAATCCTCAAATATGTGTCTGTGCAAAACATTCCACGCAGAACCTTTGGTATCACTAGAAAAAAAAAATTCCACCACCTGTGATTGCGTTTAAAAATTTACCGAAGAAATTCCAAAATATATGAAAATTTTTATCCCCCCATTTCTTTGGTAAAATCTCTAAATCTTGACAAATTCCCTCCACTGAGCGGAACTGTCGTCAACTACACTGAACAAATTCTCTCCACTGAGCAGAATCTTTTAAACGTTCTCGGTTTTTCTAAAAATCATGAAAGCGACTTTCTTCTTTGCATATTCTAGTTGATAACGAAAGTCCCTTAGCCCCGTAGGATCCAACTTGTATCCCCCCAAAGTTCTGCTAACACCTAATCCGAAAACTTCCATCATAGGCATAACTCTTCGACTTTGTGAACTCGTTAGGACCGGTCTTGGCTCTCTTGGTTCCTTCAATCGTTACCAAATGCGAGAATATGACAATAAACAAAATTCTTTCGAGCATTTACGTACACCGATAACAAAACAAATTTTCACGTGCGGAAAAAAATATACCGTTTTTGGCCCATAATAGTCACGTCACCAATTTTGACATTTGTACCGGTAACCGTGACTACCCCATGTTTAGCAAAAATCAAGTTTTCATCATACCTCATCATCCCGTGCGCTCCCGAACCCGTATGAATTTGACGTTAAAAATTAACTCAAATATCTTTCGCAACCACCCGACCCCACTTTGCAACTCACGAATAGAGACGAGTCCACGACTCCATGTCTCGTCTTAAAACATTTGTTTCAATGGAGCCCATCCAATGCCCAAACAACGACCTGGCCCAAATCTGAACCAAGTTCACGAAGTATAAGACTCCCTCGAATGATCTGGTCCAGGAATGATCAGGTGAGACCCATCAATAACAGTCTTTCACCCAAGTCAGGCCCAATGGAGATATGTCTTTCTCCAGCCCACCTTCCAAAAGATATTGAATGAATAATAGGCCTACGAAGAATATGTGTAGTCAACGAAGAATCAGTCTTCGTGGAGGGTCTTCGTTGTAATTGGGTTTTCTTGACAAATCATTGATTCTTCGTGGATCATGGCCTTGGGCTTAACAGTTTGAGTCCATCTTTAAACATCTTCGTGGACAATATCAACAAACCTTCAGAAGACCATGAACAATCAAGTCTTCGTGGTGAACATTCTTCATGGTGAACAATGATTCTTCATGGTGAACAATGATTCTTCATGGTGAACAATGATTCTTCACGGTGAACAATGATTCTTCACGGTGAACAATGATTCTTCATGGTGAACAATGAACACTGATTGTTCGTGTACACAATCTTCGTCGACCTTGAAGTGTTCGTAGACCATTTCATACTTCATCGACCATGGAGTGTTCTTCGGCAAGGGAGATTCTTCGTCTCTTGATTCTTCGTCGACCATTTCATTCTTCGTCGACCATGGAGTGTTCGTACGCCTTGATTCTTCGGTAGAGAGAGATTCTTCGTGGATGTCGATATAAAGAAACCCTGGTGTTTCTTCAACAGACGCCACCCCTCTTCAAGAACACAGCGAAGAACACCATCTGCAGATCTGCAGATTTGACGAAAAATGGCTTAAAGTGATGATGAAAACTTGATTGATGTGAAACAGTAAACCCAACCCTTTTGTACAGTCCGATTCATCTCAGACCCGTGTATATGGTCTAAATTTGGGTTTTCTTCATGTTTACCCACTTTTACATCTCGAACAAAAAATCACAAAAATCACAGATTTAGAGCACATGTGACTTAGCAAATTGTTAGATTCACTAAATCGGGCACCATGGCTCTGATACCAATTGTAGGTTCGTGATTCCGGACCGAAAATGTGACTAGTGTGTGACTATGTTTAAGACGGGAGAGATTAGAGACTGATAAACAAATTCCTTGTATAAATTCGGTAGTATAACGTTACAAATCAGCCCGATTAGAAGCTAACCGAACAATACCAAAGGAGTATACATCCGGGGAGAGACCAAGTGGTGATCTCTCCCCCAAGGTCTAAAACCTTCATCCAAACTCTCTGCACTCTCTCTAGTGCAAATGAACCAAAGGGGTGGTATTTATAGCCACACCCACTTCACTTGCACACACACACACGGTCAAACAAATAACCCTCTTGTTTGACCACTTCAAACGAGCGGGTCAATACACGTTCGTTTGACCGTTTCACTAACTATTACATAATCAGCATAAAATAAAACTAATCTATTCGAACAGCATCGGACACAAAAACTGCACCAACACCCGCCACCATCAACGATGACTATGTGCCTTTACGAAAAGATAATCAAGAAATTACACATTTTGTACCAAAAACACCTTAGATTGTGGTACCTGAATTTGATTCTGATTCCGAATCCGATTATGTGTCGGATGAGTCGGAACATTCGGGGAAAAGTGACGTATGTGAAACAAGTCAGAAAAATAATATCAGTATATCTAAAACTGAAATTCTTTTAAAATAGGAAATTATGGAAATTTTTGAAGAAGTGAAAGGAATGTATGATTTAGAGAATGTGAAAAGTGAGAAGGTTTATAAGAAAGTTAGTGAGAAACCTAAGGTGTCTAAATCAGGTTTTGAACCAAGGGTAACTAAGGCTTAGAAAAATCTAAAGAAATTTTAAAAAGTTTTTGTCAAAAGTGGAATGTGAAGTGAGGAAGGTTCAAAAATTGAAGAATCAAATGAAAAGTTGTTTATATGGTTTATTAAAGATAATAAGAGGCATATAGCAAGAAAGTGTCAGGTGGTAAAAAAGAATATTCAACGACAAGCAAGGGCGTAGCTTTGTGGGGCGGCCGACCCCCTGAACTTTTTGCTCCTTAGTGGAGAGTATGTAGTTTTCGTATAGAAATTTTTGGGTATATACGTTTTTGACCCCCTGGTTTTATTGAAATTTTTGGTATATACGTTTTCGACCCCTCGGTCGGAAATCTCAAGCTTCGTCACTGACGACAAGAGAAGGAATCAAGTGAAAGCAATGAGTGGAGAATGAATGATCGGATGAAGGAGGTTCCATCCAAATCACAACATGTGAAGAATGTTCAGTTTGTTAGAAAATTTTCAAATCTACAAAGGATAACAAAACAAACAAATTTGAGACTTTTGCTTCTGGTTTTAAACATAAATCTGTTTCAACAATCACATTTTTCAAAAATCAGTTTTTTTTGTACCAACACAGGTTTGGCGAGTCAAACCGAAAGTTGAAATGATAATTAATAAAGCAAAGACAATGTCATATGAGAAGGTTACTTACTTAGATATAAAAGGACAATCCTGGACCACGATGGCTTGGGTTCCACTCTCTCTGACTAGTTTGTTAAATGAGTGTAGGACGACCGAGGAGGCCTGTTGATACGTTCGACAGTGGTTATTCCTGAAAAGGATTTGAGGATGATGACAAAGTAGAGGTTTGCATTGGTAACAAATCAATTTTCTTTTTTAAGAAAGTTTTTATAATGTCATATCACATCCAAACAAAAGTTTTTTTATCTCGATTTCACACTTAAATTTTTTGTTAGTTTAATGTGGGAGACTATTATTTTGTAAATTTCTGTTTTTGAATATTGGGTCTTTAAAAACAAAATTTTAGGGGAGAAATTTTCCTAAACCAAAAAGATGTTCAAATCTTTGCTTTGTTGAGAAAATGATGGTACATCAGTGGATTGTCAATGCATGCTAAAGATTTGTAACGATTATAAGTTTTAAGCAGTCCCACTAATGACGTGTTGGTAGGTCCACTAAGATTAGTAGTTTTGCGAAATCAATATAAACCTAAAGAAAAGCATAGTTCTAGTGGGAAACACGATCAATATTGCATAGTACTTAGTTTTGTCCTTCTTGACTGTGTGCCTGACCAGTAATCGCTGAATTTTGAATAACATAAAAACCAGTCAGTATGTGAATTTTCACTGCTTTCTGAAAAAGACACTGTGATTGGGTTTTCATTTTCAAAAGATTTAAACTAGCTTTATTTCTTTATTCCGTTCAAGCATTTGACATCTTTAGCGCATACGTGAGTATCGAACTGGTTGTTAATGCCTAAACGTTCTGCGCTATTTTTCTTGATGTTTTGTTTAAGTCTTGGATCACCTCTGCTTATACTTGAGTATTAAACTGGTGGTTAAGACCTAAACACTTTCAATTTGTTTTATTTTCTTTATTTTACTTAAACCGTGGATGATCTCTGTGTATACGTGAGTATTAACCTGATCGTTAATGTTTAAGTGTTCAACTTTATGTTTTCACAAATCACAGTTGATAATGTTTAAAGACGTTACTAGAGTCAGTGTAATACATGGTGAGTGGATATACTGATAGGAACTTTTTGCATTTAACATACCTTAATCGTATCAGTAAGTATTATGAAAGTATTAGTTGAGTTTAAGTGGACAAACAATACCGACAATCCATATGAATTGTTTAAATCTTAGTGTTTTTGTAAAAAAGAACAAGGGTGAGGCTGGCTAGTCTCAACCAAACTAATATGATCTTCTTGCGCATGATACTCACAAAAATATATGTTGTATTTCTTTATTTGATATTGAAAAATCCAAAAAGATTTTAGGTATGTTTTAATAAAAACTTCGTAAAATCCAAAAAGATTTTTCTTTTCAAATTGTTTTTGATAGTCTTCCATAACTGATAAAACGAATTTTTTTCGTATGCACATAGGCATATTTAAGATTAACACAGGTTTATCCAAAAATGTGAATTGGTCTTACGGGACAATCGAGATATTGTTTGTGATTGTGAACAGACTGGTGCTGATAAACGCATGAGGTGCAAAATTCTGGATACTCACCATAGTGCAGAGTTCGAGAAGATCACGGGATACTTCAACACCTCAACAACCAAATACGTGCTTAAGCTTTCTCATGAGGATCTAAGGATTTGATGGCAAGATGGCCGATCATCTATCATACATGAATTATCCCGAGTTAGATTCAAGTTTACCAAATTGCTAAAGACCTGATCTTCAAATGAACAGAATATAGCGAGCTAGGAATCCTCCTCCTACATATTCTGAAGCACTCAAGAAAACAAGAGTCATAAATTGTATTGTTGAAAAGTTATCAAGTCATCAAAGAAATGAGAAATTGATACTATTGTTAAAGGGGAGTCTATAAGTGCAGTGAATGATAACAATAGATCAATTAGATTTTTAGTGACATCAGGGGCAAATTTGTAATATTTCATGTAATGCCCAAAGGGCTATAAATAGGATTAGGATCTTAGATTGTCATAACTTTGGTGAGATTCTAGGGTTTTTCATATACACATCAATGTAATAGAATCTAGGGTTTACAAAGATCAATACAAGCTTCGATTTATATCTAGATTTGATTGTTGATATACCACATCGTGTTTGACGGATTCCGCACGTCGAATGCGTTAATCGAATGAATTATACAGTACACGGTCCTTACATTTAAAAAATAAGAGGATATTCTAGTATTCATTTTTGAGCTAGCATCGTGTTGGGTCACCACGTCTATCACTTGGGGATTAAGTTTGTCTGAAACATTCATCGCCGCCAATGTCATATAACCATTATTATCGTTATAGTTGACCACCATCACTGACGTCATCATAGGGTCACATTGCCACACCGTTTCCGCCCCTCGCTATCATTGCCACAAGGGCCAACCGCTACTCCAGCCCACCGTCAACTACAACCGACTGAGTGGTTACCTAAACGATTCATCTAAATTTGTGGCTAAGAACTTCTACTCTTTAAACCACGTAAATAATTAATTTGTGGTGGAGAAATTAGGGTTTTAATTCATATAACATTTTGTACCTAAGTTTAGGTAAATATATTGCACTTGGCCCCTTGTACTCTAAGTCCACATAGTTTACATGCTTTATAATGACAAAACCTAAATTTCAGGTGTTACACTTATTTTATCAGAACTAGGACAATCGGCCCTATTTCAGTTGGCCATATTCCACTTGTTCATGTCTAGATCTGTTGTCGGCCATTTCTTGTCTGAACTTGCTGCCGATATATTTAAACCACCGATCTTGCCATAAGTGTGACAACCCGTATTTCGAACTCATTCTTGTGTAATGTTACGTGCTTATGTGAACTAGGTTATGTGACTTATTGAATGATATTATGAGTAACGTGTATTGCATGCTTGTATGTATGCATCTAAACGCACAACACCACTCGACCGCACAAGGCCTTTGGGCCGTTTTGCTTGTATTCGGGACACATAGGCGGCCCAGTAAGGGATTCGGCCCACTTCTATTGCACGTATAACACATGGAGATAGGGTATACTCCTCATATTTTTTTGGCAAACACTATCACACAAGAAACCCTAGTTCTTTCCCTCTCTCGCCTTCACGAACTCACGGCAGCCGGTTCTAGCACCTCGAAGACTTTGCTTTTCATTCGGATCAACTCTTGTTCCAATCCTCTTATTCGGTTAGTGTTTGATTATTTGATTGGTTTATGTTATGTGACTTCACATGTTTTAGAAAATACATGATTGTTAATGATGTAAACTAGTATTGATGCTCTTGTGGTCGGAATTGCATGAGATTAACCAAAAACTGATTCGGTGATGCTTGTTAGATTTCTGTTACGATATATGATTCAGATTGTTAGCTTGTTGATGTGCTAGTGAATCAGGTTGTGTCGACCGGCTACATGCTCATGTAAATCGGATAGTTTGAATGTTCTAAGTTATTGTTCGTGCTTTGATGATTACTAGGGTTCATATGAAATTTTGGTAAAAACCCTTGTTTGATCGGATATTGAATAAGATAGAAACTGTTAATTGATTTTTGGTAAACTTGGAAACTTTGAATAATTGTAACCGATTGCTTGAATCATGGAAAATTAGTTAAACAATCGCACAACAGTCCCAGTCGCACAAGTGCAGCCCGGTCGTACAAGGCTCACTTTTGATGGATCAAGCTTCTGGGCGGAGTGCTATAATTGGGCCGCACATGCCTATTGCACAGCCCAAGTCCACTCGCACAAGGGACTTAGTCGCACAAACCTTGTCAGTCGCACAAAGTGTATTCAATCGCACAAGGAACTACTGAATCGCACATGTGATAAGTTTGTTTAACCATTGGGCCTCAAAGCCCAAAACGAGTCGCACAATGGGATTTCAGTCGCACAACCCAAAGGGTTCGCACAAGCTACCCGGATCGTACAAGTTGACCGGGTCGCACAAGACATAGGTGTTGATTTATTTGGGCCGATATAGTTATTAGACTGTTATGTTATTTGGGTCGTTTATCTTTTGGGCTTAGACATTGGGTTCGCACAAGTTGAATGTACTGTTGACTATTAAATGGTTGTCATGATTTACATGTGCTTTTAACGTGTTAAGTTATGTGATTCATACGTGCATTACTTGAGTCAAACCCTGACTTGTATGGTAACCCTGTTAGGACGTGGTTGACCACTGTTAGTTCAAGAACCCTCTTCTTTGTGTATCTGCCGAGCAACCCAAGGTGAGTTCACACTCTTACCAAGGCATGGGATTCCCGGGGTGTTGGGAATGGGATTGAAAGGATAAGGTTGAATAGATTCATACGGATACCATTACTAGACTACCATACCATCGTCCTCGGTTGTGCAGGACACATACGTAAAACCTACGTATACTTACGCTACTCGCTATCCTCGGGTGTGAAGGATACTCACGTAAAACCTGCGTGAACGGATACTCACTACTGCCTCGGTTGTGTCAGGCACTTACGTAAAACCTACGTAAACCCCCGCGTACCCCTATCCTCGGTTGTGAAGGATACTTACGTAAATCCTACGTAAACTTGTACGTATTACTGTTCTCGGTTGTGAAGAACACTTACGGTTACGCATAGTCTAGTGGATTAATAACATGGGAAGCCCCCACCAATAGAAACCTATAATGGCCCAGTAGAGCCACTTGATACTCATGAACTTACTGTTACGCATTTACTTTCTGTGAACTCGCTCAACTAGTTGTTGACTCTCTGCTGCATGCCTTGCAGGACCTTAGGTACATTATGGAGCTTGCATAGGGAGGAGCAGGTCGTTGTGGGCAACGGATTGATAAACACTTATTACGTTTCATACATTAATACCTATGATTGGGTTTTTACATTAATGCTTCCGCTATACTTAACTATGTTGGTTTTGATGAACACCTTTCGTATTGATGGATAACTTTTACTATATATATCTACATGTTCAATATGATTGGTGGTTTGATCCTGGTCATGTCACGCCTCCAAGCGGTGATACTCCGCGTGTGGGATTTTTGGGGGTGTGACAGATTGGTATCAGAGCCATTGGTTATAGAGAACTAGGTTTTAATATGGGAAAACGTTTTTATTAAAACCAGACTATAACCAGAACAGTGCTCTCAACGATCCACAACGACGCTTCGCTCCACGTGCAAGACTCGACTTCCTAGGTAATAAGGTTTATGTTTATTGCCTGTATGCTAGATCTATATAGAACTTTGCTCGCATTACGTTTAGATACACATGACTTTATTACATGAGAATACCTACGTGCTTACGCTTTTCTGTCATCGCCCTATTCGTGAACCACTCTCACTTACGTTACATCTGCTATGAAGATCATGGCTGGACATACTAACATGACTCAAGCCCAGCTAGAGGCTCTCGTTCAAGCTCAAGTTGCTGCGGCACTTGCAGCCGCACAAGCAGGAGGTCAACACGCGCAGCAACCTGCCTGCACTTTCAAGAATTTCATAGACTGCCGTCCAAGAACCTTCGGCGGCACGGAGGGAGCGGTTGGACTCCTCCATTGGTTCGAAAGGCTCGAAACTGACTTCGAGGTGCATGATTGCCCTGAGTCTCGTAGAGTAAAGTTTGCTACTAGAACACTCGAAGGTGCTGCATTAACCTGGTGGGAAGCACAGGTTCAGATGTTAGGGCTGGCAGCTGCTAACGCCACTCCCTGGAACGAGTTCAAGGACCTAATTAAGGAAGAGTTTTGCAGTCAAGAGGACATCCACAAACTAGAGGTAGAGTTCCTCAACCTACAGATGGTGGGGTCTGAAATTGAAGCTTATACGAAGAGATCGAATGAATTAGCCACATTTTGTCCTACTATGGTAGACCCTCCCACCAAACGCATCGAACTGTATCTCAGGGGTCTGGTGCCCGAAATTCAGAGTCATTTGACCGCAGTCAACCTTGGTACTATCCAGCAAGTCACTCGTCTTGCTCATCGTCTCACAGATCTGGCAGTGGATCAGAACAAGCTGCCAAAACGCATCAGTGCTACCACTACTGCTGTCACTGCTTCTGCTACCCCCAGTGACAACAAAAGAAAATGGGATGGGGATTTCAGCAAGGGATCAGCTTCAGTTCAGTCACAGGTTCAGCAGCGAAAGACTGACAGTTATCAGAGTCCCAGTCAGCACTCGTCAGACAACCAGGGGCAGGGTGGATATCGGGGAATTCACCCGCTATGTAACAGGTGCAACAGACACCACAGTGGACGGTGTCGCAAGGAACGATGTCAGAGATGTCTCAAGATTGGTCATGAAGCTAAGGATTGTCGAAGCTCACGTCCTGTAACTCAAGAACCACAACGACCGCCTCAATCCTCACAGAACCAGCAACTGCAACTACCAGCTCCACAGAACACACAGCAGCAGCCACAGCGTGGAAACGGGGGATGTTTCCAGTGTGGGGCTGAAGGTCATTGCAAACGCGATTGCCCTCAGTTGAACCAGAATCAGAACCACAACAATGACCAGGGCAACGGGAACAATAACAATAAAGGGGGAAACAACAACAACAATGGCAACGAGGCAAGAGGTCGAGCTTTCGTGTTAGGACGAGGAGACGCAATGAACGATATTTGAACTTATAACTTATTTTGGGTTTTCATTATTACGTTTCCGCTACTCAAACAAAGTTTGGTTTGAACATCAATCGTATTGGGTTTTACGAATTATTTTAACTACTATACTTTATGTTTGATATGATGGATGGTTTGATATTATTGAACGCACCTGCCGTATTTATGGACCTTACGAACAGGGTGTGCAAACCCTATCTAGACAAGTTTGTAATTGCCTTTATCGACGACATCCTGATCTACTCCAAGAGTCAGGAGGAACACGAGCAGCATCTACGCCTTATTTTGGAACTCCTACGGAAGGAACAGCTGTACGCTAAGTTTTCGAAATGCGACCTCTGGCTTCGTGAAGTCCACTTTCTAGGCCACGTAGTGAACAAGGATGGGATTCATGTCGATCCATCCAAGGTAGACTCGATCAGGAACTGGCCTGCACCACGTACGCTAACGGAAATACGCCAATTCTTGGGTTTGGCGGGTTACTACAGACGTTTTATTAAAGACTTTTCAAAGATTGCTCAGCCGCTTACACTACTGACACAGAAGGGTGTCACCTACCGTTGGGGCGATACGCAAGAAACTGCTTTTCAGCACTTAAAGGATAGACCTTGCAGTGCACTTATCCTCTCTTTGCCTGAGGGCACAGACGACTTCGTGGTTTATTGTGATGCATCCATTCTGTGATGCATCCATTCGGGGACTTGGATGTGTGTTAATGCAGCGCGACAAGGTTATTACTTACGCTTCACGCCAACTTAAGATTCACGAACGGAACTACACGACGCACGATTTAGAGCTGGGAGCTGTTGTTTTCGCGCTTAAGATATGGCGACACTACCTGTACGGTACCAGGTGCACGATTTACACCGATCACAGGAGTCTCGAGCATATCCTTAAGCAGAAGGATTTGAACATGCGTCAACGGCGATGGGTCGAGTTACTGAACGATTACGAATGCGCTATCAAGTACCATCCAGGCAAGGCCAATGTTGTGGCTGACGCCCTCAGTCGGAAAGACACTTTACCTCAGCGCGTGCGAGCACTACAGCTTACGATTCAGTCTAGCCTTCCAGCACAGATACGAAATGCTCAGGTAGAAGCATTGAAGCCCGAAAACGTCAAGGCCGAAGCCTTACGCGGCTCACGACGACGAATGGAACAGAAGGCAGGCGGTGCCTACTATGTAACGGGGCGTATTTGGGTCCCACTTTATGGCGGTTTACGCGAACTTGTAATGGATGAAGCTCACAAGTCTCGATACTTGGTACATCCAGGGTCGGATAAAATGTACCACGACATCAGAACAACATACTGGTGGCCTAGCATGAAGGCTCACATCGCTACTTACGTTGGCAAGTGCTTGACCTGTGCGAGAGTCAAGGTCGAATACCAGAAACCAGCGGGTCTACTTCAACAACCTAAGATACCGCAATGGAAATGGGAAGAAATTTCCATGGATTTCGTTACAGGCCTACCTAGATCCCAGCGGGGGAATGATACTATATGGGTGATCGTGGATCGACTCACCAAGTCTGCACACTTCCTAGCTATAAAGGAAACGGATAAGTTCTCCACTCTCACAGACGTCTATCTTAAAGAAGTTGTTTCGAGGCACGGGGTGCCCACCTCCATCATTTCGGATCGGGATGCACGATTCACGTCAGAGCTATGGCAAGCGATGCACAAATCTTTCGGCTCACGTTTAGACATGAGCACAGTGTATCATCCTCAGACGGATGGGCAGTCTGAGCGAACGATCCAAACTCTTGAAGACATGCTTAGGGCATGCGTTATCGATTTCGGCAACGGCTGGGAAAAGCACCTCCCTTTGGTGGAGTTCTCATACAATAATAGTTATCACACCAGCATTCAAGCCGCTCCATTCGAGGCATTGTACGGACGTAAATGCCGGTCACCTCTCTGTTGGGCAGAGGTGGGGGATAGTCAGATCACGGGCCCAGAGATTGTAGTGGACGCCACAGAAAAGATAGCACAGATACGACAACGCATGGCGGCAGCACGCGACCGTCAGAAAGCCTACGCGGATAAGCGTAGAAAGCCATTGGAATTTCAGGTCGGGGACCGGGTTTTACTCAAAGTTTCACCCTGGAAGGGTGTAGTTCGTTTTGGCAAACGGGGCAAACTCAATCCGCGATATGTCGGACCGTTCGAGATCATAGAGAAAATAGGCAAGGTAGCCTACAAGCTAAACTTACCAGCTGAACTCGGTGCAGTTCACAATGTCTTTCATGTGTCGAACCTAAAGAAGTGCCTATCAGATGAAACCCTCATCATTCCTTTCAAAGAACTCACTATCGACGAGCGGTTGCAGTTCGTCGAGGAACCAGTTGAAATCACGGACCGGGATGTGAAGGTCCTCAAAAACAAGAGAATCCCTCTTGTTCGAGTACGTTGGAACTCCAAACGTGGCCCAGAGTATACCTGGGAACGCGAAGACAGGATGACAGAAAAGTACCCCCAGTTATTCGGAACCAATGCAACCACTACTGAGGCTGAAGCTACTACTTCGGAATTTCGGGACGAAATTCCAGATCAACGGGGGGAGGATGTGACACCCCAGGAAAAACCAGTGAACGATTGAACTTACCTAGCTTCCTCAGTGAGTGCATACCAAATTTCGGGACGAAATTTCTTTTTAGTTGGGGATAATGTGACAACCCGTATTTCGAACTCATTCTTGTGTAATGTTACGTGCTTATGTGAACTAGGTTATGTGACTTATTGAATGATATTATGAGTAACGTGTATTGCATGCTTGTATGTATGTATCTAAACGCACAACACCACTCGACCGCACAAGGCCTTTGGGCCGTTTTGCTTGTATTCGGGACACATAGGCGGCCCAGTAAGGGATTCGGCCCACTTCTATTGCACGTATAACACATGGAGATAGGGTATACTCCTCATATTTTTTTGGCAAACACTATCACACAAGAAACCCTAGTTCTTTCCCTCTCTCGCCTTCACGAACTCACGGCAGCCGGTTCTAGCACCTCGAAGACTTTGCTTTTCATTCGGATCAACTCTTGTTCCAATCCTCTTATTCGGTTAGTGTTTGATTATTTGATTGGTTTATGTTATGTGACTTCACATGTTTTAGAAAATACATGATTGTTAATGATGTAAACTAGTATTGATGCTCTTGTGGTCGGAATTGCATGAGATTAACCAAAAACTGATTCGGTGATGCTTGTTAGATTTCTGTTACGATATATGATTCAGATTGTTAGCTTGTTGATGTGCTAGTGAATCAGGTTGTGTCGACCGGCTACATGCTCATGTAAATCGGATAGTTTGAATGTTCTAAGTTATTGTTCGTGCTTTGATGATTACTAGGGTTCATATGAAATTTTGGTAAAAACCCTTGTTTGATCGGATATTGAATAAGATAGAAACTGTTAATTGATTTTTGGTAAACTTGGAAACTTTGAATAATTGTAACCGATTGCTTGAATCATGGAAAATTAGTTAAACAATCGCACAACAGTCCCAGTCGCACAAGTGCAGCCCGGTCGTACAAGGCTCACTTTTGATGGATCAAGCTTCTAGACCGAGTGCTATAATTGGGCCGCACATGCCTATTGCACAACCCAAGTCCACTCGCACAAGGGACTTAGTCGCACAAACCTTGTCAGTCGCACAAAGTGTATTCAATCGCACAAGGAACTACTGAATCGCACATGTGATAAGTTTGTTTAACCATTGGGCCTCAAAGCCCAAAACGAGTCGCACAATGGGATTTCAGTCGCACAACCCAAAGGGTTCGCACAAGCTACCCGGATCGTACAAGTTGACCGGGTCGCACAAGACATAGGTGTTGATTTATTTGGGCCGATAATAGTTATTAGACTGTTATGTTATTTGGGTCGTTTATCTTTTGGGCTTAGACATTGGGTTCGCACAAGTTGAATGTACTGTTGACTATTAAATGGTTGTCATGATTTACATGTGCTTTTAACGTGTTAACTTATGTGACTCATACGTGCATTACTTGAGTCAAACCCTGACTTGTATGGTAACCCTGTTAGGACGTGGTTGACCACTGTTAGTTCAAGAACCCTCTTCTTTGTGTATCTGCCGAGCAACCCAAGGTGAGTTCACACTCTTACCAAGGCATGGGATTCCCGGGGTGTTGGGAATGGGATTGAAAGGATAAGGTTGAATAGATTCATACAGATACATTACTAGACTACCATACCATCGTCCTCGGTTGTGCAGGACACATACGTAAAACCTACGTATACTTACGCTACTCGCTATCCTCGGGTGTGAAGGATACTCACGTAAAACCTGCGTGAACGGATACTCACTACTGCCTCGGTTGTGTCAGGCACTTACGTAAAACCTACGTAAACCCCCGCGTACCCCTATCCTCGGTTGTGAAGGATACTTACGTAAATCCTACGTAAACTTGTACGTATTACTGTTCTCGGTTGTGAAGAACACTTATGGTTACGCATAGTCTAGTGGATTAATAACATGGGAAGCCCCCACCAATAGAAACCTATAATGGCCCAGTAGAGCCACTTGATACTCATGAACTTACTGTTACGCATTTACTTTCTGTGAACTCGCTCAACTAGTTGTTGACTCTCTGCTGCATGCCTTGCAGGACCTTAGGTACATTATGGAGCTTGCACAGGGAGGAGCAGGTCGTTGTGGGCAACAGATTGATAAACACTTATTACGTTTCATACATTAATACCTATGATTGGGTTTTTACATTAATGCTTCCGCTATACTTAACTATGTTGGTTTTGATGAACACCTTTCGTATTGATGGATAACTTTTACTATATATATCTACATGTTCAATATGATTGGTGGTTTGATCCTGGTCATGTCACGCCTCCAAGCGGTGATACTCCGCGTGTGGGATTTTTGGGGGTGTGACAATAAGTTTTATTATATCGCTCTTGTCCCTATTTTGGATTCCTACTCATGTCCATGTACCTGATTTCTGCTTGTGTTCTTGTTTCTTGCTCATGCCCTAGTTTCATGTTCCAGGAACCTGCTTGTGTCTTGGATTCGTCTTCCAGATTATTGCTTGTGCCTTTGTTCCAGTTTTAGATTTCCAACACAATTCATGTTGCGGTCCTTTTCTAGCCAATTGCCACCATGAACTTTTTAAGTTCCCGGCCCTGATTCAGGTTCTAGATTCCAGTGTAAATGTTCTAGTGAGAGGTTGTCATCTAACCAAATTTTATTTGTAAGAAGTTGGCATGCTCAAACTTGAGTAGTGTTCATTACATTTTTTTAACGGCAAATGTTACATAACACGACTCTTAAATTATACCAAATTTTATCTCATGTCAAGAATTGAACTCTGGTATCTCCTCAAGAGGCACAAAGCCTCTACCACCCCACCAAAGTGGTGATTATTAATTATATAGCTTTTAGTATTTTTAATATTAGGGTATATTAAGGATTTCCCATCCATAAATCCATTGTAATTATACAATATATTTAAACATATACTTACTTTTAAACAAAGTTTTGAACCCGTGATGAAGAGAATTCTAGAAAATCTTTTTTGACCCTTTCTAGAATTCCTTAAAGATATTTTTTGACACAGACTTAACATTTTATAAAACTTAAAATCTTTTACAAAACTGGATATGCAACTATTGCAATTCATGGAGAATAACTTGCTTTACACAGTAAAGATATAGAGTAATAAATTTTACAAATCCTTAAAACAACAATAAAACACAACACACTCAATCTACAAATGAAGAATGCAAACAATTGATCTGGACAAAGCAATGTCCGTAACCAGAACTCCAGCCTCACAATCACCATCTGCAACTAGAACTACCGCTTCACAACCACCGTACGCAACCAGAACTACTACTTCACAACCACCACTACAGTTAACTAAATCGAAACACTATACCATAGAAGCAACTCTACATAATGCGTTTATTTCTTGTCCAAAGAAACCACTGATTCTTCCCTGGCTTCTACTGTATTGTACAATAAATAAATTTAGAACCCTTTATCAACATAAGCTTATAAACATTTAAACAAAATAATTAAGATTTCATACCTATTCCGGGAACAATAATGACGGGTGCCGCTTTGCAGTTGTGAAAGCAATACTCACTCACACTTCCTTGTAATACACTGAACACATGAAGCATAAAAGGAAAAGAAGAGTGAGACTAAGCTGGGATATATGCTATAACTAACATGTCAAATGGATAGGAGAGTGGACAAAAAAGATAAAAAAAAAAAAAAAGTGTTATTGATATAATATTTTCCTTTTTATCATATTTGTCTGTTATTTGTGAACTTTGGACAAAAAGTGGTTCGGGTCAACCCAATAATCTACGCATCTTGACCCAAACCTGTTACCCAGACCGTCTTTTTAACCATCTCTAAAGAGTAAAGAATACCTTTGCATTAGGCTCCGGCCTCTTGTACCCATAACAACTGCTATAGGCTTCACTTTTTCTGCTTCCTTGCAAATTGCCTTACCCGCATCTCCTTCCACTATCCGGGTCACTATTTTTACCTGTTCTCAAGTAAAATTATGAAATTTAGAACCAAAATCAGAAATATGTATGATGCAACTAGCTACTTGGTCTATACAGTGTATATGCTACTCGCATGGAATTTATACAGCAGCAATACGACTTTTTTATTTCAAAAAAAAAAAAAAATCAACTAGTTTACATAACACTTCATCATAAGGACCCTGAGAATTTAATGAGTGAAACCATTCCTTGTTGTGACTAGAATTTACAAATGAAGAACACAATTAATAATTTGTAGACCCTAGAAACCGGGACAATATCAGAAACTAGTAGACCCTAGAAATCAAGAACATATTTCAAGGAACATGGTACAACACTAGGTCGTCAATATGGAGACACGTGACAAAAACTAACTTTTATTAGATCCCATCACCCGTGAACTCTTGAGATCCCATCAATACCCTGCTAACCAATGAGATAAGGTAAAACGCAGCTTGCACAGGTAGTGTTCAATAGGGTTAAAGGCAGAAAACCAGTAGAAGCTGGATTCGAACCTACGACATCTGCTAGATTGACCCAAGCGTTTACCACTTCGCCACCTCCTTAAAAATTTTCAATTCAAAATGCTGGCACCAGATAAGAAGGGAAAACAGAAACCACATGTGCATACGTGCTATACGGAATTTACCCGCCTGTATTTCTTTCACCAATCAGCCATGTGACGGGCTACTAGAAATTGTAACAAAGATCGGCAAATAGAAAACACAATTAATAATTTATAGACCGTAGAAATCAGGACCAACATATAGTAGACCCCGGAAAACAAGAACATATATATAACAAGGAACATAGTACAATAATACCAGGTCATCAATATGCAGACACAAGACAGGCACTCACTTTAATTTCAACATGTTGCCACCAAAAAGGAGTATAAAGAAACCTAGTTGCTAATAACAATCAACAATGCTACCCATACAAGCATACAAATGATTTTTTATGACCATAAGATACAGGTACAGAGAAATTACACTCCACCCCAAATACCCTGCCACCCCTTGAAGATTAGTAGATTACCACACAACATTTATATGCTTTGTATCTCTTTCACAAACCAATCAGCCATATGACAGAACACTAAATTTTTTGTTCTCTTTGCTAACCAATCATGGATCTTCAATCCAATGATGGGAGCTTTTAGATGATCAAGAGAAATAAGAAATGAACCAAACATATAAGCAAACAAAGTAAGGCACGTTAAGCGTGCTACACCCTGATCGGTTTTTACGGTTTGGAACATGGAATCTGCTGTTTAACATTTTTACTGATTCTTTTTTAAATTTTAGTTAAATAACTTATGCATATATATTATATTATATTCATGAACAATCATCATTATTTGTTTTTTAAATTTGATACAAAAGTATGTTTTTTTTAAAATAAACTTCTTTTTGTCTACAACCGCATAACTATAAAAAAACGGCCAGTTCGGCTGACCCAACCAATCCGGCAGATCCGGATTGTATCTTCCCAAAACCCTGAGTTACCAGCTCAGCCCAATTTTTTTGATACAAAAGTATTTTTTTTAACAATATTCATACATGTCCACAATATGAACTCCATATACCTATAGTCAATTAAACGAAACCTATAGAAATCTAGTATTTACAACAAACAAAGAAGCAATATAATCTTAAATTCTTAAGCATAATAAGCTAACACAAGTAAACATTTACTCACCCTAGAAACCTTCAAAGCCTGCACAGATAGTTTTTCCATGAGCGTCTGCGACGCCTGATAAACAATATTATTCTTCAAACCTAATCACAACAACAACAAAATCCAATCAGAACATTCTAATTCAAAAAACAAATGCAATATAAAAAACCGAAACTCACTGGATACAGAGTGCACGAGATGAACGATGTCACCAGCACAGCAGAAGTGACGAAGGGCCCAATCAAACGCGTGTTTGGACTTAGGACCGTGATCAACGGCGATCATGATATCACGGCCAGTACGACGATCGATGGACTCGTTTTGGGTCCAGCTGTACTCTTCTTCTTCGTTCAAAGTTTGCATCCTGAAACTCATTTTGTGTTGTGTTGTGTTGTGTTGTTGGATCTGAATAGAAAAAGTGTAGTTATATGGTATGTGTGAACGGCGAAGGCTCGTACCAGACGCCACCAATAATTCGTCGGTGGGATGGAAGTGTAAAGATTAAATTAGTGGTATGTTTTTGACCGAATGTGACTTGGCGGCTGATGACTTGTTTGGTTCTCCTACCTGTTGAATATTCGCATCATCATCAACAGAAGCTTCTATTCTCTAGTCTCATTTAATAGGGGTCGGAAAATAAATTGAGAAAAAAAAAAAAAAAAAGATGTGATTTTTTTCGTGTTACCGAGTTTAATGAAAAGTAAAGAAAAAAAGAAGAAATCAAGCATTTTATGTGTTCTTAAGTTAGGAGGAAAAGAAAAGAAATGAACAATTTTACCATTATACCCTTTAAACATAAAACATTTTAATTAGATATGAGGGCAATTTAGTAATTAATAATATTTTCTCTCCCTATCTTTTCAATTTGAGAGGATGAATATATGGACAAATTTTCTTCCCTTTTCCCACCTTTTCCTCCCCTCCTGTCCTTAAAAAAACTCAGGAACATGGTTTTTTTATATCTTCGTCTCTTTTTTTCCCATCCCGTGTTAAATGAGACTCGGGAACAGAGTGTAAAGGAAAGTAATGGTTATATTTTTTTAGCAACAGAATCAATCCCGGGCACTCTTGGGGTACCCACTGGACCAAACGGAGTACTCCGAGAGTAACCCGAGTCCATCACCGATTTCGGGGAAACCCTGGTAATCCACCCGTCCGTAGGCACGACAGTGAAATTACCGGTAAAATCCATTTGGCTCAAGACAGGTTTCCCTAGGTTTCCTATCATTGCCCACAACACCAGTGTCTCACTCTGCACCAAGTGGGAGTTGAACCTGCATCTCCCAAAAGAAATGTAAGTCTGTCACCACTTGATCTAGAGATCATTGGCTAAAGTAAAGGTTATATTATACAAAGAGATAGTAAAAAGAGTGAAAGGGAACTAGGATTTTCAGTAATTAATCCGGCTTATATCTTTTTCCTACCGAGAAATAAGTTAGAGGATTCTTGGACAATGGATCCACCCGAGGTTTCCTAATCATTAGGTATTTGATTTTCCTCTGTTAATATTTAATCTATTAATTATACTAAAACAAAACTAACTTATGTCACTTGTCATGAACTTAGCCTATTATTGTCACCTGGCAATGTAATGTCACTCATTCATGTGTTTTGAGCGGCAAAATCATTCAAAGTCTATTCTTCTTCTCAATCATAGATTCTCTTCCATAGTTAAATTTAAATAACTTGCCGATTTTATATTCAAACCAAGAATAGAAACATTATTTACGGTATATAAAATTAAATCCTTTTGTTGACATTACCAATTATCATATATTTTTTCTTCATAACTTATTTATAATTCATAATAAATAAATTACATATAGAAAAACCGGTTGATCAATTTCATCTTCAAAATATATGTATGCTAATGAGCAACATATGTAATGACCTGTACATTCTCTTTTGAAATGCGCTTTTCGTTTGCATTTAAAATAGGACACTTTTGACTTGTTAAAGCCCAACTTAGAATCCGATATAAACCCGCACTGTCTCCCTATGATTTCAGCAAATCTTTGAGCTCGTCTCATAATACTCACCATATTCCACATGATATCCAGCAGTTCCATTTCTTCTGGATCTATCTAGTCATAGTCTTGTATTACAGTTTCCAATTTTTCCACCGATAAGACTGTCACATGACTCAAGCATTGATGCCAAAAATCCCATTTGCTGTTTCACTGTGGATTTATTCAGACCTTGAGCATTTTTCAGATTTACTGTGACATTGCATTGCAGCACATGAGACTGACTGTTTCTTTGGTTTGAATATGAATTTGATCCCTGTGATGACTTTGAATTTGGAGTTAAAGAGTTTGATTCATTGCTTGATGATGTTCCAAATCCACTGCCGCTTGAGTTGTTGTTTGTCGAAAAACCAGAAAATCCATATGAACTTTCTGCATTGTATGTTGTCCGTACTTTTGGACTTTGAGTATCTAATGAACTCCCACTATCGTAGTACAAACTCGCATTTTGTTGTTCATTCTTTAACATTCCTGCTTTTCTTAATTCTAACTCGTGTGCTTCCAGTTTTTGAATTAACTTGTTAAAACTAATGGTCTCGTATTCCATATTGTTTCTCATGATCAAAATAAACGTAGACCAATCATTTTCTTTTGGAAGTGCATCAACGAGCTTGTCAATCAAATCTTCCCGATTTTTTTTCAATTCCTAACAATTTCAACTCTTTAATCAAATGACAAAGTCTTTCAGTGAGTTGTTTAACTGTTTCTCCTTTCAGACATGTAAACTTCTCAAATTCTTTCTTCATTAACGCTCTCTTGCTTTTCATCACCTGCTCATTTCCTTCAGCCTTATGTTTTAAAGCATTCCCTATTGAAAAAGCAGTTCCATTGTGCTTTAATAAAGAAAGAATACTGTCTCTCACTGATTGTTGTATAAAACTTATCATTTTCTTTTCATTCTTGAATTTTTCTTTTTCTTGTTTATTATGTTCTATCAGTAATTTCTTTTGACCATCATTATCTAAAGGTTCATTGTATTCTCTTAAGATTGCATACCAACACCCTATATGGTAAGCTTGAACCCAATCAGCAAACCACCCTTCCCATTTTCTATAATCATCTAAGTTCATTAACCTAGGTGGTTTAGATGATATTCCATGTTCGTTTTCAAATTTTAAAGCTTGAGCTACCCAATCCGGCATGGTTGCAAAGGCATTATAGAAATCAGACCATGATCAACACCTGCAAAAGTCAACATGTCACACCCCAACCGATGGCGGAAACATCGGGATGAGACGAACAAATTGCTCAAAACATCATAACACTATGTGACAATATAATTTAAATTAAATTTCATAGCAATACTAAAATTGTCATACAAAGATTCAAATAAGAACAACATTATTTCAAACATAACATCAAAATAATGGTTTCATCTAGGTGTGTATCTAAGTCCACCTAAATCTCGTTTCTTCACTTAGCATCATCCCGTCTATCAACCTGCAGCATGTATTAAAATATA
Organism: Helianthus annuus; assembly: GCF_002127325.2. Taxonomy (NCBI): domain Eukaryota; kingdom Viridiplantae; phylum Streptophyta; class Magnoliopsida; order Asterales; family Asteraceae; genus Helianthus; species Helianthus annuus. Next base: position 71,178,855 of record NC_035444.2, on the reverse strand, counting down.
TCAACAAAAGTTGGCGAGTATACAAGTTTTCATACATAGCATAATATAGAATAAAAAAAAGTTTAACGGCTCATATCCAACATGAAATACAATATGCAAGTTACTAATATGCTAAAACGGTGTACTATATGTTCAAACCCAAGTATATAACGAAATTTGCCTATCCCAAGAGAGTAGCGAGAGGTTAACATGTTTAACTTAACAATGCCCCAAGACTAATGGGCGGTGCGTTAATCCTATATCGCTATAATTGTTAAGGTAGGCTAGCAAAGTTAATGAGCATATCTTGACACAAAGAGTTTACATAGCATACAAGTCTAACAAGCATCATATAGTTTCATGTTTAACGTGGATAGAGTGTGATTAAAATAGTTTCAAGTGTTGTGTTTTTTGTATATCACACATGTTGCACCCAAAGTGTTAAAAATAAAAAGGGATCGAGTATACTCAAGGTTTTACAAGCTTTCCACTTGGTAAATCCGCGAGAGTTGTTGGTTGATTAGGATGGAACACCGTGTCCTTCTACACGAAGAAACATAGGTGTGTGAGTATAGGAAGTTAACGGAAGATTAAAGATTTAGAGTTTAAAAGTACATGAAAATAGACATATGAGAAAGTAATCATCTATCACATAATACTTGTTTTTGACACTATGAAACTCAAAAGAGTTGGAATGTTTTCATGGGTCAAGATGCCCATTAGAATCGTAACAAGTACTATGGTTTTTAGATGATGTAACCTAATACTTTGACAAATAACTACTAGGTTATCACCAAGGTTCGGTTACTTAGATGTTATATAAATGTATTATATAGTTTATATCATAGTTTAAGTCCAACTAGTAATACAAGAACATCATATAAATCATGCATAAGGTAGGAAGATGGATCTTCCATTTAGGCACCTCTTTGGTATTCACCACTACACATGTCATATACAACAAGGAGAGTCAAGAATATACAATAAAGAATGAAATAACTACAATTAATCTAAGAAAAAATCAAATGATGTGTGGATTTGCAAGTAGGATAGCCCAAGCTAACCTTATAATCACACAATCTTCAAGCTTTAAGCTTGTTCATCACTTGTGGGTTAAAACTGTCACACCTCGATTTCCACGTGTCTCACCGGTGGGCCCGGTGGGGGATTTCCGTGACGTAGTTGGCAACAATATAGTCAAACCACACAATATATGAATGCACAGCGGAAGCATAAAGATAATTATATTTCAACCATTGTTTGTAATATCAAATGTATTACGAATAGTCGAAAAGTATCCACAGGGGATCAAATAAAAATATAAGTATTTGTTCAACAGACGTAGGCATCTTAAGCTTGCGAGGCTCTTTATGATGCTAAGGAGAAATATCCAGCCAATTACGCATAGTACCTGCATTTAGTCTTTTTGGGAAAATACGTCAGTTTACACTGGTAAATACATTCAACCGACACTTTTGAAAAATATTTATTAAAATTGATTTGAATGCACAAGGCACAAACTCTTTTATAACTTGGGAGAATTATTTAAATTTATAATCTTGTGAACGGATTACATGTTCCTTATGCGTTCAGTAGCCCGGATCAAGTCCGGGTTAAAGATCAATAGACACACCATATCGACTATTTATGCACTGACGAGTGTACGCCTACACTCCGCGCTTAGGTTATGGCCATTTCGTAAAATGATGCCAGGGATATCCGGGACATGGTCATTAACCCCCCAAAGGCTTTTAAGTAACAAGACTGTTTAAACGAGCCGATCAAATTTATTCAATTACCCACTTAACTGTGGAGAATTTGATGCCTGATCAAGCGGTATGCTATATACTGTAACCCAAGCCCGTATAACGGAAAATAAGTTAAAAGTATTTACCTTTGCAAGTATAAATCCTTAATCGAAATAAATTGCAGATAGCTTTTACTGGTCTCCTATTCTGGAACGAAGGTTTAATATAACCTATTAGAATCCTAACGGGTCTTTTAATTTAGCCGTAGCTTAGACCGGTCAGTTTCAAGGATAGATACGGTTTAATCGCGTGAAAGGCAAAAACCGAGAATGAAATGTGATTTTGGACCCAACAAGTTTGAAGACTTGTTTTATATGGGTATAATAACCACACTCTAGATTTTGGGGTCAAAACAATATGGTTTGACCCGTTTCGGCTAGTTTATGTAAACTAGTTACATAAGTCGAACCGTGCGCGCAAAAGCCGCAACGGGTAACCGTAAGAGTCCTACACTGGTTTCCTAAGTCAATATGCTTTGAAGAGGTTGTGGTATCAGTAGGATACCTTCCATAATGCCCGTAACGAGTTTAAATCCATTTTATGCCCCGTAGGGGTATTTCGGTCTTTTTAAAGATTATAAAAGAGGTTTCTGAGTTCTACAGGAAATCTGAGTTTCCCGAACAGTTTATAAAGTCTAAAATACTTTATTTATTATTTAAAATCAGTAGCAACTGGAATCGGGTCAAAAGACCTTGTAGAACTCAAGTTATGGCCGAAAAGGTTATGAGCAGGTTAAAAATAATTAAAAATCTTTAAAAATCTCAAAATATTATCTTACATCAGTGTGTAAAAGGTTTGGTGTCGAAATCCGGGTTTTGATAGGCGTTATGCTAATTGCGCTATTAAATTACTAAAGTTTCCGTAATTTGCGCTATTTAGCATAATTCCTATTCTGGACCTCGGATTGACGTGAAATTTTAGGGACATGCTTAGAAATCAGTAACTAAGGTTATGGTTCTTTCACATGTCCAAAATTCTTGTTTTGAATTAAAAAGGGCGTTACTGTCAACTTTTAAGCATTTAACGGAAATGTGTAAAAGACTCGGACAAACAACGAACCGGTCACAGAGGGTTATACCATCATGTAACCTGGTCCTAAGAGAGTCCTAAGGCATATCTAAATTATACTTTAACGGGTCAGAACTGAAGTCAATGCAAAAGTCAAAGCTTTGCGACTTTCGCCTCCAAACCGGGTCAAAACAGTAAATGGTCGGATCAAACAAGCTTAGATTAGTTAATATACTTATTATCATGTTTTATGAGTGTTAAAACAGGTTACACACTATCTACATTACTGATTATGCAAGAAATCGCAAAATAGCATTTCTGTTGACTTTTTCTAAGCACGTTTGACTCGACATTCGGATTAGTTAGAGTGGGAATCAGAGGGTGCCCTTTTAGGGGTTTAAAGCCCACATGATTACCAACATATAACTACCTTTGGTTCGACAAAACACTGGACCATTTGTGATTTATCGCAAAGTCAATCGTTAATTACGACGGATTGACTTTTAAGCTAAACTATGCATAAACTAAGCCACAAAAGGGTAGACAAACTTACAGAAGCTTGGTGCACGACTAGGGATGATAGAAGGATGCTTTAGAGCTCCAGAGATGAACTAGAATGCAGGTTTGAGGTGTGTTTCAATTGTGTGCAATGTAGTGCCTTTTATAGTGAATTATGGTGCACAAGATCATTAGAACTCACTCTAGGATTGCTCAAGGATGATTAGCAGGTGTCCCTGGGTGCTAGAGGGCATGTAGAGGGCGCCCATGCTTCAATTAATGCACACAAGATCGTTCACAAGCTCAAACATTGAATCTGTCCAAGAATTCTGCATCTGGGACTCGTACGCGGCCCGCTTTAGGATTCAGGCCACTTGGACGCGGGCCGCATGAATCCTCAAGTCAGTAAACGGATCTTCAACTGGCGCGCGGCCCGCATTAGCTTAACCATTTCCTTAACGCGGCCCGCCTGATGGTTGATTTCCAAGATTTTCAAATCTTTTGTAATCATTAACCTGACCTTTCGGTTTCGAAGGGGTAACTTTGCGATTTGGCCCTCGATTATTTACAATTAAGGGCCTCGTGACTTTTACCCGCATTGTTAAGTCCCCGGTTAGTTTAATTACTGTCCGAAAAGCCTTAACTTTTATTGTTGACGCTTTTAACCCCTCGCATACGAATTTGATCATAACTTTCTCGTTTTAAAACGGAACTTCGCGAAATTTATATCGTATATTCTAGTGAGTGTATTTTACTGTTACAAAGCCTCGGGTTCGTCAAAGAGCCACTCAGAGGTATAAATTAAACATGTTGACACAATTAACCCCTGTAGCTTGTAATCTCTCACTTTCTTCCGCGTTTCGCTCCGTACGATCCATGATTTATTCATTTGAAGATACGAGCATCGTTTAGGGTTACTATATAGTATATTTACCCCTCGTTGACATTTCTAACCCTCGAATTTACATACTTTTAAGGTTTGTTAACTCTAGTCCTTTATTTAGTATTTAATACCACGTGTAAACTCATGACACGTGTCAACACATTATTGGACACAAAAATTCGAGGTGTTACAAAAACCCTATCAAAACAGAATATTTATAAGGATTAAACCTCTGGATTTGCATGTCACAACCTTGTTTTTAAGCTCTCATAACGATGGTTTTGATTAGTGGCATAAGAACATAGGAATGTGTTAAGAAATCTCAATTTAAAGTGTGTTAAACAAGATTTTATACAAATCAAAAAGTTTATTGCACTTTGGAGCCTTTTATGGTGATGTTCCAGACTTGGTTTTCCATGGAAAACCTGTGGAAACATACCTAAGGTTGTTCCAAGTGATTAGAAAGAAGAATCAATGAAAAAGAAAGAGTAGAAGTGAACTTATGCTTACTTTAGTAAGTTGAAACGAATTTGTCTTTACTTCTGATTCTTAGCTGAATATGGAGTGATTTGAGAGTGTTTGAGTGAGTTGTAAAGTGCAAAAAAGTGTGGAGGAGGCTTGGGTTGTATCGGGGATGAATTAGGGTTGATATTGGTGAGCATTTAATGTAAAAAACACAAATAAAAATACAACAAAAACACAAGAAATAGCCCAATCCGCGACCTGGGAAAAGTTTATGCGGATTCCACCGCCTCGCGGGCCGCAAGCGGGTAGAGGGGAGTGGGTCGCGGCCGGTGAGCCTCCCCCTTGGTGGTTTTTTGTTTGGTTTTTGTCACAAAAGGCCCTTGTACTTTCATTTATGCATGTTTTGAGTAGATTATAGGTGGTTTAAGTATAAATTATCATAAGTAAGGGCATGTCATGCAATTAAATCATAAAACAAATATAAAGCAAGTATAATCAAGTATGTTTGTCGAGATTAAGTTTTGTATTCGCATTAATTGAGTATATAAATCACGTGTTTGTAAGTTTGACGTATTTAGCACAAATTGTGAATAAAGTGTCATATGTTTAACAAATTCAAACGTATGAGCATGTATGAAATGTGTATAACATGAATGTAAAGAAATACGAATTTCCATTATGATCCAAGTCTCGGATTTTACAATGATTACAACGAACGAACGATTACAAGAAACAAGACTTCCAAAAATAGAAATACAAGCAACGGTTTCTAATTATGGAAAGTATGAAAAAGTAGGGCGTTACAGTCTCCCCTCCTTTAGGAAATTTCGTCCCGAAATTTAGGAAGAAGTAACGAAAAGTTGCAGATACTTGGTCTTCATATCACTTTCGAGTTCCCAAGTAAATTCAGCGCCAAATTTTCCTTCCCATCGAACCTTAACGATAGGAATTTGACTTCGCCTCAGTTTCTTGACTCCTCGGTCCATGATTTTGATGGGTTTTTCCACGAAATGCAAAGTGTCGTTGATTTGGAGATCTTCGAGAGGAACTTGAAGTCCTTCTTCAGCTAGACACTTCTTGAGGTTTGAGACAAGAAACGTTGGATGAACGTTGTTGAGTTCTTGAGGTAAATCGAGTCAATAAGCCACCTTGCCAATCCTCTCGAGTATCTTGAAAGGACCGACATAGCGCGGGGCAAGTTTTACCTTTTTACCAAAACGTACTACTCCTTTCCAAGGAGATACCTTGAGTAGTACATGATCACCAACATCAAACTCCAAAGGTTTGCGTTTTTTGTCAGCATGGCTCTTTTATCGGCTTCTAGCCTTGAGTAAGTTGTTATGGATTTGAAGAATCTTATCCGTTGTTTCTTGTATGAGCTCAGGGCCAGTAAATTGTTTATCGCCAATCTCATGCCAGCTAATAGGAGATCGGCACTTGCGACCATACAAAGCCTCAAAAGGAGCCATTTGAATATTAGAGTGGTAGTTATTGTTATACGAGAACTCGATCAATGGTAAATGCACGTCCCAACTACCACCAAAGTCGATGACACAAGAATGGAGCATGTCCTCTAGGGTTTGGATAGTACGTTCAGTCTATCCATCCGTTTGAGGATGAAAGGCCATACTAAGATTCAAGTGAGAACACATAGCGGACTGGAAAGTTTGCCAAAGACGCGAAGTGAAACGACCATCGTGGTCAGAAATGATGTCAATGGGGATACCATGACGACATATGATTTCATCAGTGTAGATTCGAGAAAGATTCTCAACCTTGAAATCTTCACGAATAGGAAGGAAATGAGCTGATTTGGTCAAACGATCGATGATTACCCAAATGCTATCATGACCAGAAGGTGTGCGAGGAAGCTTGGTTATGAAGTCTATAGCAATCCTATCCCATTTCCAAACGAGGATTTCAGGTTGTTCGAGCAAACCAGAAGGACGCTGATGCTCAGCCTTGACCTTCGAGCAAGTGAGGCATTTCAAAACATAGATGGCAATGTCCTTCTTCATACCAGGCCACCAATAGGATGTACGTAGATCATGGTACATCTTATCAGCACCAGGATGAATGGAGTATCGGGACTTGTGTGCCTCGTTCAAAATGAGCACACGAAGATAGTCGCGATCTGGCACCCAGATGCGATCAAGGTAGTATTGGAGTCTATCTGCTTTGGTCACAAGTTGGTCTATAGAAGCACCTCGTATTTTGACGATTAGGCTACCTTCGTTGGCTGGCGAATATTGAGTTTCACGAATGCAAGTATGAAGGTCACTAGAGATTTGAAAACAACGAATGCTACTAACATGAGTCTTACGACTAAGTGCATCGGCCACGACATTCGCTTTACCAGGATGATAGCTAATCCCGCAGTCGCAGTCGTTAAGCAATTCCACCCAACGTCGCTGACGCATGTTTAATTCCTTTTGGTTAAAGATGTGTTGTAGGCTCTTATGGTCAGTGAAAACCACACACTTGGTACCATATAGGTAGTATCGCCAAATCTTTAATGCAAAAACAACTGTGCCAAGCTCTAGATCGTGGGTAGTATAGTTTTTATCATGTATTTTGAGCTGATGGGAGGCATAAGCGATGACATTGTCTCGTTGCATGAGAACACAACCAAGACCATGGTTTGAGGCATCGCAATACACCACGAAATCATCATTCCTATCGGGAAGAGCAAGAATAGGAGCGTTGCAAAGCAAGTTCTTGAGAGTTTGAAAGGATTCCTCTTGCTTAGGACCCCAAGCAAAAGGTTTCTCCTTTTGAGTCAACAAGGTGAGAGGAACAGCGATCTTCGAAAAGTTCGAGATGAATTGGCGGTAATAGCCTGCTAATCCTAAGAAGGAACGGATTTCAGAAGAAGTTTTAGGCGCGGTCCAATTCTTCACTGCTTCGATTTTGGAAGGGTCAACATGGATTCCTTTTTCACTAACAACGTGTCCAAGGAATTGAACTTCTTTGATCCAGAATTCGCACTTAGAAAACTTTGCGTATAAGCGTTCGACACGTAAAAGCTCGAGTATGAGGCGTAAATGGCATTCATGATCAACTTGAGTTTTTGAATAAATGAGAATATCATCAATGAAGGCGATTACAAAACGATCCAAGTATGGCTTACAAACACGATTCATTAGATCCATGAACACAGCGGGTGCTTGGTCAAACCAAAAGTCATAACCACGAACTCATAGTGCCCATAGCGAGTGCGAAAAGCGGTTTTGGGTAACCAGATCGAAGATCAATCTTGGAGAAGCAAGTTGCGCCTTGAAGTTGGTTAAAGAGATCATCGATGCACAGAGAGGGTAACGATTCTTAATGGTGAGTTTGTTAAGCTCACGATAGTCGATGCACATGCGGAACGAGCCATCCTTCTTCTAGACGAAAAGCACCAGAGCACCCCAAGGCGAGGTACTTGGACGTATGAAGCCCTTATCAAGGAGTTCTTGAAGTTGAGTAGATAACTCTTGCATCTCAGAAGGTGCAAGACGATAAGGAACTTTGGAAACAGGAGTTGAACCAGGTACGAGGTCAATACAAAAATCAACAGATCGAGGTGGAGGAGGAACAAGTAGATCTTCAGGAAAGACATCAGGGAAGTCGCGCACCACTGGAACATCACTGACACTCTTTCCCTTGCCTTTTTCTTCCACAACATAGGCTAAAAAGGCAAAGTACTGTTTGCATAAATATATGTTCGCTTGTGTGCAGGACATCAATTTCAGTCCTGTTGAAGGTCGGTCTCCATAGACATATAAGGTGTCGCCAGATGGAAGAGGAAAACGAATGGACTTCTCGTGGCAAGCAATTTCAGCATGATTCTTTCGTAGCCAGTCCATGCCTACTACGATGTCGAAACTACCCAGTTGCATGGGTATAAGGTCGATAGGAAAAATGTGCTCATTAAGAGTAAGAAGACAATCACGAAGAACGGAATCGACTAAGATAGATTTGCCATTGGCAACTTCGACAGAAAACGACTTAGGCAGTTTAGAGCGTGTACAATTTAACAAATGTTCAAATTCAACGGACACAAAGCTTTTGTCTGCACCAGTATCAAATAGTATCGAAGCATAAAGATTATTAACAAGGAACGTACCATTAACGACTTCATTGTCGTTTCGCGCCTGATTTGCGTTGAAGTTGAAAGCTCGTCCTCGAGCAGCTGGTTGTTGTTCTTGGTTCAACTGAGGACATTGAGGACAGAGATGCATAGTATCACCACACTTGAAACAGGCTCTAACTGGTCTAATATTTTGAGGAGCTGGTTGAGCTTGTGGTGCAGGGTTAGAACGACAATAGGCAGTGTTGTGGCCAAAACGGTTACAAGTGGTGCAATGGGACGTTGGCAGGGTGATGATAGTTGCAAGTGGTACACTTGGGATGAATCCCAGTGTATGGCTTTCGTGCATTCTCAGGCGTAGCAGGGTTTGGGTTAACAGCTGGTACAATCACGTTGCAACAGGGTTCTGATGCTTTCGCTTCTTCCCCTTGTTACCACTCAATTGTTGGGTGATTTGATTGGCTGGCTTTGAAGAAACAGGGGTTGCAGCATGTTTATCGCGAATGCGATTAGGGAAGCTGCCAGACGGTATACAGCCTCAATGTTGTCTACTTTGGCTGCCTCAATGGTATCCCGCATGGCAGAAGGTAAACCGTTGATGTACTTCCTGATTGTACGCTCAGTGGTCAACACAAGGTGGGGTACGATGAAACTAAGTTGCTTAAAGCGGGTGGTATAGGCTAAGTTTTTGTCATCAACCTGTTTGAGCGCCCAGAATTCTTCCTCGAGCTTTTGTTGTTCATGCGGAGGATAGAATTCTTCCATCATGAGTTCCTTAACTTCTTCCCAAGGTAGTGCATAGGCATCTTCATTTGAACGAATGTTTCTTTCGTTGGTCCACCATTCCAAGGCCCTATCTTGGAAGACCCCGGTAGCGCTGTGAGTCTTGAGCTCTTCAGGACATTCACTATTGATAAACGTGACCTCTATGTTGTCGAACCACTCTAGCATAGCAGTCAACCCGTCGTTGCCAATGATAGGCTTAGGGTTGCAAGACGAGAAATGCTTAAAATTGAACGACACAGGCTTGCGCACATCAACCTTTGAATCGACGGAGGAGTTTGGGGTAGAGCTAGCTTGGATCTCGCTGACGATCTTGGGGATGATGCGAGCAATCTGATTGGCCATGAATGCCATCATTTTCTTTTGAGTGTTGGTCTTACACTTCTTGGTCGAGTTGTAGAATTAGCTTGAAGACATCTAAGATTCAAAAGAACAAATAGGTGAGACTTGATCATAATGTTCGTTTAAGGAAAACATTTTCATGAATGTGTCACATAACATATAGTTTCACATAGCATAAAAATGTTCAAATTGTTTCACATAGCATAATCATGAATTCCACATAGCATAACATTGATAATGAAAGCATCGTAAATTTAGTTTGTTCACGAAAGATTATTATTATTGTTTTTTATTGCGAGCAACGTGCGAATTGTGTAATGGTTTTGAAATGAACAAGGTAACAAGTATAAAATCACATATAAATTGAGATAACATAAAAGAGAGGCTCATAAAACATTGGATTGTTTTGGGTAGAGACACGTCGACTATTCCAAAGTGGGTCGAAAGTCCTTTCGAATTAGAGAAACGTGCTTTGGCCTATAGGTAAGATATTCTCGTTTAGAAGCGATTAACGGTATCTTACCCTTCCAGTTACTACATGTCTCTAATCGATTGAAACAATCAGGACTTTGGCGAGATTGAAAATCGAGGAATGGGACTTAATCGACAAGATGTGGGTTTCACCCCAAACTTGACGATTTCGTACCCTAATGTGGTTGGTACTCGTCAGGTCAAAATTAAATTTCGACATTTTGACGAGGGTCCACTAGCGTTTGAATTGGAAATTACCACTAAGATGTGGATTTCACTCCTAACTTAATGGTGTAATTTCGTGCAAAATAAGAATTAAGCAGAATGAGAGTCGTTTACCAAATTGTGGGTTTCACTCCTAACTCTTAAACGACTACGAATGCGCGATCAAGTATCATCCAGGAAAGGCTAATGTTGTAGCCGATGCCCTTAGCAGGAAAGAGACCAAACCTAAGCGTGTTCGCGCTTTACATCTTACTATCCACTCGAATCTCCCAAACCAGATCCGAAATACCCAAGTTGAGGCACTGAAGACGGAGAACCTCCTAGCTGAATCCATGCGAGGCATGGAAAAGCAGCTTGAACTTAAAGACGGTGGTATTCACTACTTCATGGACCGTATTTGGGTTCCATCCTACGGAAATCTCCGAGAACTTGTGATGGACGAAGCACATAAGTCTCGTTACTCGATACATCCCGGTTCTGACAAGATGTATCATGATCTCAAAGCTCTGTATTGGTGGCCTAACATGAAAGTGATTATCGCTAAGTACGTTAGCAAATGTTTGACTTGCGCCAGAGTCAAGATCGAATACCAGAAGTCGTCGGGCTTACTGCAACAGCCAGAATTACCAACTTGGAAATGCGAACAGATTTCCATGGACTTCGTTACTGGCTTACCAAGATCACAAAGCGGAAACGATACCATTTGGGTGATCGTAGACCGTTTAACCAAGTCTGCTCACTTCCTCGCGATCAAAGAAACCGACAAGTTTTCAAAACTTGATGCCATCTACTTGAAGGAAGTAGTTGCTAAGCACGGAGTGCCAAGATCGTGATCTGCGTTTCACCTCCGAATTGTGGCAGGCCATGCACAAATCTTTTGGCTCATAGTTGGACATGAGCACTGCCTATCACCCGCAAACGGATGGACAGACTGAACGAACCATCCAAACACTCGAATACATGCTTAGAGAGTGTGTTATTGATTTTGGAAACGGGTGGGAACGACATCTACCGCTGGTAGAATTCTCTTACAACAACAGCTACCACACTAGCATCCAGGCAACACCATTTAAGGCATTGTACGGTCGTAAATGTCGGTCACCCTTGTGTTGGGCGGAAGTTGGCGAAAGCCAGATTGCCGGTCCAGAACTTGTACTCGACACTACGGATAAGATTGCCCAGATCAGACAGCGCATGGTGGCAGCTCGTGATCGTCAGAAGAGCCACGCTGATAAGCGTAGGAAACCTCTTGAATTCCAGGTCGGGGACCGGGTTCTACTTAAAGTTTCACCCTGGAAGGGTGTGGTACGTTTTAGCAAACGGGGCAAGCTTAATCCGCGATACGTTGGACCATTCGAAATTACCAAGAGGATCGGTAAGGTAGCTTACAGATTGAACCTGCCTGAAGAGCTGAGTGCGGTGCACAACGTCTTCCACGTGTCTAATCTGAAGAAGTGTCTGTCAGATGAAACACTCGTGGTTCCTTTTAAGGAACTCGCCATAGATGACCAACTACGCTTCGTTGAGGAACCGGTTGAGATCATGGATCGAGAGACCAAGACCCTCAAGCGTAGCAGGATACCTATCATACGAGTTCGTTGGAACTCACGCTGTGGCCCAGAGTTTACCTGGGAACGGGAAGACCAGATGAGGCGCAAGTATCCCCAGTTGTTTGCAAACGAAACTCCCAGCACTGAGGTTACAACGGAATTTCGGGACGAAATTCCAAACTAACAGGGGGATGATGTGACACCCCGAGGAAACATGGTAACTTATTAGCTTGTCAGTGGTTGTGCTCTAACTTTCGGGACGAAAGTTCTTAAAACTTGGGGATAATGTGACACTTCGGGTTTTCCTGAACAGCTCTATTGTATAATACCGTTATATGAAACCATTAAATAAAAGTCAGTAATTTATTTCTGTGCATTTTGTGAATTCTTTTTGTGTTAGGTGTATTGTATAAATTATGTGTACTATATATATATATATATATATATATATATATATATATATGTGTGTGTGTGTGTGTGTGTGTATAGCTATGAACCGAAACCATGGTTGCGACTCGAGACCGCCTGGTCTCGACCCGAGATCTGCTGGATTAAAACTGTGGGCTGCGCAACCACATAATCCGGCCCAAACCAAACCAAGAAGCCCATTCGAGACCATTCCTTAAACCCTAGGTGTGTACGGGTATAGAAAGGGTATAAAACCCCTAAATGCCAGCCGATATTCCTTTTGATTGAGCAACAATCACATCACACAAATCCCAAACATTCCCTCATTCTCTCCCTCTCTCTCTCTCATCCACTCTCTCTCTAGAAAACCCTAACACCACAATTCCTCCTCCTCCCTTGGATCTGAACGGCAGTAACTATTCCGTGAAGACAACCGGAGATTGTCGACCAAGAGCTCTGTTCCATACTCTTCTCTACACGCTTTAGCACCGGTTAGTGCATCACCCCATTGTGCTTAGAAATGAATGGTTGTTACGCTAGCTTGATGATTAGATTGTGTGTTCAATTATATAGAAGTGGCTATTTGTTGATGATTGTTGATAATAGAATAATATGTAAACATGAATCCGTTCAAATAAGCTTCTACATGATAGAAATAAAAAGGTGATGATGATGAACTTGTTAACAAACTAGGGTAATAATTGATAATGAAACAATGTTGTTTGATGATGTTTAGGGTATGTGTTAGGATGATTTTTGTGATAAAATGGTTATATGTGTTCCTGATTGGATTTAGTGATAAAACAGTGTTAGATGAAGTTGGATTGGATCTGTTTTGAATTATGAGCATGATGAACTATTTGAAGATGTAATGAATTTTTGAAATTTCTGTGTTTTGATCTGATTTAATAAGTGTACGGTATTGGAAACATGTTTACGAAAACTGATTGGGTCGTACAATCTGGGAAGGGTTCTAGAAAGATTCCATCAGTGTTTTCATCAGTGGTTGCGAGTCGAGATCGTGAGATTTCGACTCGAGACCACTCAGTGACCAGTCGAAATCGGACAACATAACAGGGGACTCGAGACCGGGCAGGTTGCGATTCAAGATCTCCTGATCTCGACTCAAAGCCTGACTCGAAACCTCAGGGTTGCGACTCAAAAATGCATTACTCGAGACCTTATGTTTGCGACTCAAAACCTCTTGGTTGCGACTCGAGATCTCATGTTCTCGAGTCAAGATCACGACATTTCGACTGTACTACTTTACTTAGTTATTGGGTGTCACACCCCGATTTCCACGTGTCACCGGTGGGCCCGGTGTGGGGTACAGTGACGTAGTTGGCATCGTCATAGACAATCAACACAATATAATAATGCACAGCGGAAGCAGAATAGAAACATTTCAACTTTTAAATAAAGTGTAATAATAATTATCACAATAGTTGAAATGGATCCACAGGCGGATCAAATGAAAATAGAAATAAATAGTTCAACAGATAATTGTCGTCCGAGCTTGCGAGACTATAGTGGACGCTCTTAGGAAACAACCAGCCTATTTCCGTATAGTACCTGCACTTAACCTTTTGGGAAAAATACGTCAGTTTACACTGGTAAATACAAATCGACTGACTCATTTTGAAAATGATTAAATTTGATTTAAATGCACAAGGCATAAATATTTTTATTAACTTGGGATAATTATATAATATAAACTTGTGAACGAATTACATGCACTTATATCTCTGGTGGCCCGGGATCTACTGTCCGGGCTAGAGATTTAATTGACACACCACATTAAAGAGTTATACACGACGGGTGTACGCCTACACCCCGTGCTCTGGTCGTGGCCATCTCGTAAGATAATGCCAAGGATATCCGGGACATGGTCAATAACCCCCCAAAGCCTTTAAGTAAGACAAAACTGTTTAAACGAAGTCGCACAAGCTATTCAAGACTGTACACCTATAAGGCGCAGGACTTGTGCGCCCGATCAAGCGGTATTTTAAATACCGTACCCCAAGCCCGTATAGGGAAAATAAGTCAAAATGTATTTACCTGAGTAAGTATGTAACACAAATGATAAGAGCGGTAGCTTTTACTGGGCTTCCTAATCTGGAACAAAGGTTTATAATTAACCTATTAGATTCCTAACGGCCTTTTATTTAAGCTTAAGCTTTGACCGGTTAGTTTTAGGAATGATACGGTTTACGCACGATTAAGCGAAAGACCGGATAGAATGTGATTTAGACCCGACAAGTTTGAATACTTGTATAATATGGGTATACTAAATACATTCTGGATTTTGAAACAAAAATGATATCGTTTGACCCGTTTTGGTCAATTTACGCAAACTAGTTACGTAAACCAAACCGAACGCGAAAAGGGCGATACGGGTAGACCAAAGATTCAAATGCAAGTTCCCTGATGTAATATGCTCAAAATATGATATTATATCAGTAAGTTATGTTCTATATTGCCCGGAATAACTTTAAACCCAATTTATGCCTTAGAAGGGCATTTTGGTCATTTAAAAGATAATAAAAGGGTAAAATTAGAAATCTGAGTTTCGGGTCTGGTTCATACAGTAAATATACTCAATATAACATATTATATCAGTAAGGTATGACCCATATATCAAATTTATCATTTAAAGTCAAACTATGCACCGTAGGGGTATTTTAGTAATTTCACAAGGGCTAAAAGTGCCAAAACTGGAAATCTGAGTTCATATACTTATACTTACTGTTTTTATATGAAAATATGCTAAACACATCAGTAGGTACAAGTCTTATATGTTTAAAACAAGTATAACGCTCACTATGCGCTTAAAACGCTAAATATGCGATTTAAGGGCGTTTTCGGGTTTTCAAATTAAATCTGAGATTTTTATATTTCCAGAATACTTAAAATAATTTATTCCTCATATAAAATCAGTAGAAAAAGGTTTCGGGTCAAAAGGATGTGTAAAACTCATTTTATGGCTAAAACGGTCAAAACCGACATAAGCCGAAATGACTAGGCGACCTAGGATCCGTTCAGCCAAAAATTAATTAAAAATCATCAAAATTCCCAGAATATTATAATACATCAGTTGGTAAAAAGTTTTGCATCAAAATGTGGCCAGAAATGGGTTCTACGCGAAAAGGACCGTTTATGTAAATTTATAATATAGTTTTACGCTAATGGCCATAACTCACAATCTGGACCACCAACTGATCCGAAATTTTCGGTGCAAGTTCATATACTGGAAATAAAGATTTCTATCCTTTCACTTTTCCAAAAATCCCGTTTTAAATCAAAAAGGGCAAAATAGTCAACTTTATGCATAAATCGGAAACATGCATTCGAATAGGCTAAGCATAGACTCAATCAAAGAAAATTCCAGAAAGTTCAACTAAAATAAAAATAGTCAAAAATACTTTCCAATACGGATCTCGAACATGCATGTATGAATCCGAATCGATAGTCTACGAAATAATCGTTTTACAAGACTTTCGGTTCCGATTCGTGGCTATACTATAGATTGTCGAGTTGATGATGATTAAAACACATTCTTATACGTATTACAAGTTATTTTTAATGATCAATCAGGTTGCATGTCATCTATATCATTAATCATGTCATTTTTCACAAAAATCGCTTCTGTTGACTTTTTAGAAATAGGTTTGACTCGACATTTAGCATGCATGTAGTGGGAATCAGATAGTACCCTTTAGAGGTTTTGTTTCCCACATAAATACCAATCTATAACAAGTTTCAATTCGAGAAATGACTGAAAGAAATCCGTTTAATCAGAAAGTCAAAGGTTATGAACACCCAGTTTGACTTTTATCAATAATCACAACAAGAACGGATTAAGGAACGAATTGAAAGCTTACAAAGGTCCTATAGATGTTTAATGAACACTAGGAGTCGGCCTTGTTGATCAGATTTCCTCCAGAGAGCTTGCTTGTAAGTTCTTGGTAGAGAGCTTCTTGTTCTTCAATTGCAAATGATCAAAAATGAGGTGATGATCTGATTTATGGCCATAAATTCGAGGGTACTGTGGATGTAGGCATGCAAGGCTTGTTATTGGTGCAATTGGAGGTGCAAATGAGCTGTATAACACTTGAAATCGGACCCAAATCAACCAAAATACGATTTCTGGTCGCTGGGCAACCCACGCGGCCCGCTTGGGCTTTCCCAGGCGGGTCGCCTGACCCTGGTTCAGCCAAAACAAGTTTCAAACTTGACAGCTTTGACCCCTGAACTTGTACGCGATGTTTCGGCTGTTTTTCTCGACCCGTAAACCCCCAAACTTGGTTTCTAAGAACCTTAGGACTTTTACCAACATGGTAATATCCTCGGATAACTTTGCGCTCAACCGAAAAGCCCTGAAATTCGACGTTGACGCTTTTAGTCCCTTAAGTACGGTTTTGGCCATAACTTTCTCATACGTTGACGAAACTTCATGAAATTTTTACCACATATTCTAGTGAGTATATTTTAGCTATACAAAGCTTCGGGTCTGCCAAAAGTTCACTCAGAGGTATAAATTAAACATGTTGACACTTTTGGCCCCTATAGTTTACAATACTTCACTTTTGTGCAATTTCCGCGTCGTATGATCCATGAACCATCCGTTTAAGGTTATAAACATTATGTAGGGTTATCATAGAGTCTATTTATCCATTGTTGACACTTTGGACCCTTACGTTCCATAGTTTTCACTGTTTGTCACTTTTAGTCCCTCTAAAGTATGTTTTCACATAACGGAACCTTATGACACGTGTCAAGACATTATTGGACGAAATTTTTTCGAGGTGTTACATTGGGCCGTACAAATTGATGATTGTGTTACTGAACTGTGTGCTATTGTTGATTGTTTAACTGTTGCTGTTTAGCTGTACAAGTGATAGGATAGGCCCAATAACGTATATGCTAGTATGACATGCGTGCTATGTGTTAGATGCATGTAGAATATACGTGAATTATCTGTACCCAAACCTGACCTATACTGGTAACCATAATAGGACGTGGTTGACCAGCATACTCGACCAAGTAAACTGTCTGCTGAGCAAACCGAGGTGAGTTCACAACTTTTCTAAAAGCATGCGTTCCCGGTGGTTGGGTGTAACACCTCATAAAAATCACGTCCAATGATGTGTTGACACGTGTACTAAACCCTAATGAAGTCAAACATTGACTATGAGGGACTAATTTTGTCAAAATTTGAGACCTTGAATATAGAGGGACTGAAAATGTCAACATGATTAAACTAAGCCTCTGAACGACCTTACACGGCATTCATATTCTCATATTAGCCACTTGTTGGATAAACGAAACCGTTTGCGATAAATCCAAAAGTTTGTGTAACGAAGGGTTAAAAGTGTCAACATGTTAATTCTTACCTCTGCGTGACCTTTTAACGAACCTGGAGCGTTATGATATTCGTTCATACTCTCAGGAATGCCTAATATGGGCTATGTAAGGCTTTGATGCCATTAAACGATGATACGCGCAAGTTTTTGCGTTAAAGGGGCCAAAAGCATCAACGTCTAAAACTACACCTTTGAGTGACCATTTAAGCGAACTGAAAACTCCCTGATGTTCGTCATACCCTCAGGAATGCCTAGTATTGGCCATGCAAGGCTTTTATGCCATTTCGCGATAATACGTGCAAGTTCGCAAATTAAGAGGTTAAAAGCGTCAACGCATGAATTTATAATTCTGAGAGACCTTTTTACGAACCGAGAAGTTTATAATGCTTGGTTATACTCCCGGATGTGCCTATGGTTGGCCGTTAGAGGTTTTGTACCTTATATTAACATATTATGAGAGTTTAGAAATTTATGTGCCAAAAGTGTCAAATATAAAAATATAAAAGAAGCTCAAAAGAAATGAGGGGTTGTTTTTTACAAGAGATAAAACTGATGGCTGACTGAGCCTGCCTTCGTGGGCTGCCAGGCTGTTGTTTTGTTTATTACTCGATCATCATTCCTAGCTAAAACAACTAAAACAAGTCGAAGGACCTTTTCTGCCAAAACAACGAAACAAGTGAGATGGGCTTGACAGCCTCGCGGGCCGCGACCCGCTGGGCCTGATGTCTTCGCGGGCCGCCAGCAAACAGAACAGCAGCAACAGTTTCTGTTTTTCTTTGTTTGTTTTAGTTTTCCATTTCTTGTTCTCCACTCCTATAATCTAAAGCATTCTAGCAATACCATGGACATGTTAATTGTTTTCAAAACCTGGTAAACACTTGTAATCATCCTATTGAATTCCTAAAACACTTGCCAAGATCCTATCAATCCTCAAAAACTATATAAAGGCCTAGAATCCATTCATTCAAACTTGCACCTTCATTTATTCTTTCCTTCTTTCTCTCAATCTTGGAGGACCCTGAGCAATTGGAGACTTCCTTTGAGTATTCTTTAGTCCCTAGGACCACTTGTAAGTGTTCCTTTCGTGACTAGTTCAATTATTTGGCTTTCAAAGCCGAAAAGTCAAACGTTTACGATAAGCGATTTGACTTTTAGTTAGACCTTAAACGGTCAAGCCATTGTTCGCAACGAACATGGCTACGTGATCATAATTAGGTAAGTGTTAATCCCTCAAAAGGGCACCTCCTAAGAATCACGTTTGCTTGATCAATTAACGAGTCAACATAATATTGTTTTAAAAAGTCAACGGGTCAGTTTTTGAAATAATTGCGATATGAGTTTAGAATTGTTCAAAAATATGTTTTATCATTTAAACAACTTAGTAATAATTATTAGAACATGTGTAAACATGTTCGGCTTGTCAATTCCAGTTTTAAGGTCGGTTCGCAACCGAAAGTCGCGAAGTTTGACTTCTGCGTTGACTTTTGATTATGAACCGAACTAGATTAGTTTACTACTGATTTTAGGTTCCGTTATGATCGGAATATAATGTAGCATAGCACCATAAGGTTATATTACACGATCATACTAGAAATCTGAGTTTTTGCGCATGTTCCGTTAATATGCCGTACTTTGACTATTATGCCCTTTTTAGCGAAAATAAGGTTTTAGACACCAATAAGCTTGCAAACAACTTAGGTACTGATATGTTGACATGTTTAACGTATTTTGATGTTACGAAACTGATCATAAACTGAGTTTGCGTGTAATGTCGTAATTTATGCTTTAAATTGACCAAAATGCCCTTTAGGCACATAGATCGATTTTAAGCATAATTTTTCATACCAAACTCATTGCCTACTGATGTAATAACATAATTAGGATAATTTGGGATGTCCATTCAGTTTGCAAACTGATTTTACGCATACGTTCTTGAACTATATCCTTAAATGACGATAATGCCCTTTTTGCACCTAAAATGGTTTTAAAGCATAATTTTCATACAAAACCTTTTGACCACTGATATGTTATATTAATTAACATACTTGGATCATATAAACCTGGTCATAACATCAGTTTTCCTTAAATATCGCACATTTCGTCATTTAACGATTTTTAACGCCGTTTCGGCGCGTAGTATGGTTTTAAACCATAACTACCAACCAAGACTTGTTACCTACTGAATTTATAAATCATTTTAAATATTTTTATAGTAGGTTCATTTTATAAACTCAGATTCCCAAAGTAGCCTTCAAAACTATGTGTGGAATTACCAAAAAGCCCCACGGAGCATAGTTTGGTCTTCAACTATAAAACACACATATGTTTGATATCATATTGATATTATATCATAAATAAAGTGTTTTCAAAGAATGTTTATGGTTGTAACATCATATTTTACGCAAGTTCCTTTTAAACATCGCTAAATGACCAAAACGCCCTTATGTGGCATAATTTGATTTTAAAATCTTAACAGGCATACAAGTTGATATCCTACTGATATTATAACTTGTTTATAGTATACTGGCATATGGAACTTGTTCATGACTCATCCGGTTACTCGTTATCGCTTATACACGTACGGTTAGACTTACGTAGCTAGTTTACGTAAGTTTGCCAAAACGGGTTTAACCTTATCGTTTTTACTTCAAAATCCAGAATGTATTTAGTTTACCTATATTATACAAGTCTTCATACTTGTTGGGTCTAAATCACATTCTATTCCGATCATCGCTTAATCTAGCGTATCGTACCGTTTCTAATACTTTAAGCTAGCCGGTCTAAGTCTATGACTTAATTAAGACCCGCTAGCATTCTAAATTGGTTATATATTACCATCATTCCAGACTACAGCCTCCGGTAAAAGCTACCTGCATTTAGTTAGATTGGATGCGACTGAGTTATTTAAATCTTGCTGTGAATCGAGTATTAGCTCAGGTAAATACTTTTAACTTATTTTCCCTTATACGGGCTTGGATGTCACACCCCAACCGATGGCGGAAACATCGGAGTGAGACGAAGAAAGATTGCTCATCACACATAATTCTAACTGTGACAATAGAATTAAAGATAAATTGATTTCATTCATAAATAAATTTACAATACAAGAAAACAATGCAACAACAAATATGAAATTTATACAACGTGTTTGACCTAAGACGTCTAAATGTGTATCTAAGCATCAACACTACTTCAATTTCAAAGCATCATCATCCTCAACCTGTAACATGTTTAAAATAAAGTTCAATGCAAAAGCAAAGGCGAGTATACAAGTTTTCATAGGTAGCATAAAAAGATAAGTTTCAAACAATTCCATGTGGCAAGCTCTTGATACAAGATAAACAATAAAATCGGCATGTGTTCCACAAATCAACCCAATGATGAAACGCAATAAGCTCATGACATAACCTCAAGTTTACGGGTGGTGCGTTAATCCTATAGCGCTATATATGTCAAGGATAGGCTCGTACGAAGTTAATGATAAGTCTAACACAAAACGTATAACCCCAAGTTTAAAGTATCAAGTAACAAGTATGCATGCATGTATAAGGAATGTTTGTTATGTATAAACAAAAACTTTGATGTAAATCCCCTAAACACAAACCCGCAACCATAGATTAAGTTGTGAGCTTGGTGGGAACAAGATTCCACCAATTTTTCTATCAAAATATAAACTTAAAAAGAAATAAAAATGAGCAGAATTTTATATGCACTTTGAACCTCAAAAATGGTGAGGTTTCACCTTGTTTGCCCAAGAAAACTTGTGAAAACCTTCCTAGAGGTTATCCAAGGGTTTTATAAGAAGAAACAAGAAGAAAGGAGTTGAAGAAGTGAGCTAGAACTCACTTTGAATGACTTAAACTTTCTGCTCAAAGCTGTGAATTTTTAGAGTGATTAAAGAGTGATTTTGGAGTGATTAAGAGGTTTGTAAAGTGGAAAAGGGGTTGGATATAAGTGAGTATATATAGGGGAAGGATTAGGGTTTAAGTTGGTTGGGTATTTAAATGCAAGTTGGTTGGAAGATGGCTATTAAAAACAAAACAATTGAGGCTGAAAATATGTGATCTGCGATCACATCTTGGCTGCCATTTTTCTTTTTTTTTTTCTTTTGACATTTAATTGTTGCAACTTATGTAAAATCGGAAACTATGCAATTAACTTTGTAATATAACAAAGTGGAATATATGTCATGTTAGTTAGAATGAATATGGGCATAAATCAAGAATGGTGGCGGTATGTGTTTCACGAGGTTAGCTTATTATTATATATATATATATATATATATATATTTTCTTTTTCAACCTTTGGTTGATATTATAATGTATAATACTTAATATTAATGTTTGATTATAATAATATATGATTAATTAACTTATTAATCATATATATATATATGTATATATATATATATTTATATAGGGTCGGGATTTAATGAGAACGGTGAAAAGTTTGAGAACGGTGAGAACAATTTTGGTGGTGACATGTGGCATTAATGTTAAATTACACTAAGAGGTAATATTGTCAAAAAACCCACTCACATGAACTTGGTGTTCAAAATAAAACGACATAAAAACACCCAATTCAGAAAACGTCAAACACTCAAAAGCTATTTTTTAAGCTATAATTTACAACAGCTCAAAAAAAACATTTTTTAAACGCCATAAAACACTCAAAAGCTATTTTTTGAGCTATAATTTACAACTCAAAAAAAACCATTTTTTTGAACGCCATAAAAAAAACTATTTTTTTTTAGCTATAAATTACAACAGCTCAAAAAAACCATTTTTTTGAGCCAGCTCCTAGTTAAAACGCCATAACAAAAAAAAAAAGCTATATTTTCAGGGTCCAAAGTGTAATTTATAGTGTGAACACAAGTATTTAATTAGTTTTTTGAGCCAGCTCCTAGTTAAAACGCCATAACAAAAAAAAAACTATATTTTCAGGGTACAAAGTGTAACTTATAGTGTGAAAAGTGTAAACAAGTGTGAACACAAGTATTTAATTAGTTTCAAGCCAGCTCCTAGTTAAAACGTCATAACAAAAAAAAAACTATATTTTCAGGATCTAAAGTGTAACTTATAGTGTGAACAAGTGTAAACAAGTGTGAACACAAGTATTTAATTAGTTTCATCATATACACGCAACTTTGGGGGGAATGTGATTGGAAATAAAAGAATTCATACTCCAATGAAAACACACAGAGTTCCCAGTTAAAACGCCATAACAAAAAAAAAGCTATTTTTAGCTATAATTTACAACAGCTCAAAAAACCCATTTTTTTAGCCATCCGCCTAAATTAATATTTTTTGAGCTCAGAAAAATCATAATTTGTACTGTAAAAACACCGTAAAACACGCAGTTCAGAAAAACGCCATGAAAAACTTAGTTGAAAACGCCATAAAACACTCAGTTCAGAAAAAAAAAAAAAACGTCATGAAAATACCTAGTTAAAACGCCATAAAAACACCTAATTCAGAAAAACGTCATGAAAATACCTAGTCTAAAACGCCATAAAACACCCAGTTCATAAAAACGCCATAAAACCAAGTTAATTTTTTTTTAAAAGTATATCAATAGTATACTCATTGGAAAGATAAAAAACGCTGAGTTTTATGGTGTAATTTTTTTCGAAAAGTAATCACGTATAAAAAAGTTATTGTCATTTAAATATGATGGGGGGAAATGGCATGTGATTAGCATGTGCACCTTTGTTTGGATCTTCCTATTTTACCCCTCCTGGTAGTTCCAAGACCCCTATTATTTACAAAAATGCCACCGCATCTGTCACACCCCAACCGATGGCGGAAACATCGGAGTGAGACGAAATAGATTGCAAGAGACTTCATAACACTATTCGTGACAATATTTAATTCAACCGATTTCATTTCATAAATAAATTGTCGAAACATACAAGGAAATTCAAATAACAACATTGTTCAAAACATAACATAATTGATACAACGATTTAAACTTAGGACGTCTAAATGAGTATCTAGGCATCTTTGCTATCCATTTTCATAGCATCATCAATCATCAACCTGTAACATGTTTAAAATACAATTCAATGCAAAAGCAAAGGCGAGTATACAAGTTTAAGCATCAGTGTAAGTATAAGTATAAAAGTTTAAAACGAATCCACATGGCAACTTAGTTTATACGAGATCAACCTAACATGGCATGCAATATTTCTAGCCAATCCTCTGTTTACGCAAGAAAGTTTAGTTAATTCGACATGACCACAGGTTTAAGGGGGCGGTGCGTTACTCCTATAGCGCTATACATGTCAAATGGAGGCTCGTGAAAGCTAATGACTAAAACATATTACATAAGTATGGTCCACGTAAGCATCAAGTATCATAACATAGCATTCATGTATAAGGATTGTTTTCGTGCATTGCATAAAGAATAAATTTAAGTGTAGTTTAATAGTTAAACATGTTACACCCCAAAAAGTGGTAAACATAAAAAGGGGGTTGCGAGTATACTCACAAAATTTGCATATGCTTTCCGATTATCCAATGTGACGAAGTTGATGAGGTTAGAAGGTTGAATATGTTCGTGTAGGGATTTAGGAAGTTAAAACACAAGAATATAGGTATTCGAAAGTAATCATCCTTTAACACCAAGTACTTGTTCTTGACACCATGAAACCTCAAGGGTTAATGTTTTCATGAGTAATATATACTCATTAGAATCGTAACAAGTCTTATGTCTTAGATGATGTTATTCTAATATCTTGACGAATGAACACAAGTCCATCATCAAGGGTTAGTATATATGTGTATAAGTATTATATGTATTGTTTAGTCCATTAGTCAAGCATGAGGTAGAAGATAAATCTTCATTTAGGTACCTCTATTGTGTCATAGAATTCATGTAGGAGGTAGGAAGAACAAGCTTCCATTTAGGTACCTCTTATGGTTCACCACTACACTTGATGTAAAAACATACAAGGAGGGTCATGAACTATAAATAATACAAGAATATTAAACACTAATCTATGAGAAATCATCAAGTAATGTGTGGATTTTTAAGTAGGATAACCCAAGTTAATCCTAAATCACACAAACATCAAGTCTTGAATTTGAACATCACTTGTGGGTTAAACCCTTGAACAAAACAGAAAGTTTGTTAGGTTTATACCTCTGATTTTGAATGTCTCAACCTTGTTTTTAAGCCTAACTAACTATAGATGTGGTTATAAGCATAAGGACGTAGGTTTGAGATGAGTTTCCTCAAGTTTAAACAAGTTTATCAAAGATTGAAACATGAACAGAAAAATCAGTCAACTTTGAAGCCCTTTTGGCGACGTTTCGGGCTCTGATTTTCCAGGGAAAACCCATGGAAACGTAGCTAAGGTCAATACAAAGAATTAGCAAAAAGAATCGAGTGAATCGGATTATAATTGAGTGAGTTATGCTCATTTTCGTGAAGAGGTGTCAATCTGCTCGAACCCTTACTTTCAGCTACGGTTTGGAGGATGTTTTGAGAGTTTTTAGTGTTGCAAAAGTGGTAGGGAGGCTGGTTATAAGTGATATTTATAGGGGGGATGATTAGGATTTCAATGGGTTGCGCTTTGGAAGTGTTTAGAAGGGGTTAAACCTTGAAACAAGCCCACAAAACCCAACCATATAGGGCTGAATTTTGCTGAATTGGGGATGCCATATTTCTTTATTTTTTTTATTATAATGAGTAATTTTGTTAATTAAGTTGTGTAATAATATGCAACAATGTTTCCCCTAACTTGTAACAAGGTAAAATATGAAATAAAACATGATTTAACTAGGTAAAAAGTGTAATGTATAAGTATGTAACATGTTTGTAAGTGACAAGTATATGTCACATATTAGATGATTAATCGTTGTATAAATAAGCATATTATTAGGGGTTTTTAAGTATCAACAATTTAAGGACAAGCATGGACATGTATCGTGAATAAGTATCGTATGAGTATGAATTACAAATAAGGATTCGATGTACAATGAATTCGAACGTATGAACATGTATGAATATGTAGAAGGTGAATTTAAAGAAATACGAATTTTATTTATGATCCAAGTCTCGGATTTTACAACGAAAAGACGACTACAATAATACAAGATTTCCAAAAATAGCATTACAAGGCGAGCTTTCTAATTATGGAAGTATGAAAAAGAAGGGCGTTACAGCATCAATCTCAGCCACAAACCACTAAGATCTTGTGGCTGAGAATCGTTCTCACCGTTCTCACACTTTGAGGCGTTCTCTCCTGATCCTGTTCCTATATATATATATATATATATATATATATATATATATATATATATATATATATATATATATATATATATATATTAATGTTAAAACATGAAATTAAATAAGTTTGTATAGAATGGACTATAGGTTGTGTATTGTGAACATAAAATCAAGTGTTTGCACGTGTAGCGTATCTAGATTCACGTATTGATCGTAAGTTATGCCTGTGTTAACAAGGGTATGAGTACGTAACAAATGTATATAAAGATTAAGTGTTTAAGCATGTAAAAAAATAAAAAAAATAAACGGAGTATAATTCGTATGAAATAATTAATTTTATTACGATCGAAGTCTTGGATTGCAATGATACGAAACGAGATACGATTACCAGTTCCCCGAAAATAGAAATATACAACCTTTCTAATTACAGGAAGTTATAAAAGCGAGGCGTTACAGTCTCCCCTCCTTTAGGAAATTTCGTTCTGAATTTTATTCAAGAGGTAGTCCTTGTAATAGGAATCTTGGCTAAATGGTTGGGCTAAGATCGAAGTCTTGAAGTGTGAAGTGTGTTGAATAATGTATGAAATTTTGAGGGACAAAAAATAAAAATAAAAAGTAGGTTGTAAAAGAAGTTCGTTTAACTAAAATAAATTGAGGCATTACTCATAAGTAAAATGTGTATGTGTGTGCACAGGCATAGTGAGCTTGATTAAATTTGAATAGACCGATGGGAGTAGTATTTCAAAAAATGTTAAAGAGAAGGAAAAAAATTTGCGTATAAAACGGTTTGTATTTTAATGAAAAGTGTGGCCCCCATCGTAAGTTGTAAGGAGGTTTTATCGGTTTTAAAGAGCATCAATAAGTCTCAATTTCGTAGAAAAAAATTGTTTATCGGTGAGAAACGAGAAGGTTGAGTATTTTAAATAAACGGTTTTGGAGGTAACAACCAACTAAGTGTGTTTGCACATAACAAGAATAGAAGATAGTTTTAAAATCAAGAAAGTATTTTAGGCATCGAACGTGTACACAAATTTGATTGTAAACGAGGTTTGTATAAAAGACAAAGAAGTATGGAGGTACGAGGGTGAATGATCGATCTAGTAAACGAATACGAGTATAAGAATGGCATAAGTATTGGATAAATGAAAGCGATGTGTTAAGAATGAGGTCTCGTCGTGGATAATCAGATATCGCGCATCTAGCAATGCGTTTATGTGTTGTTAAAGTTTGCATATTAGGTCTAAACATGGTCTGTAAAACACCGAATTTCTCATGGCACGTCTTACGAAAGTTTGGTAATATGGTGAAAACACTTATATATAGCAAGTACCAGCGGCATATCCACCATGTTTTAACCATGCCATGTTGGTTTCGTATTTGGTGTCATGTTATGTTCCGTGTCTTACCATACACAATAGTACACTCCATGGTTCTCATGCGCCTATCACTATAATCCCATGTGCACCCGCGATTATTTTGATCGTCGCATTATCTGCATAGCTTGTACAAGTTGTGTATGAATCAGGGTATACATAAGTTTGAAAAGTAAGAATGTGTACGTATAAGAATGTAGTATATAAGCATGTCCATGGCTAAGTATGTATGGGACCCACGTAAGCGAATCCCTCGGATTTCGCTCGTGTATGGGTACGAATGTATGAATCATGAGTATGAATGTAAGCATGCGTATGAATATCAATAATAGTATAAGTATGAATAAGTATGTAAGTATGAACATAAAACGTATGAGTATGGACATGAAAAGGTGTATAAGTATGAGTGTAAGTAGGTATAAGTAACGACAATGGTGTGTATGAAATAACTCGAATACAACGGTGTATAAAATGATCAAGAAGTCATGGGTATGTAAAACGAATGATACGTGAAGTTGTCGTGTGATATTGACTAAAAGGTGTACGATGGTATGCATGTTTAGTTGTTTTGAATAAAACGTTGAGTTTATCGAATCAAAATAGGTTGAGTTTATCTTGGAATGTAGAATTTAGTTCGTGAATGTATAAGAATATAAAATACTTACTGGTTATGCGTGACGTATTTTGTAAGGAACGGAAATGCTACTCTTGTTTTAGAAGAATTTAAGTAAGTCGGGAACGATCGGTCCTATGAAGTTCCCTTGCCCACGAGTTTTGAAATTGAAATGATGTATTGAGTGGTGTATGAAAAGGTTTTTTGAAAATAGCAAGTTTGCATCATTTTAAAGGATCTAGCATTAAAATAAAAAAATAAGAAATTTGAAATTTGGAGGTTCTTGTGAAACGTTGATTCAAAAAAAGAAATTTAGCATAATGAACTTAGTGATCGTTGAAAAGTGTTTTTAGTAAAATGATTTATTGATTTTGAAAAGAGTTTTAATAAAACGAACTTATAATATCTATAAGATATTATAGGCATGTGGAAAGGTTGGTTCGATTTTTGATTGGGAATGAAAGTTCTTAGTATAGTGACATGACGTGAGCGTATTTTAGCGATTTACGTGAAACATGAAATTTGTGGGCAATAGATTCATTAGGCCGACTAAGTTGATGGGTAGCATTTCGTAAAATTTTGAAAATCGGGAAATAAAGCGTCTAGGATATGATTAAGGATTTTCATGTATGTGACTCACATAAAATGAATCATAGGGTAAGAAATACGTTTGATAAAACAATAAGTTTTGAAATTGGCGTAAATAGGGATTTTGACAAAGGGTAAACAATTTAGGTATAAAGCGTGATCGTGGTTGCATAATGAAGTATCTTTTGAAAGAAAATTTTGGTAACAATCACCTAGGTAAGGGAATCACCCCTAACTCGTCAGTGAGGTCATTTTAAAAAAAGATGGGGTGGAGTTAATCGTCAAGGTAAGGGAATCGCTACTATCTCGATGATATGTCTCCATTTTGTGGTTATAAGAAATGTAAATCTAATTGGGTGACGTTTTTAAAATATGCATGTAAATGAAGTATAGATGTATGGAAAGACTTAGTATGATGTGTATATAAGAAAACAATCTCGAAATAAATTCGAACTTGAAAGGGAGGAGTGCATCATATAAGATTGATAATAGTAAAACAAAGGTTTGATTAAAACTTGGATTGTTCCAAAACGGAACTTTGACTAAACCAAATTGGTTGAAAATTTTATTGAATTTGAGAAACATGCTCTGTCCTAATAGGTGGAATACTCTCGCCGATATTTCGGTTAACGGTATTCACCCTTCCAGTTACTACATGTTCCAAATCAATCGAAAATTCGAGACTTGGCGGGATTTTTGAAAATCAAGGAGCCGGACTAGTCGACAAGGTGCGGGTTTCACCCCTAACTTGACGACTTTCGTACCCTAAGTGTGGTTGGTACTCATCAGGTCAAAATTTAATTTCGACACCTTGACGAGGGTCCACTAGAGTTTGAAATGGAAATTCTCCATCAAGGTGAGGATTTCACTCCTAACTTGGTGGCACATTTCGTGTAAAAAGAATAGACGGATTGAGAGTCGCTCACCAAATTGTGGGCTTCACGCCTATTTTGGTGAAGTCGTCTCGTTTGTGTATTACGAGTGTTTGCGAATTTAGTATAATCGAGTGAAATGCCTTAGGAAAGGCATATGTTATGAAATAAATAAACAAGCATGAGCACATAAAGACATTTCAAGGATAACACATAAAGGCATCTCAAGAAAATTAACATATGAATCAAGTATGGTCGAATTTGGTACTTAACTATAGACTAGGTCAAAAGCATGGCAATTTTCCTAATTCTCTATAGTTATGGCTCTGATACCAATTTGTCACACCCCAACCGATGGCGGAAACATCGGAGTGAGACGAAGAAATATTGCTCATCACACATAACGCTAATTGTGACAATAGAATTAAAGATAAATTGATTGCATTCATAAATAAATGTTACAATACATGAAAAATACAAGAAAACAATGCAACAACAAATATGAAATTTATACAACGTAATTGACCTAAGATGTCTAAATGTGTATCTAAGCATCAACACTACTTCAGTTTCAAAGCATCGTCATCCTCAACCTGTAACATGTTTAAAATAAAGTTCAATGCAAATGCAAAGGCGAGTATACAAGTTTTCATAGGTAGCATAAAAAGATCAGTTTCAAACAATTCCATGTGGCAAGCTCTTGATACAAAATAAACAATAAAATAGACATGTGTTCGACAAATCAACCCAATGATGAAACGCAATAAGCTCATGACATAACCTCAAGTTTACGGGTGGTGCGTTAATCCTATAGTGTTATATATGTCAAGGATAGGCTAATACGAAGTTAATGATAAGTCTAACACAAAACATATAACCCCAAGTTTAAAGTATCAAGTAACAAGTATGCATGCATGTATAAGGAATGTTTATGCATTTAAGAATAAAGTTTAAGTGTAAGTTTATAACATGTTACACCCCAAAAGATGGTAAACGAAAAGGGGGTTCAAGTATACTCACAAAATTGCATATGCTTTCCGATTATCCAAGAGTGACGAATTTGCTTGTGAGTGAGGATTTGATGGTAGGGTTACGTGATGTGTTGGGGGTGGTAAGATTCGGAATTTAGAAATTAAAGTAGTAAAAGTATGTATACATGAAAGTAATATCTAACCCTTAGAGTTTGCTTATGACACCATAACTAGTGGTTTCATGGATCCCAAATTGCCCATTGGAATCATAACAAGAACTCTAGAATCTTTGATATGATAGCTTAGGTTTATGATGGCTAATCATGGTTTGATTAACACACAAACTCAGCCATATTTTTATATAATTATGTATAGTTTATATCGTAATAATACATCCTAAAACTAAGTCCAATCAAGTACTGTCATATAACATCATGTATGTCAAGCATGGAGGTTAGAAAACCTCATTATAAGATTCACCACTACACACACCATCATGAAGATGGTGGGAGGGTCATGAATAACAATAAAGTAAATCTAATCTAACAAGTTATAAAATGTTCAAATGAAGGAGTGAAACTTAGTTTGGAAAGCCAAAGCTTCCATTTGTTCACACTTCACAAGTCACAAGTTCATCATGTAATTCATCATTGATTTGTTATGTATAAACAAAACAAAAGGGGTGTTTGAACCCAAAACCTTGATGGAAATCCCCTAAACACAAACCCACAACCATAGATTAAGTTGTGAGCTTGGTGGGAATAAGATTCCACCAAGTTTTCTATCAAAATATAAACTTAAAAAGAAATAAAAATGAGCAGAGTTTTATATGCACTTTGAACCTCAAAAATGGTGAGGTTTCACCTTAGTTTGCCCAAGCAAACTTGTGAAAACCTTCCTAGAGGTTATCCAAGTGTTTTAGAAGAAGAAACAAGAAGAAAGAGTTGAAGAAGTGAGCTAGAACTCACTTTGAATGACTTAAACTTTCTGCTCAAAGCTGGGAATTTTAAGAGTGATTAGAGAGTGATTTTGGAGTGATTAAGAGGTTTGTAAAGTGGAAAGGGGGCTGGATATAAGTGGGTATATATAGTGGAAGGATTAGGGTTTAAGTTGGTTGGGTATTTAAATGCAAGTTGGTTGGAAGATGGCTATTAAAAACAAAACAATTGAGGCTGAAAATATGTGATCTGCGATCACATCTTGGCTGCCATTTTTCTTTTTTTTTTTTTTCTTTTGACATTTAATTGTTGCAACTTATGTAAAATGGGAAAATATGTAATTATCTTTGTAATATAACAAAGTGGAATGTATGTCATGTTAGTTAGAATGAATATGGGCATAAATCAAGAATGGTGGTTGTATGTGTTGTACGAGATTAGCTTATTATTATATATATATATATTTTTTTTTCTTTTTCAACCTTTGGTTGATATTATAATGTATAATACTTAATATTAATGTTTGATTATAATAATATATGATTAATTAATTTATTAATCATATATATATATATATATATATATATATAAATGTTAAAACATGAAATTAAATAAGTTTGTATACAATGGAGTATAGGTTGTGTATTGTGAACGTAGAATCAAGTGTTTGCACGTGTAGGATATCTAGATTCACGTATTGATCGTAAGTTATGGGTATGAGTATATAACAAATGTATATAAGGATTAAGTGTTAAAGCATGTAAAAAAAATAAAGTAAAATAAACAGAGTATAATTCGTATGAAATAATTAATTTTATTACGATCGAAGTCTTGGATTGCAATGATACGAAACGAGATACGATTACCAGTTCCCCGAAAATAGAAATATACGACAACCTCTCTAATTACGGGAAGTTATAAAAGCGAGGCGTTACATTGGGATACGGTAAAATATTACCGCTTGGTCGGGTATGGGATCATTTAATCGGATTGTGATTAATAAATTCACATAACCTGTTTTAATCCGTTTTGTTTGATAACATAAACATTGGGGGTTAATATGACTGTGTCCTGGATATCCTCGGCTCATTTAATTGTAAATGGCCACAACTTAAGCACGTGGTGTAGGCATACACCTGACAGTTGCGTATGTAAAAAGATATACCCAAAATGTTGGGGATAACTCCTTGTGGGTTTCTATTAGTGGTGTGTCGGTTAATCATGTCTCAGCTTCTATACCGGGCCCTAAATGTATGACAAACATGTAAATCTGTACACAAGATTATAAATGTAATTATCCCAAGTTATAAAAGATTTTCGTGCCTGGTGCACCTAAACCAATTTTCATAAACATTTTTCAAGTGACTCAGTTAATTGTATTTACCAGTGTAAACTGACGTATTTTCAAAAGACTAAGTGACAGGTACTACTCGTAATAAGTTGGGAGCTTCTCGGTGTCGAAATAGAGGATCTTGCAAATCCTTAAAGATGCCTTAAAGTCTGCTAAACTTCATTTTATACATTCTGTAATGATCCGCCTGTGGATTTGATATTACAAGCTCGTCCGTAATTAATACTTTGTATTTTCAGACATTTGGGTTTGTAATAATATTTTATATTCCAAGACTTCCGTTGTGCTATTCTGTGTATGTTTGACCATGACGATACCAATCTTACGCCACGATACTCCCCACCGGGCTGAGCTGTAAATATCGGGGTGTGACAATGGGAAACGGAACGAACAACGATGTCTCCTTGTGTGGGATACAAACAACGCTACCTCCTTGTGTGGGGTACAAACATACTTTTCTCCCCTTGTGCAAGACATACAGTTAATTACTATTTATATTAGATGTAACAAGTGTACTGAATGAAACTCTATCACGGAAGTCCCCACTTATATATACTGATTAGTCGCCAGGGCCTGGCGAATGGGTTATTAGTTGATAGCGTTATTCAGGTCTCACCAGCCTCACACCATGCCTGGATAGGATCGGTCGTGAACTAATAGACTCTGGCAAATCATCAATGATGATAGACATTCACAAACGGGGCACACTACGGAAACGTACGGTCGCAAGGATTCAGTATAACGAAGTTTAGTAGCTTACATATGGGGTAGCTCTCTATGGCATGATATAAATGAGTAATTTAACTACTTAAATAAGTTTTTGGAATTAAAACTGGACAAACTCGTGAACTCGCCAACTTTATATTGACACCCTACTGCATGCTTTGCAGGTACTCAGTGACTTAGGAGCTAGCAGCTTGGGGATGTGTAGTGGACGTCTTAACCCGTGTGTTGGGTTCTTTAATAATCATGAACTATGAACTTTTGTTTGAACTATTTAACTTATGCTTTCTCTACTTACTTGAATTGTTTTGGACTTAGAAACTTTGGACTTAAACTTTAAATTGTCACTAATCGTATTAGTTTGGTGAAACTATTTTACTATTATTATAATTGTTCAATATGATCGGTGGCTGGATCCTGGTCAGTCACACGCCTCGCGGTAGTACTCCGCATGTGGATTTTGAGGGTGTGACAGAAACGGTGTACTATATACTCAAACCCAAGTATACAACGCAAATTTGACTATCCCAAGAGAGTAGTGGGAGGTTAACATGTTTAACTTAACAATACCCCAAGACTAATGGGTTGTGCGTGTGAGCAAAGTTAATGAGCATATCTTGACACGAAGAGTTTATATAGCATACAAGTCTAACAAGCATCATATAGTTTCATGTTTAACGTGGATAGAGTGTGATTAAAATAGTTTCAAGTGTTGTGTTTTTTGTATATTATACATGTTGCACCCAAAGTGTTAAAAATAAAACGGGATCGAGTATACTCACGGTTTTGCAAGCTTTCCACTTGGTAAATCCGTGAGAGTTGTTGGTTGATTAGGATGGAATACCGTGTCCTTCTACACGAAGAAACATAGGTGTGTGAGTATAGGAAGTTAACAGAAGATTAAAGATTCGGAGTTTAAAAGTACATGAAAATAGACATATGAGAAAGTAATCATCTATCACATAATACTTGTTTTTGACACTATGAAACTCAAAAGAGTTTGAATGTTTTCATGGGTCAAGATGCCCATTAGAATCGTAACAAGTACTATGGTTTTTAGATGATGTAACCTAATACTTTGACAAATAACTACTAGGTTATCACCAAAGGTTTGGTTACTTAGACGTTATTTAAATGTGTTATATAGTTTATATCATAGTTTAAGTCCAACTAGTAATACAAGAACATCATATAAATCATGCATGAGGTAGGAAGATGAATCTTCCATTTAGGCACCTCTTTGATATTCACCACTACACATGTTGTCATACACAACAAGGAGGGTCAAGAATATACAATAAAGAATGAAATAACTACAACTAATCTAAGAAAACATCAAATGATGTGTGGATTTGTAAGTAGGATAGCCCAAGCTAACCTTAAAATCACACAATCTTCAAGCTCTAAGCTTGTTTATCACTTGTGTGTTAAAACCCTATCAAAACAAAATGTTTATGAGGATTAAACCTCTAGATTTGCATGTTACAACCTTGTTTTTAAGCTCACATAACCATGGTTTTGATTAGTGGCATAAGGACATAGGAATGTATTGAGAAATCTCAATTTAAAGTGTGTTAAACAAGAGTTTATACAAATCAGAAAGTTTATTGCACTTTGGAGTCTTTTATGGTGATGTTCCAGCCTTGGTTTTCCATGGAAAACATGTGGAAACATACCTAAGGTTGTTCCAAGTGATTAGAAAGAAGAATCAATGAAAAAGAAAGAGTAGAAGTGAACTTATGCTCACTTTAGTAAATTGAAACGAATCTCTCTTTGCTTTTGATTATCAGCTGAATATGGAGTGATTTGAGAGTGTTTGAGTGAGTTGTAAAGTGGAAAAAGTGTGGAGCAGGCTTGGGTTTTATAGGGGATGAATTAGGGTTGATATTGGTGAGCATTTAATGTAAGAAACACAAATAAAAATACAACAAAAACACAAGAAATGGCCCAATCCGCGACCTGGGAAAAGTTTCTGCGGATTCCACCGCCTCGAGGGCCGCGAGCGGGTAGAGGGGAGTGGGTCGCGGCCGGTGAGCCGCCCCCTTGGTGGTTTTTTGTTTGGTTTTTGTCACAAAAGGCCCTTGTACTTTCATTTATGCATGTTTTGAGTAGATTATAGGTGGTTTAAGTATAAATTATCATAAGTAAGGGCATGTCATGCAATTAAATCATAAAACAAATATAAAGCAAGTATAATCAAGTATGTTTGTCGAGATTAAGTTTCGTATTCGCATAAATTAAGTATATAAATCATTTGTTTGCAAGTTTGACGTATTTAGCACAAATTGTGAATAAAGTGTCATATATTTAACAAATTCGAACGTATGAGCATCTATGAAATGTGAATAACATGAATGTAAAGAAATACGAATTTCCATTATGATCCAAGTCTTGGATTTTACAACGAAAGAAAGATTACAAGAATACAAGACTTCCAAAAATAGAAATACAAGCAACGGTTTGTAAATATGGAAAGTATGAAAAAGCAGGGCGTTACACAACAAACGATCAAACAACTTTGAAACAATATAATAATCCCTTTCATGCGAAAGAGAAATGACACTTCGTGCGAATGTGACAATTATGATCAGACTAACAACAAATACACTTTTTTGTACGAACTGGACTTGTCCGTTTCGTACGAATGTGATAATTCTTCAATAAAACTGACTCTTAATCACTTTCATACGAATGTGTCTTGTACGACTCGAACGAATGCGAAACTTCAAGTTACGTTTTTCATGGTTTTTCCAAGAATTTTAACGAATTAGTTTGAATTTTGATCTGATTCTTTCATTGATTGATTAAAACATGATTTCGCACATTATATCCAAAAATCAAAAAATTTTGTCCCTGAATTCAACGTTAATTTTGTGTTTTAAGTTGGAAGAAGATGAATAGAAGAAATATGAGTAGAAATATGATGTAATTAGATCCAAATCAGCTCGATTCTGCTTGTATCTTGTGTTCTCAGTCCTTGAAACCGGTCTCCAAGCTCTGATACCACATGTGAGGACCGTTTCGGTGCTCCCGAATGCTCTGACCGGCTAATATGACTTCATATCTCGTGTGGAATCCGAGTATGAAGGTGGTATGCACAAGAACAAGCTAATTAAACTGGTTTCTATTCAATATTTGAAGTTACAGAACAACGAAACCAAATGGACAGAGTTTCCCCTCTCAAGTCCAAAAGTGTTACAAAAGACAACCCCTGAACCCCTATTTATAGGCATTATCAGTCGTCCATACTGGTAAGGACGAATACACTTCATACGAGACGCACCTTGGAACGATTCAGGATGTCAATTCGCACGAACTGCACATTCGTGCGAATGTGAACAATCACTACAATTTCATCTTTCTAACCTACAATCTTATGCAATCAACTACGACTAGATACATTGACAATTATAAACATGATTGAAGGAAGCAATAGACATAATACATTCACACATTTGATCAAAAACTATACGATTTAGATTTTAGAGTTAATTACACAAATGGGTCCTGTGGTTTATACCTAATTTCGTCTTTGGGTACTAACTTTATTTTTTAACAGATTTAGGTTCTATGGTTTCAATTTTGTAACACCTTTGGGTACTAACACCAAAATTAGTTAATTAATGACTAAAATACCCTTGCATTTTTTAAGTTTATTAATGTAACACATTTGGGTACTAACACCTAATTTTATTTAAGTTTAAATCAATTTTACAAAATCTATTTATTTTTTTTATTTTCATCTTTTTATTATATCTCTTAATTAACATAAAGTCTATTTATTTTTTTATTTTCATATTTTTATTAAATTTCTTATTTAACATAAAATCTACTTGTTACACCAGTATTTTTTAAATAGTTTTTTTAAATAAAATCTACTAGCTATATAGTTTTATGTAAATTAAATTTATTTTTTTACAAAAAAACGAGTTAAAAAAAGGCTTAATTTTTTTAGTTTTATCTAAAATACCTAGCTATATAGTTTTATCTAAAATACCTAGCTATATAGTTTTATGTAAATTAAATATCTTTCTAAAATAGTAAAATGTAAATGAAAAAAAAAATGAGTTAAAAAAAGGCTTAAATTTTTTTACATGAAAGATATTTATTATTATCAATCATTTCAATCCAAAATTGAAAACGAGTAATGTTTACATTATTTAAAACGAGTAAGAAATTTAATTTACATAAAACTATATAGCTAGTAGATTTTATTTAAAAAATCTATTTAAAAAAAATACTGGTGTAACAAATAGATTTTATGTTAAATAAGAAATTTAATAAAAATATGAAAATAAAAAAAATAAATATAGTTTATGTTAATTAAGAGATATAATAAAAAGATGAAACTAAAAAAAATAAAAAGATTTTGTAAAATTAATTTAAACTTAAATAAAATTAGGTGTTAGTACCCAAATGTGTTACATTGATAAACTTAAAAAAATGCAAGGGTATTTTAGTCATTAATTAACTAATTTTGGTGTTAGTACCCAAAGGTGTTACAAAATTGAAACCATAGAACCTAAACCTGTTAAAAAATAAAGTTAGTACCCAAAGGCGAAATTAGGTATAAACCACAGGACCCATTTGTGTAATTAACTCTAGATTTTATGTAATATAGTGTTCTGTAATCATCTGTATCCTTAAAATTTTGACAATTTTCTTTTTAAAATTCGTTTTAACTTGTAAACAAATTTTGATCTATTTTCGATTCAGTTTAATCACCCACGTCCGTATCTATTATTTGTCTATGTAGTTGATCCATATCTATTGTCGTTGGATCGGATGGAAATCCGAAGAGTTAAATGATTGAATCAAATCCAAAGAGTTAAATGATTGAATCATCGCTACTTTTAATATATTTGTCATAGCTGAATGAATAATTAAAAGGAAAAAGTAAAACGAGAGATTAATTTTAATATGCAATCACAACAAACACATCAAGATTGATTTGCAATCATAGTAAACACATCAAAAAATTGAAGGAAATTTTAGTTACGGCTAAGAAACAGCTCATAACTACATCGAAACAATCCATGACCATTGTGCGAAAATGTAAGAGAAAGGTGTTTAATTTCATGTGATTTATGTTTCTAAGAGATTTTGAATCTTAATAAACTGATATTTGAATGGATATATGTTTTGCTTGTTTAGAAGAGGAGTGGAACCTCATACTATTTATTTGTATATTTAATACATTTGATTTTGTATATATGTAAAAAAATAGTATGTAATCATGAGAAATGGCAAAATTACTATTCATAAATATGTATTTATTTAATAACAACATATATTAAAAAGATGAGTGGAAAGAGTGTAATTTCATTCCATTTGTTAAGTTAAAGGCGTTTGATTTGTATTTATGTAAACAAAATTGATAAATTGTGAATTTAATCATGAGAAATTCATTAATATTTTAAAGAGTAAATTGCAATTTTACCCTTTGGGGTTAGATGTGATTGGCAACCTTACCTCCTACCACGAAATTTTTGTTATCTTACCCCCTAACGTTTTCTGCATGCATCAATGTACTCCTGAAACGTGAAAAGACTTTTTTGCCCCTGATAATAATAAGAAAATAGAAGTAAATAACACATTTACACCCTGTGTTTTACCTTCACAAACACGTTTACACCCTGTTTTATTACAGTGTCTCTCCGGCGATGTTCCGACAAACCGAGCACTTAACTCCGGCCTTCTCCGGCGATGCTCCAGCCAAAGATATAAGAAGAGCTCCCCTCCTCCCTGTTTTCTAAAATCCATTTTTATCCATCCATCCACACACACAGACACACACAGATGACGATAACGTGAAACTCGCGATGGCGTCTCCTCTACCTTCAGCCGTACTCACCAAACTCGAATCAAACTTGAAGAGACGCGCCGCTAATTTTCCTTCCCTTGAAAAGGTAAACCCTATTCATAACACTTCCGACTTCGACCCTTCTTCAACTCACGTCTCACTTCTAGAAAAATGCGTCCAAAACAATTCCTTTCAACAAGCCCCAGTTATTCATGCTCATATTGTCAAATCTGGGACGCAACAAGATTTGTTTTTCATGACGTCACGTCTCTGGTGAACGTTTATGGCAAATGCGGTGCCATGGAAGCTGCACGCAAGGTGTTCGGTCATTTGTCTAAAAGAAATGTTGTCACTTGGACATCTTTAATGTCAGGCTATGTTCATAACTCACAGCCTGAAGAAGCCATTCACGTCTTTATACAAATGTTGGAACATGGCTCCTATCCCACCAATTACACCATTTGAGTTGTTTTAACCGTTTGTTCTGCTCTCTACCATGCTAACATCGGCAAGCAGGTTCATGGGTATGTCTTGAAATACGGATCCTCGAGGATTACACAAGCATTGGAATTCACTTTGTAACTTGTACTCCAAATGTGGTGGCTACTTGGAATCTGCTATGAAAGCATTTTGGAGGATAGGGTGGCCAATCATCGGCGACCACCAGGTCTGTTTTTTGTTCCAACTTATGTTAAATGTGTTCGAATGATGGGTGGTCTTAACAACTTGTACTACATGGCAGTGGCGCAGGGGCTTCTCCGATGGTCGGAATATCGCCGGAGTGTCGGAATACACTTCTCCGGTGGTTGGAATATCGCCGGAGAAGACACTTTAAGAAAACACGGTTTAAACGTGTCGGCTTAGGTAAAGCACAGGGGATAATATTGAAGTTTACTATATAAATATGGGTAAGATTACAAAAATACCCTTTTAGTAAGGTTACAGTTTTACCCCTCAGGGGGTAATATTACAGCGTTTTTCAATAGTTGAGGGGTAACACAACAAAAATTTCATGATAGGGGGTAAGATTGCCAATCGCATCTAACCACAGAGGGTAAAATTGCAGTTTACTCTATTTTAAAAGTTACAAGTGAAAAACGAAACTAAAATAAGGGCTATGAGACGGTGTGGTTGCGCAAAAAAGAATACAAAATCATATGAAAAAGTATAAATTTTAAACAGTAAGTCTTATTAAATATGAGGAGTCATTAGAGGCCATACTCTATCTTGAAAAATGTTTAAATGACTGATTGATTGATGCTTAGACTTGTGGGTGTGGGTATGGGTTTTAGGCGTTTTGGCCCGTTACGCCGGGTGCTTCACCCCATGTTGGCGTTTAGGTCAAAGTTGCCCGCTTGGAGTCGAAATTCTGCCTGACGTGAGGCGGGGGGTTGGGTGACATGGTGGGCTGTGGTTGGCTGGTTCAATGTAGTTTTTTTTTTTTTTAATTTTCTTTGTAGTTTTTTAAAAACTTCCACATGCCTGGCCACACCCAGCTAAGCGACACCCCACCACACCCCTAGTTTTTGAGTATTAGCTTGTGGATCTCACCCTCGCCACGTATCGAGCAATGCCCCCAACTTAAACCCATCCAAACCCCATAACACATGTAAAAGAACGCTACCTATATTTTAAAGTAAATTTATGTCAGAGTTTACTACTTTATAAAAAAAAAATATTGCTATGATTATCACGTTTCTCTTTAATAAAAGAAAGTGGCCAAATGCGCGGCAAAAGAATGCAGGAAAACTGTGACCGAACAATAACATTTTCCAAAAACCATTACACGTCCCGTTTTTTTCTGCCTCACTCCGCCCACATGCATATTGTTATTTTCTCACTCCACCTTTTAATTCTTATTCAATTTTCCATATTTATTTCACTAACCCTGCCATAACTTCAACAAATCGGTTGATTTTCCCGTTCTTTTTTACATTCCAAAATTTAGTGTTCTACATTCTAATTTTTATTCACATGGCTGTTGTACACATACTTCTTGCTTTGGTTTTGCTTTCTACAACTTATGTCTGCTCATCGTTGGCGGTTCCTTCCTCGGATGCGGTCTTGATAGTCGTGGATCAATCAGGAAAAGGCGATTATCGAACGATACAAGGAGCGATTAACGCCGTTGCTTCCAATAACTCCGAGCTTGTTTACATCTCAATTAAACCAGGAATATACAGGTTCGTCAGTTTCAAACTCAACTTTTTTAAAGTGCCCTTGGCATCTCCAAAATACACATATTTGTTTCGTTTTTTATTATTTTTTTGCGCAAAATCCCGTATTGATCGTTTTTTATTTCTACGTTTCGATATAAACTCTACTGAAAATCATGAAGGCATTTGACATATCCAACCTTTTTTTCAGTTTTTATTATGAGTTTTAGTTTATTTTTTCTCTAGTAATATTTAATATTCAACATCAATTTAAATTAAAACACAGGTATATGTTTTCTATCTAGTGTCGACATAAATTATGCTGAAAATCGTGCTACTATAATGTATTTTGCATCTCCAAACTTTTTCAACTTCCTTTTTATCTTTTGATTTCAGTTTTTATTCCAAGTTTAATTTAGTTCTTCTCTAATGTCATTTATTATAATTATTTAAATTTAATTTGGTTTTGTTTAAATTTCATTTATATATAGTATCTTTTAAAATCAAAATACATAGATTTGTTTCAATTTTTTTCTATGTTCTCCTATAAATTTTACTAAAATTTGTGTTAAATAAAATATATTTTTTTCAATATTGCGACACAAAAAAGTTAAACTAAATTTGAGTCTGTTTTCTTTTCTTTTGTTTTGTTTTGTTTTGTTTGGTTTGGTTTGGTTTGGTTTGGTTTGGTTTATTTACTCTTGAATGTGTTTGAACTTTGGGTTTTACGGCCTTTGTTGGCCCTTTTCTATATTTCATAGAATTTCCGTCATTTGGAAACAAAAAAAAAACAGTGATGTGTTCCAAATATCTGCCTCACATTTGATTTTTGGTTTGATCAGAGAGAAGATTGTTGTTCCTGCCGATAAACCGTTCATAACATTGAGCGGAACCGCAGGAACCAACACAACCATAACGTGGAATGATGGTGGAGACATATTTGATTGTCCAACAGTATCTGTAATGGCTTCCGATTTTGTTGCGAAATATCTTACAATTCAAGTATGATATTATTATTGTTTAACTATGTTTTTTTTTATTGTGTTAACTATTTTTTATTTGATTTAGAGTTTGGATGATGTTAATGTTGTAGAACGAGTTTGGGACGAGGGGGAAAGGTATCGCGTTGAGGGTATCAGCGGATCGTGCTGCGTTTTACGGGTGTCGAATCTTGTCTTACCAAGACACATTGCTTGATGATTTTGGTAGACATTATTACTACAATTGTTATATAGAAGGAGCTACTGATTTTATTTGTGGAAATGCTGCTTCTCTTTTTGAAGTAAGTTTCTTTTATTAAGTATCTAAAAAAGAACTAAACAATAGGAAAAGTATTTAATTTTATTGAACCATCCACCTAGTTTTTGCTATAAAGATGGCTTTTTTTACATAAATGTTATGTAAAAGATTTATTATATATCAAACATGATCTTGTCATTGTTTAACCATTTTAAATGCAAATTTAGAATCTGTAGGATTCATTAAATCGTTGAAGCTAATAGAAACATCCAAACTGATTATCTGCTTTGAAATTTTGATTTTGGCAGCTGGCCGGCTAATGGTTTGAAACTTGAAAATCGTCTAGTAAATTAAACCGGTTATAATATATAGAGTTAATTACACAGATAAACCCTATGGTTTATAGCTAGTTTCACCTTTGGGTACTAGCTATTTTTTTAACAGGTTTAGATTTTATGGTTTCAATTTTGTAATAATTTTGGGTATTAACACCGAAATTAGTTGATTTTATCAATATAATGACTATAAAATACCCTTTCATTTTTTTTAATTTTATCAATGTAACATCTTTTGGTACTAACACCTAATTATATTTAAGTTTAAATATATTTTACAAAATCTATTTATTTTTTTTTATTTTCATCTTTTTATTATATCTCTTAATTAACATAAAATCTATTTTTTATTTTAATCTTTTTATCAAAATTCATTGATGCATATATTTATTAATTAATCATCTTTGTTATTTAAATTTATACTCCAAACAAAGAATTAAAATTAAAAACGACTGATATCTAGAATCATGTATGGTTCAGTCTAGATTTTTTGTTAGAAACAATGAGCCTTGAATGATATAGATTAAAAAAAAAGTCCACATGAGCATATTTGTGCACTTGGAACATGTAATTTATGAAGAAATTGATTGTTTAAGTGGTAACTCATTTGAAAAAGCTAGTACTTGTGCTTTAATCTCCTTTCACCGTTAAACCAATACTCATGATGCATTTAAAAACTTGTTGTAGAGTTGCCAACTAAATTCACTAGCCAAAAACTTGGGAACAATAACGGCTCAACATCGGAATTCGCCATCAGAAAACACAGGT
The DNA here is from genome assembly GCF_002127325.2 of Helianthus annuus. Classification (NCBI taxonomy): domain Eukaryota; kingdom Viridiplantae; phylum Streptophyta; class Magnoliopsida; order Asterales; family Asteraceae; genus Helianthus; species Helianthus annuus. The sequence goes on along the minus strand of NC_035444.2, from coordinate 71,135,035 downwards.
TTCGTATTCTTGGGTTGTAGGATAACGGGCTTAGCCGGCGGCACTGTTCTTGGAAGGCCGTGGGGTTCGTTTTCTCGAGTTATATACGCAAATACATACATGTCTAACGCCATTTCACCATACGGATGGCATGACTGGGATGATCCAAGCAAGGAAAGGTTCAAATTTTATTTTCACATATGTTGCATCACATTCTACTTCACCATTTTTTAATGTGATCAATCATTTTTTTTTTCTTTTTGGTGAATCTTTTTTGTAGGACGGTGTACTATGGTGAATACAGGTGTTATGGTCCAGGGGCTAATAGATCGAAGAGGGTTAGATGGTCACGTGAGCTATCACGTGATGAGAGTGCACCCTTCTTGAACAAGACCATAATTGGAGGGAGAAGTTGGCTAAGACCTACACCAACCCATTTTAAAACACATGTGAAATAGATTCATAAGGATGATCAATCATGTGTTTGGTTTTTGCATTTAGTGTTTATCCACAAAAACATTGATATTTTTTATTCTTTTTCTAGGTATTTCACTAATCAATTAGTAATTATTAACTTACTAAATGTGTTTGTAAGAGTTGCATTTTATTCCCAACGGTTAAAATTCATTTAGAATATCAACATTAGTGATTTCATTCAATAGCCGAAATTACAATTTAATAATAAGTTTTCTAACTAATATTAATTTGTTAAACCATGGGGTATGGTTCCCCCTTCCCCATGTCCATCTAGGCTTCACATCACCTTCTAGTCCACATCATCACTACTCCCCTATATGGGGGCGGTGTTCCTGATCGGGGAAGACCTCCACATCAGCCTCCTGATCCTTTCTCCCGAACCACACCCCCACGTCTTATTGTTATTCACTTCTCAATCCTAAAATTCAAAAAAAAAAAAGATTAGTGTTTTGTAACAACTAGCCTATTAACATTATAGAGATAAGAAAGAGAGATTGGGGGAATGAATATTTTATTGATGTATAGAATGGATCATATAAGCCTTTATTTATAGGCTTAAGAGAAAGGAGTTAAGTACATGTAAAGTCATAATAATGATGAATTCTAATGGATAGTCACACCATAAATGGATAATAATTCATAACACTCCCCCTTGACTATCCACGTAACAAAATAATATATTGTTTTTATAATACGCTTGGTGATGCTGCCTCGTTAAAAACCTTGCTAGGAAAACCCAATGGGATAAAACCATAGCTAAGGGAAAAAGAGTGCAGCGCGTATTATTCTCCCCCTGATGAGTTAAGCTCCTTGAGTTGACGCATCCCGATCCCATGAACCAATTTCTTGAATGTAGAGGTCGGAAGTGATTTAGTAAACAAGTCTGCCAAATTATCGCTAGAACGAACTTGTTGGACAGTAATATCTCCATTCTTTTGCAAATCATGTGTGAAAAAGAACTTTGGTAAAATGTGCTTCGTTCTGTCACCTTTGATGTATCCTTCCTTAAGTTGAGCAATGCATGCTGCGTTGTCTTCATGTAAAATTGTCGGTCCATCATCTCTCATAGAAATACCACAAGACCCACGAATGTGTTGTATTACACTTCTTAACCAGACACATTCTCGACTAGCTTCATGAATCGCCAATATTTCTGCATGGTTAGATGATGTGGTTGTGATCGTTTGCTTTACAGAACGCCATGAAATAGCAGTGCCTCCACTTGTGAATAAATATCCAGTTTGAGATCGTCTAGTGTGAGGATCAGACAAATACCCTGCATCTGCAAAACCAACCAAACTTGTTGTCGATTGGTTAGTAAAATACAACCCCATGTCCTTTGTACCTTGAAGGTATCGAAATATTTGTTTTACCCCATTCCAATGCCTCTTCGTAGGGCATGAACTATATCTTGCTAATAAATTTACAGAAAATGATATATCTGGTCGTGTATGACTAGCAAGAAACATTAGTGCACCAATTGCACTTAAATATGGCACTTCTGGACCAAGAATTTCCTTTCCATCATTCGGAGGTCGGAATGGGTCTTTCTCGACATCAAGAGATCTTACAACCATTGGGGTACTCAATGGATGTGATTTTTCCATATAAAACCTTCTAAGTAACTTTTCTATGTAGTTTTGTTGATGTACAAGGATTCCACCCTTGAGGTGTTCGATTTGTAACCCAAGACAAAATTTTGTCTTTCCAAGGTCTTTCATTTCAAATTCTCTTTTCAAGCATTCAACCGCCTTTTGGAGCTCACTTGGCGTTCCAATTATATTCAAGTCATCAACGTATACAGCAATTATAACATATTCAGATTCTGATCTTTTTATGAAGATACACGGGCATATTGAATCATTTTTGTAACCTTCTTTCAATAAATACTCACTAAGGCGATTATACCACATACGCCCAGATTGTTTTAGCCCATATAATGATTTGTTTAATTTAATTGAAAGATGTTCTCGAGAACTGGATGTACATGAGTTTGGTAATTTGAATCCTTCAGGGAGTTTCATGTAAATATCAGTATCAAGTGAGCCATAGAGGTAGGCTGTCACAACATCCATTAGACGCAGATCAATCCCTTCTTGTATTACCAGACTAACAAGATAACGAAAAGTTGTCGCATCCATCACCGGAGAATATGTCTCCTCATAATCAATCCCAGGTCTTTGCGAAAATCCTTGTGCTACTAATCGTGCCTTGTATCGTATGATTTCATTTTTCTCATTGCGTTTTCGCACAAATACCCACTTATATCCGACAGGCTTTACACCTTTAGGTATAGGGACTACTTGTCCAAAAACTTCTCGTTTATTGAGGGAATCTAATTCTGCCTTAATCGCGTCTTTCCAATTTGGCCAATCATTTCTTTCTTTACATTCCTCGACAGATTTTGGTTCTTGATCCTCATTATTTTCCATTACTTCTAGCGCTATGTTATATGAAAAACTATCATCGACGTCGATTTCATTTCGGTTCAATACCTTTCTAGACATGATATAATTTATTGAGATCTCTTCGTTTTCAGGTACCTGAGGTTCTTCTGGAACCATCATGTCTAGTGTCTCTTCAGGAGACTCTTTTCTTGGCATTATCATTACCTCGACTGGACCATCATTATTTGCTCCTTTTTTCTTTCGAGGATTTTTATCTTTAGAACCGATTGGTCTACCACGTTTAAGACGTGCATTAGACTCATTTCCAACATGTGGTTGTCCTTCTGGGACACTTATTTTTACTGGAGCATTAGCAGCTGGTATATGTGACTTAGTCACTCTTTTTGGGTCAGTAAATGCGTCTGGTACTTGATTTGCTAATGTTTTAAATGAATTATTCTTTGAACTTCTTGTTCACACTCTTTAGTTCGAGGATCAAGATGAGATAGTGATAATTCATTCCAAATTATATTATTATTTTTCAGCTGCTTTTCATCTCCCCCTAATGTTGGGAATGTTGTTTCAACAAAATGACAATCACCAAATCGAGCTGTAAATAAATCACCTGTTGATGGCTCTAAATACTTAATGATCGATGGTGATTCATACCCAACATATATTCCTAACCTCCTTTGAGGTCCCATCTTTGTTCGTTGTGGTGGAGCGATAGGAACATATACGGCACAACCAAAAATCCTTAGATGTGAAATATCTGGTTCCTGACCAAAAACCAACTTTAATGGGGAGGAAGTGTGATAACTCGTTGGCCTGATGCGAATTAGTGTTGCTGCATGTAAAATTGCATGCCCCCTGGCAGATGCTGGTAGTTTTGATTTCATAATCATTGGTCTTGCAACCATTTGAAGTCGCTTGATAAGCGATTCAGCAAGTCCATTTTGCGTATGTACATGAGGTACTGGATGCTCTACACTTATGCCAATAGACATGCAGTAATCATTGAAGGTTTGGGATGTAAATTCCCCAGCATTGTCCAACCGAATTTTCTTTATGGGATAATCAGGAAAATGTGCTCTTAACCTTATTAATTGAGCAAGTAGTCGTGCAAATGCCATATTACGACTTGATAGTAAACTCACATGTGACCACCTAGTTGATGCATCAATTAAGACCATAAAGTATCTAAATGGTCCACTGGGAGGGTGTATAGGTCCACATATATCCCCATGTATTCTTTCTAAAAAACTCAAGGATTCTGCCCCTACCTTAACTGGTGATGGGCGAGTGATTAACTTCCTTTGTGAGCATGCAACACATGTAATATCCTTAGATTGAAGAATCTTCTGGTTCTTTAAAGAGTGACCACATGAATTTTCTATAATTTTCGCATCATTATTGATCCGGGATGGCCTAACCGGTTATGCCAAATGATAAAATTTTCTCGGTCCATAAACTTTTGGTTTTTGATTGCATTTGATTCAACTGCACCAATTTTGGTACAATACAAACCAGAGGCAAATGCGTGTAACTTCTCTAATATGTGTTTTTTTCCCGAAATAATATTTGTGATTTGAAGGTACTCATCATGTCCTTCACATGTAGTCTCAAGATGATATCCATTTAGACGAATATCTTTAAAGCTTATCAAATTTCTTTGAGACATTGGGGAAAATAAGGCATTGTTAATTTTGAGCAAAGTTCCACTTTGTAGAACTACATATGCTTCTCTAAAGCCTTCAATTAACTTTGTTTTACCAGATATAGTACCAACGCTTGCTTCTTTCATAGTTAAACTAGAGAAAACTAGAGAAATAATCCCTTTTCTTTAGGATTGTATGTGTAGTAGCACTGTCTATTAGACATACATCTTCACCATTAATATGAAGTTTAGTTGAATACTCCATATGCTTCAAAACAAAATAAAGCTTCATAAATAAAAGTATAATATGGTTCAAACATAACAATTTCATAAAGTGCCCCAAAACAAAACATAATAAAATCCCAAACAAAATGTCTTAATAAAACATCAAGGAAATAGCATAATTTTAAATATAATCATTCATGCATAGGGAAAATTGCAAGCATCCAACTGGTTTGTATCAGCCATGATATCACCAGAATCCAAATTAGCTTGCTCGATAAGGAAATCATCATAATCCAGATTAGTTGCATTGGTATGGTCCTTTCACCACTTGGGACATCAACATTTCCATCTTCATATGTAAAATTTGTCTCTATTCCTTTTTGTTTGTCTTTTATAGATTGTTGGTAAAGCTCTACTAAGTGTCTGGCTGTACGACATGTACCAGCCCAGTGGTTGTTACCACCACATCGATAGCATGCATTAGATGAGGTTCCACTTTTCTTTTTACCTCTTTCATCATTGGATTTCTTTTCATTATCATGCAACTTCTGGTGGGTTCTTCTGTTTTTGAATTGAACACCATGATAATTACCCCGACCATATGCACGTCCACGACCACGTCCATGACCACGACCACGACCACGACTACGACCATGACCACGCCCACGTTGATAGCCACGACCACGTCCGTGACTTCCACTTTGGTCATTATATGTTGCCACATTCACTTCTGGGAATGGGGTTGTACCAACCGGACGAGTTTCATGGTTTTTCATTAGTAGCTCATTATTTTGCTCAGCCACAAGCAAACATGATATTAAGTCACTGTGTTTGGTGAAGCCCCTTTCACGATATTGTTGTTGCAAGACAATGTTTGAGGCGTGAAAGGTGGAGAATGTCTTTTCCAACATCTCCTTATCAGTAATATTTTCACCACATAAAATCAATTGTGACGTGATTCTAAACATTGCTGAGTTATACTCACTTATAGATTTAAAGTCTTGCAACCTTAAATTAATCCATTCATAACGAGCTCTTGGTAATATTACTGTTTTCTGATGGTCATACCTTTCTTTTAAATTTGTCCATAGGACGAGTGGATCTTTGATAGTGAGATATTCATTTTTCAATGACTCGTGAATATGGTGGCGTAAGAAAATCATTGCCTTTTCTTTATCTTGGGTACTCGTTTTATTTCCTTCTTTAATTGTATTCCCAAGGTTATTAGCATTTAGATGGATTTCAGCATCCAAATCCCATGACAAATAATTTTTTCCAGTGATGTCTAAAGCCATAAACTCAAGCTTTGCAAGGTTCGACATGATTAACTATATTAAAGAAATACACATAGATTAATGCATGTTATCCAAGTCAAATAAAATTTAGTAACCATTATTGACTATAAAATAAAACATGACTAACAAAATGATAATGTATTTAGGCATTACCAATATAAAGTTTGCTTACATATATTAGTATATGATATGTCCATGCATATATAAATATTAGGTTAGTTAATAGATGGAAGAGGCCAATAATTTGAAATACATATACTTTTTACTTCGTCAAAATTTGCCACTAAACAGTGATATACTAATATTGCATTGTGATAACATAATAAACAATTGCATATAGTTTATCGATTAATAAGCAAGTAAATATAATCTGGTAATTAATGAACATGTAACCAGTAATGACATACTAAATTATACTACAAGTGAATTTTATTTATTTATTTATTTTTTGTATGTTTTACCAACTTATAACAAATCCAAACAAATAAATATGTAAATTATAATACTTAATATAATTAGTTCTATAAGCCTAACAAAACTCATCAGATTATAATAAACTGTCATTTATCATATCTTAATTTTTCTCATAATAATTGGCATAAAAGGAATTTTAAAAGAGACAAGCAAGCCAAAGGGGTTATAGTCCAATTTTATCAAATATATTGCCATTTAATAAAACTCTTAGAATTCATTAAAAACAAAACTTTGGAATAAAGTTCTATGGTTTGGCATTAAAAGGAAACAGAAAACTGTTCTCACCTTTTTTTTTAATTAAACAAAAAGGTATAATCAATAATATATATCATAATGGACCTTTGAACAAAACATTTTATGTGTTTTGTTTCTTGATTTAATTTGTCCGTACCGAAAGTATTATTAACTAGTTTAAATGACAAAATGAGTTTTATCATCAATTATAAAGATATAGAATATATTTTCCACTCAATATCTATAATGAAATATAATGAGATAATCACCATCCTTTCTGTTTATAAGAAACATGAATCAACATTCCTTTTTATTGTGAATTTGTATAAATATATTAGTAAACAATAAATATAAGTATCCAAACTTGTATAATAAGTAAACCTGTGAATTATTTTGTGAGATTTAAGAGAGAACAAAACAAATCCATGAACATAGCATTGTGTGAATTGCAATATACGTTTAAGAGAATGAAGAACAATGAAAGTTAATTTACCTTGTGATAATATGATCCAACTCCAAAAGCAAGTCGTGCTGATAACGTGTTTTGTAACAACTAGCCTATTAACATTATAGAGATAAGAAAGAGAGATTGGGGGAATGAATTATTGATGTATAGAATGGATCATATAAGCCTTTATTTATAGGCTTAAGAGAAAGGAGTTAAGTACATGTAAAGTCATAATAATAATGATGAATTCTAGTGGATAGTCACACCATAAATGGATAATAATTCATAACAATTAGGTTATTAAAAGGTTAAAAATATATAAACAACCATTTTGGTGTTCCTTGAAATCTATGTAATATCCGTCAATCGGACCTCTAAAACCCGACTCGGGTTGCAAAACCGGACCCTTTTCAATTTGATAAAAAATAGGAATTTTTACTAAATTTTATTTTTAATATTTTATTATTTATTTAAATGTCACGTTTCGCGTTGGATTAAAACTGGACTATAACGCTAACTTTACAAAACAACTCGGTTAGTTCGGATAGATTTATATAAGGGAAGTTTCGACGAAGTTAGATTGGGTAGTTAAATAAGGTTACAAGTTAAGGGATTTTATTGGAAACTATAAAATAAAGCAAGTAACCCAACTAGGTTAGTAAACCTAGTTAAGTCGGTTAGTAATAACTATATGAAGGTGGCTAACTAGATTATTTATTTAGTTTTATAAAACGAAAACAAAATAATACTAACTACGTTAGTGTAGACGTCAGTCCCGTTAGTTTTGATCAAAGGAAAACGCTAATTAGGTTAGTGTAATGTTACTGTTTATTAGGGGTATGCAAAAAACCGAATTAACCGAACCATAACCGAATTAACTGACAAAACCAAACCGAAAAAAAAAAAAAAACCAAATAAAAAACCGGTGGGTCGGTTAATGGTTTTTTTGAAAACCGAAAGTAGTGGATCGGTTATGGTTATCATTTTTTCCATACCCACCATAACCAAACCGAACCGTCATGTAATAAATCTTTGTAGGATTTTGGACTTTTCACCATATTTTTAATATTTGATGTTTTTGACTGAAGATTTTTAGTATTTATGAATTTTTCATATCGTTTTGTGGTTTTGATTGAATGTGGGTTTGCACGAACCAACAATGCGCCACTTTAGGGTTTAATGTACATGCGCACGGATCAGCGCATGCTGATCCGCATCAATGTTGATCTGCAGGGTGCATCCGCGCCAAATAAAGTTCATCCACACATGTGTTCTAGATCCGCAGTTATATGTGTGTCAATAGTTAAGGATGGACCTTGTCTATAAATACTAGTCTTATGTCTTGTTCATTTGCATCTTTGTTGACAGAGAGGGAAAACTCTTGTCGTTTGTTTTCATGGTTGTAAACTTTCAGATTATCAATTAGAAAACAACATTAATTAGCTTGTTCTTGTCTGATCCACTCTCATACTTGGATTCCGCACAAGATACGAGATCTACGCAGTCAACGGTGTTACGGAATCGATCCTAACACGCACGTTCAAACCGACATAGTTGTCTATATTGAAGCAACTAGCCAATGTGAGGCTAGCTCACTTGGTAGAGACACATGCCTCTTATGTCATCACCAGTGCAAGGAGCTAAATGCACTCATAAACGTGTCTAGTCTGTCACATCAGGTTTCCACGCAATCGAACCTAAACCTGATGGGTAAACCCGAAACCCAACACATTTGGGACGGGTTTGGGGTCGGTTAATCGGGTTTGGGAATAATTTTTAATTTTTTTTCGGGGGTTTGGGACGGGTTTGGGATTTGGTCATACACCCGTTTACCCGACCCCAATTACCCGATAAAGTGTACCCGATCACCCGATTGTGTACCTCATATAATCTCTAATATTATTAAATATGCAAATATATGATACATCCATTATTTAAAAATATAGGTATTTTCGGAGTGGGTTTGGAATAAGCTTATCTAATCGGCTTTGGGGTTGGGATTACATAAACCCGTCCGCCGTCCCAACCCGACTCATTGTCATCCCTAGTTAGAGACACATGCCTCTTATATCATCACTAGTGCAAGGAGCTAAATGCACTCATAAAGGTATCTAGTCTGTCACATCATATTTCCACAAACACATAAAAAACACACATTTTCTCTCCAATCCTACAAATATACTTAAAAATGCTTACATTCCACATAATCACCACCTTTTACATATATTTAATGCTCAAACTATTTTTTATTTCTCTACAATCCTACAAATATACTTAAAAATGCTTACATTCCACACAATCACCACCTTTTACATATATTTAATGCTCAAACTATTTTTGATGATTAATACATTTCTTTTATTTTCGCATTATTAAGATATACTTAAATATAGCAAGACAACTAAGTAGAATTTTAAAATTTTGAAACTAAAAAACTAAACATCACACAAAAAAAATAAAAATAAAAAACACTATTACTATTATTATAAAATAACATTACTTAGTTTTATTGAACGTGCCCTTTTTAACTTGTTACCGTTGGTATATATGGAAAAAGAAAAGAAATTGAATGTTGCATTTATGTTATTGCCACAAGAAATTGATTTCACATGATTCAGGTCATGGTTCAACTTTAGCAATTGAACGGTTACCCAGGTTATTCCCATCATCCCAATTTTTATGTTTACCATGATGTTCTAATGAGAAAGACAAAGTCTTTAAACACCTCGTTTAAGTCACACAGAAGACAACAGAAATTAAAAGAATTTAGCCGTTTAAAAAAGAAATTAGCCGTTCAAAAAAATTAAATTTAAATCATGAAACCAAATTATCATTTTTTGATATTAAGAACTAATGATTAAATATCAGTTCAAACAAAAAAAAAACTAAACTATTAAACCGTCAAACCAGTAAAACCCACCTGCTCAACCAATCCGCTACAAGGTTGCCAGTTTAGTTTTTCGTTTCCTAAAACGAATGTTCTAAAATCCGGTTTTTATACCGTACTGGATTCGGCTTAAAAACGGTTTAACCGAGTGTATCGGACGATTCAACCGGGTGTACCAGGCGGTTTAACCGATTTTACCGGATGGTTCAACCGGTTTTTAAAACATTGCCTAAAACCATAGTGGTTCAACATAAAACTTCATCAAATTCAGTCAAACTAAATCATGCACATTTCAAGCAAAAGCCATATGATCCCAGCATAAAAGACGGTAAAAACAGATAAGACCATATTTTTGATTTTGTAAGTGTTTTTACGAAGATAAAAAAACATATGTTTAATACTGCAGAAACAAAATTTCTTTTACAACTCAAAAATCATCCCAATATTTCAGAAGCTTCACTTTCTTCCCATTTTACCCTTTGGGCCTTCACCTTTTCCCATTTTACCCTTGGATCCTTTGCCTTTCTGACCCTTTCCACCTTTGCTTTTTCCCTTCTCCTTATCCTTCTTCATCCCATGTTTCCTTGCATCCTTTTTCATCCTTCTGTCAACAAGTACTTTCCCTTTACCAGTCCTCACTTGCACTCCTTTCTTTGCAACCACCAACTCTTTCTTCGGTCTCTGCGGGATCGCCTTCTTGTAAAGCGTATTAATCATCTTCATCTTCGACCGATCGTTTATATCCTCTTGATCAGCGATAGTGTTTGCCTTCTTTCTAACCTTCTCCATTTTCCTTATTGCAACCCGCTTCTTTCGGGCCTTTGCTTGGGCAACCTTCTTAGCGGGCCGAGCATTTATCTCCTTGAATTGGGCTTTCATTGCGTTAACCTCTTCTTTCGTTATGGGCTTCATGGGCTGCATGTGTTTCCTTTCTTCATCTATAAACCATTTTGGTAATCCTTCGTCATCGTGGAACATGTACTTGTTGTACGCGTCGTCAAGCATTTGTTCTCTCTGCTTTTTTCTTAACATTTTCTTCGCACATGCCAAGATTTCGGCTTTTGTTTCCACATCATCATCGGACGATGATGAGTCATCGCTCGAATCTGTTTCCGGGGCGGGAACAACTTCAAAATCTTCGGTGGCGGCAGGCTGGGACGATTGAGGTTTTTGTGGCTTGTTTTTTGCTGTCGGCTTCTTCGGGATCATGAGTTGATCATCGGCTTTTTTATCCACTTGCATTTCGTCCTCATCATCCGATTTTGAATTTCCTTGTCTATCATTGTCGTAATTGAACTCTTCTTTGCTATACCATATTGCATCGATTTCTTCCTTAGTGTGCTCGTGATCATTAAGTGGCACCATTAGTGGATTGGATTCTTGATCATTGTCGGAGTCTTCATCCATATGAAGAGCATCATCAGCATCATCGTCACCACCCTAAAACGACCAAACAAGTACAACTCAACCTTTAATCAACAAGAAAACACAAAGCAACAGTTCCCAATAGACAAATGTTGTGAACTACAAAATTGTGATACAGAAATCTGAATCGGAAGAGCCAAACGCAAACAAGTACAGATGGCAATAACCCCATTTGTTGGTAAATCGACCGATGTTAGTTATAACTAGTATTTTGACTTGTCGCGCATGGTGGCTGCGTTAAAACTTAAAGTAACCGATGTTAGTTAAAACCAGTATTTTGACTTATCGCGCGTTGTGGTGGTGTTAAAGCTTATAGTAACTTGGAATTATAATTGTTAAATAATTGACCTGACTCGTTTCCAAACAAAATTTCTGTCAAACGTAGACCAACTGAAAACGCACAGAAAAACAAGCACGAAAATGTATTAATTTGACCAGACTCGTTACCGAGAAAAATTTACGTCGAAATGTAAACCAACTTGAGAGTAAAAAAGTTATTGGCTCAGTTCAATAAGGGACATTCTACGTAACGATACAAAACCATGTCATGGTGGAGTATTCAAAAGTTACGGAAAAGTTATTGGCTCAGTTCGTTACGGCATCGACACTTGTTAGAACCATAAAAACAAATACCTGTGACGGGTTCCGAATGTAAACAAAATAAAGGTACTTAGTAAAATATTACGTCGATAAAAACTAAAAAGAAACAACAAAAAATAAGTTGGACAAAACATTAAAAGTTGTGGGACTAAATAGTAATTGTAATAAAGTATATAAGTAAATACTGAAAACAAAAAAAAAAACTTATTCAAGTTGAAGGGTTAAACATGCCATTAACACTGAAACAGGTAGATAATCACCCAAATGTCCTAAAAATGCATAAACATCACAAATTGTTATTTCTAAAAATTGAATGGGTTGTTGGGTCAACCCAAACTGACATGGCCCGTTGCGAGTCTCAAAACAGTTGCATGTTACACAACACACCCAATTTGCCACCACAACAGACAAGATATAAATATAGAATAATAATAATAATAATAATAATATTGAGAATATAACGCAAACCTCAAGAAGTTCGCCATCCTCAGAGTGCTTTTGCTTCATTCGTTTTCTCAGCTTTGTACTTCCTTCTTTCTTGGATACATACTGTTCGTAAGCTTCTTCCATTAACTGCTCCATTTTCTCATCATATCTAAAACACAAAATGTATCATTTAACTATTGACTACCCGAACTTAAAAACCATTAACGGTTAATACCTTCGACGCTCTTCATCAGAGTCCATGTCACTAACTGACTTGTCTTCAGAGTCTACTTGGTCTCCCTCGTTATCACTGTTCATTGCTTCGTTTTCCGCACCATCATCATCTTCGGTGTTATCAACAGCTACCAGATCTTTCTTCCCCTGAACGACAATAATACGTGTTTTAACATTTAAAAAAAAACAATAAAAATCATTTAACTGCCTGCTAAATTGAAAGAATATCGGTCTCACCTTAATAGACGATAGAGCGAACAACTCGATATCAGTATACCCATCTTCCATTACATCACTCTGCATCCCAGTTTTTTTCCTTGCTTTATCCTACATATATTCCGATAATTGAGAACCCAAAAATGAGAAGTGATTTAAGATGTATAAACATGTGTTTCATTTGAACTAAATTAATCAATTATACACGTGCATATATGAATTTGAAATTAGATTATACCTTAGCTCGTCGTTTAGCATCGTTCTTTTTTTCCTGCTTTTTCTTACGCAGCATAGCATTTGTCAGCTCTTCCATTTCTTTCAGCCCATCATCATCTTCATCTTCGTCTTCATTAACCTTGCTCTCCGGTTCAACATCTGCCGGTTTTGGAGTTTCCTTTTCTGGAGAAAACGCCTTTCTAACGAGGATGCGCCACCTAAATAGTCAAATGAAAATCATGAAACTCCACCCCCTATATTTTATATACATACAATATATATATATACACACACACACACACATACATACATATATACAGTGGGGTTCATTCCAGAACATTAAATTGTTGAATTATTTTATCTCATTTTTTTTAAAATTTCAACCTTTTACATACAAAATTACAAATGCATATGCTATGTGCGTAAAAAAACATAAAACGAATTTGTTCATATGTTTTCTTAGTTTTAAATGTTTACCTACATGTGTAGGTTCTCTAAACAAACGAAATTTGCTTTTTTTTTAATTTGATGAGAGATGAATAGACATTATTGCATTTCAACAATTTTCTTGATTTTTTAAAAATTTTAAGATTGAAAAATGTGTGTTCTGCCTAGAACCCTCCTATATATGTGTACATATACATATTACACACACATATATATATATAAAGTGAGGTTCATTACAGAACATAAAATATTTGTGTAGCCAAAAAAAGAAAGACAAGGTAAGATGCTTCATACTTCAACAGTTGCTTGAAGTCTTGCTTCCCTAAAACACGCAAGTCGTCACACAGTTCTTTAACCTAGTAAAACAGGTAGTTCAAATTGTTACATGTGCTTTCTAGAAAAGAAACAAAAACATATCCTACATACAATTCATATCAACCTCAAAAAACGAAAATAGAAGATTCTCAGACTACCTCATCTGTAGTCAACGAATGATTCTTGATAGGCAGAGATGTCTCATCCTTGAAGGTTATAGATGTAACAGTACCAAGAACATCAAGAGGAGCATTTGACCAAATAAATTCTGAAGCTGAACATGTTTTCCTCAATAGCGTAACACCATCTTCATACCTGATACATTTAAGTCGTTAGCAACAAAAAAAAAAACTTTCATTCCCACACTTGACTTTGAAATGAGTGATGCGTTTTGATCCCAAAAGTCGATTATATTTTAGAAAAATGTTTATAGATTATATTTTAACTTGTTAACTTTAAAACTAAAATCTTATAAATTAAAACATATATATACAAAAAAATAACTCTGGTATCATCAAAGAAGTTCAATATAACCAAAATAAGCTTTGAACTCTTAGGTATACAGTCTGATGAAAAGGTACAAGTAAACTATGTATGAACTCACTTAACAACTTTATCGGCTCATTGTACAAGCTTATTAAGCACATTGTAGAAGCTCATTGTACAATGTTACTCTATAGTGGTCGATTTCAGAAAGATGTGTGTATCAGACAGAGCGCATTATGCGATTTAGAGCGCATTACGCAATTTAGAGCGCATTGTCCTCGCATCAGGTAATCGCAGCGCATCGCGAATTATGCGCTCCTGATGCGCGCATTTTAAAACCAAGTTCCCACAACTAACAAACTTCTTCACTGATATAAAACAAAGGAGAAATGCAAAAGGTCCCAATCTTCGGAGCGCAATAATGGAAACACACAGAGAAAAAGATATATAAAACACTTTGTACAACGAAGGCCTACCCATCACGGTGTCTCTTCTGTGTTATTGGTCTATTTATATCAATTACCTGCAATAATAAATTCACACAAATCAAGATTTCTTCAGTTTTTCTATCGCCATAAAGATAAAGCAATGACAATGGAAAAGACATTTATTAGATGAAATGAAGACAGAACCGTCTGAACCAAAGAAGTTGTGCTGGTTTCAGATACATACAATTCGCTTCACAGCTTGGTTTTGTCAGTTAAGTCCAAACAACTAAAGGTGCTAAACTGGCCGTGCTCGCGGGTTGGCAGGCTCACCCGAACCGAACCCGAAAATTTTAATGAACCCAAACACACCCCGAACCCGGAAACGACCCGAAACTTGGCGGGCTGACCCGAACACAACTCGTTCAACCCAATTTTTTTTTATTTTTTTCTGCAAATTAATATATTAAAACTAAAATTTACTAAAAACACAAATGTATATAGTACAATTACATTTAAATTATAAAATCTTATGTCGGTTACTCTTTATAAGTTACAATTATGGCATGAAATACACACCCAATTTAATTTATGACATAAAACATATTGTAAACAATACAATATAATAAAATAGAAATGGGTTAAACAAGCCAACCCGCCAACCTGACCAGGTTGAGCCGAACCTGACACGTTTAGCTAAACGGGTTCATGGATCCAACCTGAAACTGCCCGAACCCGTTTAGACTAAACGAAAACCCAAAAATTTTGTGTTAAATGCGTGTCGTGACAGAGATTCACACCCCTACCTCGACAGTTTGAAACTTGGAACCAGACATTTTAACCTTTTCGTTTACTTATTTTTTTCATCTTTGACGTTAATATTTATATATTCAAGGTATATTGATTAAACCATTTTTTTCATTTCAAAACTTCAATACAAACCAACAGTTCTAATGGAAAAATAATAAAATTTGGTTCAAATCTCCAAACTACTAACACGGCAGCCTCTCTGGTTTGCGATTTCCGAAACAGATTCGTAAACGCCACTAAATTATTTACGACGTGGATGATATTACCTTTCCTGGTTCTTTGCCTCCCTGAAACAGATGCCTGATATCGAAAAGCCGAGGATCGATCTTAGCAGGAGCCTTATACTTCTGACATACGATAAAGGTCTCAGCAGATGACGAACGACTAGCAGCTGGTTTATCCATATCAACCTTCTCAAACAACTGCAAAACAAATTCCAAAATTAAAAGCCACAGACATCCAATTACAATCAAAATATAATCATTAATCCAGTACCTGTTTAAGACAATAAAGCACAGCGTTGTAATCCCTTGACCTAAAAACCTGTTACATATTACAAATATCACCAAGTTACAACACTTTAAATATTTTACAGCATTCAACTGTCTGTAAACAATATAAATGAACATTATCGTAGATAGGGCTGTAAACAAACCGAACCAAACATAGCATTGTTCACATTCGCTCATTAAGCTTTTATCAAACAAACAAACCATTTGCGAAACGAAATCTTGTGTTCTTGTTCGTTCATTAAGTAAATGATTTTATTCATGTTCGCATGCGTTTGTCAATGAATTTCATAAACAAATTCAAACAAACATATAACTATTTCAAAAACTACTCATGTAGTAGACATAATCCTCCAAAGCAAGAATAAAGTACTTGTAATAACTAACCCTAAAAGAATTCCACATTAATAATCTGTTAAATAAACTATAATTTTTAAAAACATATATATAAAAACCTTTATAGCCAAAAACTCAATACCGAACGCTCACAAACACAATTGAACAATCACCATCTTTGTCCATGTCCATGTTCGTTCATTTGATTAATCAAACGATAATATAACTTCCCACCAAACAATTCACAAACGTTCCATTCGTTCATAAATCTTAATCAAAGAGCCAAACACTCAACCTGTGAATCACATATACAATTATGAACATCTAAAACAATCTAACTCCCAAACCAACCCGACCCGACCCAACCTAGTTCATGTCCATTTCCGTTCCTGTACTTATCAAACGTTAGGTTCATTTACAGCACTAATCATAATATGCAATGACATTACAAACAACTAAAAAGGAATAAGAAACCAATACTTTAGTAACAAAAGTTCCTTTGGGAGCCAACAACTCCGCAGCCAGCTTAACCGAATCAATCACCAACGCATTCTGGTTCGTAGCCTCCTGATCCCACGCACCACCAATATTCGGAGAACCATCATGCAACACCAGATCAAACGCCTTAACACCGTGCTCACTCATCAGCCTCTTCACCGTCGCTCTACACTTAGGTGTAGTAATATCTTCCCGAATAGCAATAGCGCCGCGAATCGGGCGAATCGGATCCAGATCCACGCCGATTACGAGGCTGCCGACGGGGACTCGCTCCACGGCGGCTTGCATCCATCCTCCCGGAGCCGCGCAGAGGTCGAGGACGGCGTGAGAGGAGCGGAGGAAGGAGAATTTGGAGTCGAGTTGGATGAGTTTCCATACGGCTCGAGAACGGTAGCCGTGTTCTTTGGCTAAGTGGTAGAATTTATCCAAACGGTGCTTTCCCTTTGCTTTTCCACCCATTGTTGGCTGCTGTGTTGGAGTGTTAGGGTTTTGGGGTGAGGATGACTGTTTTTATTTAGGGTTTAGAGAGGGGTTTGGAGAAGTGATGTTTTGTGCCTTGAAGTTTCAATTCTTCTAATTTTGGCCCAATAGTGATTTACGGTTCGGTTTAAAATCGTAAAATTGTACAAACTAGTTGTAGTTTCGTTTAATGATAGGTTTTTTCCTTGGTTCGGTTGGTCGGTTTCAAAATTTTCAAAGGGTAATGGACGGTTCGATTTGTGGTTTGCAGTAACAGCAATGACTGATCGTTTAAATCCGGATCGGATCGTAAGATTTGGTTATATTTTAATTTTTAAAATACTTTAGTTTAGATCTTTGTTTAGTTTTTTATGTTAGATTTTTGATTAAAAATATATTGGGTTAACTCTAAAGGGGTTTGAAGTGAATTGGGCGAATTAAATTATACTAGAAGAATTCTTCGTGCTCCGTTGCGCGCTCGACAATATCGGTTCAGTTTATTACATTATCGGTATGATCCCGGTACTTCGTACAGCAATCAAAAGAAATATGCCCAAGAGAATCTCGATACATATTTTACATTGATAAAAACCATAAATACGAATAGCAATCAAAAGAAATATGCCCAAGAGAATCTCGATACATATTTTACATTGATAAAAACCATAAATACGAACATTAGTATCAATACCAATGTTTTGTTCGTACTGGTTTGATTAATGGCACTAGTTGTTACTAACCTAAAAATACTCTATTGTTGTACCCGTATGGAAGTTGTTTGAACGGTACTGGTTCAGTCCGTCACAATAAAGAGCAAAAAATGAAATATATTTGACTTGTTCTAATTAAACTTTTATCGAATTGCATGTCATAATAAGCACGCCACAACCATATAAACGAAATTTTATAAAACATTATATTATATTACTAAAATAACGAAAAAGGTAAACATCACTTTATAAAAGAAATTACTAAAAGGCGAGACAACTTTAATGACATGTATGTTTGTGCATCGATCACTTGTACATTACTATTCACAATTCGGTTTTAAGTAAACTTTATATCTACGTATATAAAAATAAACACATAGCAATGGTATATTCGAAATCTATTAAAAAATAATATCTTGAAAATTTTAGAGTAAATTACAAAAAAACGTCCTTTGTGTTTGTATCAGGTTGCAAAGTGTGTCCTTTATCTTTAGTTCTTACAAAAAAACCTACTTCATGTTTGTGACACCCCAGGAAAACCAGTGAACGATTGAACTTACCTAGCTTCCTCAGTGAGTGCATACCAAATTTCGGGACGAAATTTCCAATTAGTTGGGGATAATGTGACAACCCGTACTCTAGACTTACCTCATTAACGTTATATGCTCACGTGAACTATATTACTTGAACGAATACATGAGATGTTATGTGTTACATGGTTATGTGATTGCGTGATTTGTTGCTTAAACCGAATAGTATTGGATTACACGAAAACCCACTCGGTCCATTTAGTGGACTCGAGACCATGAGATCGCCCAAGTGGGGTTTCGGCCCACTTCCCTTTCACACGTATATATATACACACATTACCTCTAGGGTTTTAGTTTTACAAACTTAGCAATCAAGAACACACACACACACCAAACGCTCTCTCTCTCGATCGGAACTCAAGGCAGCCGACCCTCTCTAGTCTCGAAGTTCCTTGTAATCGGATCATCCCTCGTGCACACTCTAGAATCGGTTAGTATTTTTGGTTGGTTGCTTATACATGATGTTATATGATTTCATGTTTGGTGATGTTTCTTGCATGATAATCTAGGGCTATTGTATGTGATTGATGATGTTCATGTAATCGGCTCATGTATAGATCTGATAGTGTTGTTATAGCTTGAACGGATTGATAATCATATTAACAGATGTAATTACACACAGGCTAGGGTGCATGCTAGTTAGAATCGGCTGGTTTGATAATCTGATTTCATGTTTGTTTGATTAAATTGCTATTGTTCTTGATGATAATATGAAAGTTCTTGGATACTGTTTGATCGATAATACTTGGTAGGTTTCATTGGAAACTGATAGTTGATTTGAATTATGGAAGTTGATAATTGATTGGCATAACTGATTGCATGAAATATGGAAACTGTTACAAGTTGTTAGTCACACGGATTGCGAGTCGAGACCGAGATTGCGAGTCTTGTTGCGACTCGGAACCTCACACAACAACACAAGCCGAAACCATGGTTGCGAGTCCCGTTGCAACTCGTAACCGGACCATGACGAGCCGAGACCAGCTGTTGCGACTCGTAACCCCGTTGCGACTCGAGACCTGACTCGAGACCATCTAGTCTCGAAGGATATGCATCTGTCGAGATCTCCCTTGTTGCGACTCGAGATCTCTAGTCTCGAGTCGAGACCATGCACGTGCACATAATTGGACTTGCACACTGACACGAGCCCAACTAATTGGGCCGGATAATTGGACTTGTTTACATTTCTGCTAATTGGACTGCTTATCTGGTTGGACTGATACGTTGTTATGGGCTATTATTGTCATTGGGTCGGGTTATGGTTGGGCCGAATATTTAGATTGTTTAACGGATTGCTGATACGTGTACGTGTTTACCATGATCCTTGCATGCTTGCAACGTGTTAACTTATGTGATACATACGTGCGATACTTGAACCAAACCTGACTTATGTGATAACCCTGTTAGGACGTGGTTGACCACCGTTAGTTCAAGAAACTCTCCCTTTCTCTTTGTGTATCTGCCGAGCAACCCAAGGTGAGTTCACACAGCCAAGGCATGGGGTTCCCAGGATGGGAATGGGATTTGATGAAATATACGTACAAACTTAGTTAACGGAACATAATGATATGAGTCCTCAGGGTGAGGGTGGTAAATGATGAGATACAGCTAGACTAGTATACCTACTTGAACTGATCTTCGCACACACGCCAGGGGTTGGCTGCGATATTATGACTGATCTTCGCACACATGCCTTGGAAAGGCCGCGAACTATATACTAAAACTTCGCACACATGCCAGGGTGGCCGCGATACAAATATACATAGTCTAGAATACTTGAGAACTTTCCCTAATCTTCGCATACATGCCGAAAGGGCCTGCGATACGAACCGATACAATACATGAGCAATGAACGAACTAATACGATGCATGATTAGATAAACGAACGCAATGCTTGCTATACTATTCTATTACTGAACTTACTTTCTGTGAACTCGCTCAACTAGTTGTTGACTCTCTGCTGCATGCCTTGCAGGACCTTAGGTACAGTATGGAGCTTGCACAGGGAGGAGCAGGTCGTTGTGGGCAAAGGATCGTGAATGCTATTTCAACACTTATGATAAATCATACATGCTATTGTTTGGGTTACTTAAAATGCTTCCGCTATACTTAACTAAATTACATGTTCAATATGATTGGTGGTTAGGATCCTGGTCATGTCACGCCTCCAAGCGGTGATACTCCGCGTGTGGATTTTGGGGGTGTGACAGATTGGTATCAGAGCCATTGGTTATAGAGAACTTGGTTTTAATATGGGAAAACGTTTTTATTAAAACCGGACTATTACCAGAACAGTGCTCTCAACGATCCACAACGACGCTTCGCTCCACGTGCAAGACTCGCCATCCTAGGTAATAAGGTTTATGTTTATTGCCTGTTTGCTAGAACTGCTTAGAACTTTGCTCGCATTACGCTTAGATACACATGCTTTGATTACATGAGAACACCTACGTGCTTACACTTTTCTGTCATCGCCCTACTCGCGAACCACTCTCATTTACGTTACTTTTACTATGAAGATCATGTCTGGACGAATTAACATGACTCAAGCTCAGCTAGAGGCTCTCGTTCAAGCTCAAGTTGCTGCGGCACTTGCAGCTGCTCAAGCAGGTCAACCAGCGCAGCAAGTTTGCACCTTTAAGAACTTCATGGACTGTCGTCCAAATACCTTCAGCGGCACAGAGGGGGCAGTGGGACTCCTCCATTGGTTTGAAAAGCTAGAATCAGTATTCGAAATGTGCGAGTGCCCTGAGGCTCGCAAGGTCAAGTTTGCCACCGGCACCTTGGAAGGAATAGCACTGACTTGGTGGAACGCCCAAGTTCAGATCTTAGGGTTGGCAGCTGCTAACGCCACCCCATGGAACGATTTTAAGGAACTCATCAAGCGTGAGTATTGCACGCGTGAAGATATTCACAAGCTGGAAGACGAGCTGTATAATCTGAAAATGGTTGGATCAGAGATCGAAGCGTATACTAAACGGTCGAACGAGCTGGCCGTTCTGTGTCCAACTATGGTGGACCCTCCATACAAGCGCATTGAGTTGTATCTCAAGGGTTTGGCGCCAGAGATTCAGAGCCACGTGACGTCGGCTAACCTCGAAAACATCCAGGAAATCCAACGCCTCGCTCATCGCATCACCGACCAGGCAGTGGATCAGAATAAACTGCCTAAGCGTGTCAACGCTACTGCTACAGTCACTTCAGCTGCTACTACTGCTACACCCAGCGACAACAAACGGAAATGGGATGGGGATTCCGATCAGTCTCAAGCACAGCAGCGCAGAACGAATGACTACCAGAATCCGAGTCAGCAATCATCTGGCAGTCAGGAGCAGGGTGGATACAGGGGAGTACACCCACTATGTAACAAGTGTAACAAGCACCACAGTGGAAGGTGTCGCAAGGAACGTTGCCAGAGATGTTTCAAGATAGGGCACGAAGCCAAAGATTGCAGGAGCTCACGACCTGCAAACCAGAATCAGCAACTTCCACCACCAGTTCCTCAGAACCCACAGCAGCAGCAGCAGCCACAGCGTGGAAATCGGGGATGTTTCCAGTGTGGGGCAGAAGGTCATTACAAGCGTGATTGCCCACAGTTGAACCAGAATCAGAACAACAACAATAACCAGGGCAATGGGAACAACAACAACAACAATGGCAACGAGGCAAGGGGTCGAGCTTTCATGCTAGGACAAGGAGACGCTGTTTGAACTTATAACCCGTTTTGGGATTTTCTTTATTATTATGTTTCTGTTACTCAAACAAGGTTTGGTTTGAACATGAATCGTATTGGGTTTTATGGATTATTTTAATTACTATACTTTATGTTTGATATGATGGATGGTTTGATATGTTTGAACGCACCTGCCGTATTTAAGGACCTTATGAACAGGGTGTGCAGACCCTACCTAGTCAAGTTCGTCATAGTATTCGTGAAGTCCACTTCTTAGGCCACGAAGTGAGCAAGGATGGGATCCGTGTCGATCCATCCAAGGTAGACTCGACCAGAAACTGGCCTGCACCATGTACTACAGACGGTTTACCAAGGATTTCTCGAAGATTGCTCAGCCACTTACGCTACTGACACAGAAGGGTGTCACCTACCGTTGGGGAGATCCCCAGGAAACTGCTTTTCAGCGCGACAAGGTTATCGTTTTCGCCTCTCGTCAACTCAAGGTTCACGAACGGGACTACATGACGCACGAATTAGAGCTGGGAGCTGTCGTTTTCGCGCTTAAGATATGGCGACACTACCTGTACGGTACGATCACAGGAGTCTCGAGCATATTCTTAAGCAGAAGGACTTGAAGCATGCGTCAACGACGATGGGTTGAACTACTTAGCGACTACGAATGCGCCATCAAGAACCATCCAGGCAAGGCCAATGTTGTGGCGGACGCCCTCAGTCGGAAGGACACTCTACCTCAGCGCGTGCGAGCGCTACAGCTTACGATTCGGTCTAGCCTCCCTACACAGATACGAACTGCTCAGATAGAAGCACTGAAGCCCGAAAACGTCAAGGCTGAAGCCTTACGCGGCTCACGACAACCAATGGAACAGAAGGCAGACGGCACCTACTATGTAACGGGGCGTATTTGGGTCCCACTCTATGACGGTCTACGCGCACTTGTGATGAGCGAAGCACACAAGTCTCATTACTCGGTACATCCAGGGTCGGACAAAATGTACCACGACATCAGCACTACTTATTGGTGGCCTAGCATGAAGGCCCACATCGCTACATACGTTGGAAAATGTTTGACCTGCGCGAGGGTCAAGGTTGAATACCAGAAACCAGCGGGCCTACTTCAGCAACCCACGATACCGCAATGGAAATGGGAAGAAATTTCCATTGATTTCGTTACAGGCCTACCTAAAACCCAGCGTGAGAATGATACATATGGGTGATCGTGGATCGACTCACCAAGTCTGCACACTTCCTAGCTATAAAGGAAACGGATAAGTTCTCCACTCTCGCAGACATCTACCTTAAAGAAGTTGTTTCGAGGCACGGAGTGCCCACGCCCATCATCTCGAATCGCGATGCACGATTCACGTCAGAACCTTGGCAAGCAATGCACAAACCATCCGACTCACGATTAAACATGAGCACAGTAGCATACAAGCTGCACCATTCGAGGCATTGTACGGGCGTAAATGCCGGTCACCTCTCTGTTGGGCAGAGGTGGGGGGTAGTCAGATCACGGGTCCAGAGATTGTAGTGGACGCCACGGAAAAGATTGCACAAATACGACAACGGACGGCGGCAGCACGCGATCGTCAGAAAGCCTACGCGGACAAGCGTAGAAAGCCTTTGGAATTTCAGGTCGGGGACCGGGTTTTATTAAAAGTTTCCCCTGGAAGGGTGTAGTTCGTCTTGGCAAACGGGGCAAGCTGAATCCGCGGTATGTCGGACCATTCGGGATCATAGAACGCATAGGCAGGGTAGCCTACAGATTGAACCTACCAGCTGAACTCGGGGCAGTTCACAATGTCTTTCATGTATCGAACTTAAAGAAGTGCTTATCAGGTGAAAACCTCATCACTCCTTTCAAGGAACTTACTATCGACGAGCGGTTGCAGTTCGTCGGGAAACCAGTTGAAATCACAGACCGGGATGTGAAGGTCCTCAAACACAAGAGAATCCCTCTTGTCCGAGTTCGTTGGAACTCCAAACATGGCCCAGAGTACACCTGGGAACGCGAAGATAGGATGACAGAAAAGTACCCCCAGTTATTCAAAACTAATACGACCACTACTGAGGCTGAAGCTACTACTTCGGAATTTCGGGACGAAATTCCAGATCAACGGGGGAAGGATGTGACACCCCAGGAAAACCAGTGAACGATTGAACTTACCTAGCTTCCTCAGTGAGTGCATACCAAATTTCGGGACGAAATTTCCAATTAGTTGGGGATAATGTGACAACCCGTACTCTAGACTTACCTCATTAACGTTATATGCTCACGTGAACTATATTACTTGAACGAATACATGAGATGTTATGTGTTACATGGTTATGTGATTGCGTGATTTGTTGCTTAAACCGAATAGTATTGGATTACACGAAAACCCACTCGGTCCATTTAGTGGACTCGAGACCATGAGATCGCCCAAGTGGGGTTTCGGCCCACTTCCCTTTCACACGTATATATATACACACATTACCTCTAGGGTTTTAGTTTTACAAACTTAGCAATCAAGAACACACACACACACCAAACGCTCTCTCTCTCGATCGGAACTCAAGGCAGCCGACCCTCTCTAGTCTCGAAGTTCCTTGTAATCGGATCATCCCTCGTGCACACTCTAGAATCGGTTAGTATTTTTGGTTGGTTGCTTATACATGATGTTATATGATTTCATGTTTGGTGATGTTTCTTGCATGATAATCTAGGGCTATTGTATGTGATTGATGATGTTCATGTAATCGGCTCATGTATAGATCTGATAGTGTTGTTATAGCTTGAACGGATTGATAATCATATTAACAGATGTAATTACACACAGGCTAGGGTGCATGCTAGTTAGAATCGGCTGGTTTGATAATCTGATTTCATGTTTGTTTGATTAAATTGCTATTGTTCTTGATGATAATATGAAAGTTCTTGGATACTGTTTGATCGATAATACTTGGTAGGTTTCATTGGAAACTGATAGTTGATTTGAATTATGGAAGTTGATAATTGATTGGCATAACTGATTGCATGAAATATGGAAACTGTTACAAGTTGTTAGTCACACGGATTGCGAGTCGAGACCGAGATTGCGAGTCTTGTTGCGACTCGGAACCTCACACAACAACACAAGCCGAAACCATGGTTGCGAGTCCCGTTGCAACTCGTAACCGGACCATGACGAGCCGAGACCAGCTGTTGCGACTCGTAACCCCGTTGCGACTCGAGACCTGACTCGAGACCATCTAGTCTCGAAGGATATGCATCTGTCGAGATCTCCCTTGTTGCGACTCGAGATCTCTAGTCTCGAGTCGAGACCATGCACGTGCACATAATTGGACTTGCACACTGACACGAGCCCAACTAATTGGGCCGGATAATTGGACTTGTTTACATTTCTGCTAATTGGACTGCTTATCTGGTTGGACTGATACGTTGTTATGGGCTATTATTGTCATTGGGCCGGGTTATGGTTGGGCCGAATATTTAGATTGTTTAACGGATTGCTGATACGTGTACGTGTTTACCATGATCCTTGCATGCTTGCAACGTGTTAACTTATGTGATACATACGTGCGATACTTGAACCAAACCTGACTTATGTGATAACCCTGTTAGGACGTGGTTGACCACCGTTAGTTCAAGAAACTCTCCCTTTCTCTTTGTGTATCTGCCGAGCAACCCAAGGTGAGTTCACACAGCCAAGGCATGGGGTTCCCAGGATGGGAATGGGATTTGATGAAATATACGTACAAACTTAGTTAACGGAACATAATGATATGAGTCCTCAGGGTGAGGGTGGTAAATGACGAGATACAGCTAGACTAGTATACCTACTTGAACTGATCTTCGCACACATGCCAGGGGTTGGCTGCGATATTATGACTGATCTTCGCACACATGCCAGGGTGGCCGCGATACAAATATACATAGTCTAGAATACTTGAGAACTTTCCCTAATCTTCGCATACATGCCGAAAGGGCCCGCGATACGAACCGATACAATACATGAGCAATGAACGAACTAATACGATGCATGATTAGATAAACGAACGCAATGCTTGCTATACTATTCTATTACTGAACTTACTTTCTGTGAACTCGCTCAACTAGTTGTTGACTCTCTGCTGCATGCCTTGCAGGACCTTAGGTACAGTATGGAGCTTGCACAGGGAGGAGCAGGTCGTTGTGGGCAAAGGATCGTGAATGCTATTTCAACACTTATGATAAATCATACATGCTATTGTTTGGGTTACTTAAAATGCTTCCGCTATACTTAACTAAATTACATGTTCAATATGATTGGTGGTTAGGATCCTGGTCATGTCACGCCTCCAAGCGGTGATACTCCGCGTGTGGATTTTGGGGGTGTGACAATGTTTGCAAACCTAAACATCTTACGTCCTTTGATCATAACTCGTTTAGTTTTCATAGTTAAATCTAACCAAGTAGACCCAACATAAGGGTGTTTTTGTCATTTTACCCAACTTTAGGGTTTTGGGGTGAGGATGACTGTTTTTATTTAAGGTTTAGAGAGGGGTTTGGAGAAGTGATGTTTTTTGCCTTGAAGTTTTAATTATTCTAATTTTGGATCAAGAGTGATTTATGATTCGGTTTAAAATCATAAAATTGTACAAACTAGTTGTAGTTTGGTTTAATGATAGGTTTTTTCCTTGGTTCGGTTGGTCGGTTTCAAAATTTTGAAAGAGTAATGGATGGTCCGATTTGTGGTTTACAGTAACAGCAATGACTGATCGTTTAAATCCAGATCGGATTTAAGATATGATTATATTTTAATTTTTAAAATACTTTAGTTTAGATCTGTTAGTTTTTTTATGTTAGATTTGATTAAAAATAAATTGGGTTAACTCTAAAGGGGTTTTGAAGTGAATCGGGCGAATTAAATTATACTAGCAGAATTCTTCATGCTCTGTTGCGCGCTCGACAGTATCGGTTCACTTTATTACATTATCAGTATGATCCCGATACTTGGTATAGCAATCAAAAGAAATATGCCCAAGAGGATCTCGGTACATATTTTACATCGATAAAAAACCATAAATACGAGTATCAATATCAATACCAAATTACCAATGTTGTTTGTTCTTACTGGTTTGATTAATGGCACTAGTTGTTACTAACCTAAAAATACTCTATACGTCAAGAAACCATAAAATGAATATTGTACTGGTATGGAAGTTGTTTGAACAGTATTGATTCAGTTCGTCACGGTAAAGAAAAAAAATGAAATATTTTATGACTTGTTCTAATTAAACTTTTATCGAATTGCATGTCAATAATAAGCACGTCGCAACCATATAAACGAAATTTTATAAAGCATTATATTATATTACTAAAATAACGAAAAAGGTAAACATCACTTTATAAAAGAAAGGGTAAGTTACACTTTTCGTCCTTTATGTTTTTACCAGATTGCAACGGGTAACCTTTAACTTCAATAATTACAGTCACAATCCTTTATTTGGAAAACCCATTGCATGTTTCATCTTTTACCTCAAACTAGGTTAGAAATTTCAGATAACTTTGATCATGTGCTTAACACGTGAGGGCATTTATGTCCTTTTACCCCTGATTCCTCACACCTTATAAACCCCTATTTCACCCTCCATCCTAAATTAGGGTTATAAACTTAACCTGTTGTCCAAGCTCCACCACCACCACCACCACCAAGTCCCACTACCACCGTCCACCAAGCCAACCACCTGCACTATTGATTACACTAAAATTCTAGAATCAAGGTTTCCTATGGATTAAATACCTCAAGATAAAATGCACACAAGTTTATAATTCTCTGATGTTCATACTTGACAACATTATAGATTCATTTGGCCAGGGTGTGGTATACCGTCACTGGCCAAATCAGCCAAAATAGCGCCCTAAAGCGCCCCACGACCACTTCCATGGCGCCATAGGGGGGCGTCATTAAGTTTTCGCCAGCCTGATAACGAGCGCCAATGGATAGATTTTTTTGGGGCCCCATCTCTTGACCGTTGCAAACCGTAACTTTTTTTAAAGAGTAAATTACAAGTTTTGTCCTTTATGTTTACATCAAATTTCAGGCGCTGTCCTTTTGGCCAAAAGTTGACAGGCGCTGTCCTTTACCTTTCAAAATCTTGCACATTTTGTCCTTTAGGCCATCAGTTAGAATTTTTGGTTAAATCTGGTCATGTGCCTTGCACATGAGGGCATTCTTGTCATTTCAACTTCTAAGGGGTTATTGTGTAAAGAAATTTTATTTAGGGACTAACTGTGCAAAATTAAAAATAAAAAGGATAAACCCTATCTCTCTTCTCTCTCTCCTCTCTATGTGAAACTCCATCTCCCTCTCTCTCTCTCTCTCTCTCTTCTCTCTTTAACACAATTCAAACCCTAGCTTATTTATCCAAGAAGTATACGCGAATTTGATTTTGATATAACAAATTCATATAGGGCTTTTGATCTATAAAACAAGGCGAAAGATTGCATATGAAAACGGTTGTGGATGGTGATGGTGGAGACGGTGGGTGGCGGTTGCAGGTGGGTGTAGGGTGTAGGTGGTGGGTGGCGGTTGCAGGTGGGTGGCGGTTGAACTTTTTTATAGATCGAGTTTGTGTAAGTAATTCTTCATCAAAACATGCTGAATTCGAAACCTTAAATCACGAATCAAACCCTCATAAATGGTACTCTGATCAAACTGGAGTATACATCAGCAAACATCCACCAGTCGTCTCCGATCTCGGAACTGTTTCGTCGTCTCCTATCCAAGCGTTGTTCCGCCGTCTCCGATCACAGACCTGTGTCGCCGTCTCCGATCACAGACCTGTGTCGCCGTCTCGATCTCACCGTCGTCGGAAACCGCATTCATCGATAAACCTCCACAGCCTCCGGTAATTTTTGAGGGTAATGATTTGGGGGTTTTTGAAGTTGATTTTAAAGAACTTTCACATTGAGTGTGAATGAGAGACATTGAGTTGTGTGCTGAAAGAAGAAAAATAAGGAGGGTCTCGTCTGGTGGGGTGTTTGGCCTAGCTTTATTAACAAAGTTTATAGCTTTTTTTTTTACAACAAAAGATTAACTTGGTGTTTTGTTTAGCTTTTTAAGCTTATGCTTATTAGCTTATATAAACTAATTTGAAGAACCTTATTTAAAGATGGTTTTTTAGCTTATTTGTGTAAGGTCAAATAATAGAAAATAAGCTATAAGCTAATCCAAACACTTAAAAAAAGAGTCTATCAAATGATAAAAATAAGCTATAAGCTACTTTAAAATAAAAGTATAAGCCAAAAAATAAAAGCTAGGCCAAACACCCCCTGGATTGGGGTTGGTTCAAATTACAGAGAGAGAGAGAGAGATGAGTGAGAGAGAGAGAGATGGGTTGTTCAGATTATAGAGAGAGAGTTTATATTTCTTTTAGTTTTTGTTTTTTACAAATTATCCCTAAATAAGAATTCTTTACAAACTAGTCCCTAAACCTAAGTTTTTTACATAATAGTCTCTGAAGAGATGAAATGACAAGAATGCCCTCATGTACAAGGCACATGACCAGATTTAACCAAAAATTCTAACTGAGTTTGGCCTAAAGGACAAAATGTTCAAGATTTTGAAAGGTAAAGGACAGCGCCTGTCAACTTTTGGCAAAAAGGACAGCGCCTGAAATTTGATGTAAACATAAAGGACAAAACTTGTAATTTACTCTTTTTGAAATTAACTTTTAATTTTTAAATTGGAATAATGTATTTCAATAATCTCAACCATTGCCCGTTGGCCGGCAACGGTTCCAACTTTAAAAATTCCCACTGGCGGTCCCATCTTTTCACAAATTGGCATTCAATGGACCCTGACTAACAGAATCCTAACGCCGTTAGTCTCCGGTCGCCGGAAAAACGTTTTTGGTCGGAAAAAGATTCCTAAAGGTCCGATCTATGGTTACAAATAAGTTTGGGACGAAACCTTGAGTTTTACGGCTAAAAAGTTGAGTTTTTCGGCCAAAAAGAAGTTTTCGACGAAAAATGAGTTTTTCCGGCGACCTTAATAATCGGGCCTTTTTACTAGAAAAGGTTCCTAATGGCGCGTAATAAGGTTTCAAACGAAAAGGTTGAATTTTATGGCCGAAAAGGAGTTTTCATGGCAACCAGAGACTAACGACGTTAAGGTTCTGTTAGTCAGGGTTCATTGAAGGCCAATATGTGAAAAAATGGGACCGTTAGTAGGAATCTTTAAAGTTGTGACTGTTGTCGGCCAACAGACAATAGTTGGGATTATTAAAAATCCATTATTCCTTTTAAATTTCACACTATATATATCCAACCCCTTTTACTCAAATTTTCTTCTATTCTCTATAAGTTTTATTTATAAACTTTATCATACTCACACAATATTTCCCAACAATCAAAACGCGTGGGACCTCAACAATCCGTTTTGGGGTAATTTAGCAAACAACGAGCAAGAAGAACGATACCGAAGAGACCCGCAAACGGATGAGATTGGGTATTATCCGATGCCACCTACCACCCCATCCTCCCCTCATCCGACAACGCCACCACCGCTTTCCGAGTTTTTTTGGATATTATTCCGCACTGCCATTTTCCCCAAACCCAAAACATACCCGAAACCCAACCCACTTCCTCAAAAGGTGGACGATAGAAGTCACCGTAAGAAGCGCGAGAATGAAGAACGTGCTCCTAAAGCGATCGAGAGGTGGACGCCCACCGAAGAACTTGCATTGACACAAGTGGACCGCAATGCGCACCAAGATTAACAACTTAGACAACATACACAATAGCGACGTGGACATAATGACCACCGCCTACAACGAATATAGAACGTATTATGATGTTACTTTCATGGGAGCTTCTATGCAAATCCCCAAAGCGGCATCTTGTAGACCCATAGGTCAAAACGGTCCAAGTCAACAACTAGCAAACCATCCGACTCCGATGCTCGTAGTACTATTAACTTAAACGACGAGTTGGATGAATTGAATTTTGAGGAACCGCAAAAGCTGCAACGACCAAAGGGACTAAAATGGTACAAATTTGACATAATTACACAAAGGAAAAATTACAAGTTTTGTCCTTTCTCTTTATACCACTTTTCAGGCGGTGTTCTTTTTAACGAACGTTGACAGACAGTGTCCTTTACTAGGTATTTTGTTGCAAGTTTACTAGTAAAGAACACCGCCTGTCAACATTTGTTAAAATAGACACCACCTGAAAAGTGATATAAAGATAAATAACAAAACTTAGTAATTTTTCCTTACACAAATGACAAGACGAAAATGAGATTAACTCTTTAATCAATTATGATAGATAGTTTGCTAAGCTTAGAACAAAAGCCATTCATTTCTACTTGGTTGAACAATAACACAATAATGAATTATACCAACACAAAGCAAATCTTGATAAAAACAAACAACAAAACTGACTCCTCAAAAAGAAAAGAAAAAGGAGTTGTTCAAGTATTGGTAGCCCTGGTGTAAATCTGCTGGCTTGCATGTGCAGAAACCATCCTGATAGCACCTCTAGCCATCAGTTCCCTGATTGCTTTCCTTGCAAGTGATCCATTAATCTGCATTGCCGCCAAGTATATTACAAACATTTCCATAAACCCAAACCCAAACCCAAACACAAATGAAGCTTGCTTAAACTTACCCTAAGACGATCGGATAGAATGGAAGGAGTAATGAGCTTAAACTTGGGAGCTTCCACAAGCAACTTATCATAAGTAGCTTTATCGAACAACACCATATTATTCACTTTCTCCTTTTGCTTCCCCTTGCTCCATTTCTACACATAATAAATAAAACACACAATTCATTAAACAAACAAAAAAAACCACAGACATCATTAATTAATGATTATCACCTTCTTCTTCTGCTTTCCACCGCCGGATTTCGCTGGCTTAGACGACGGTGCCGGGGCCTTCTCCTTCTTTGGCGCCTGAAATAATTAAATAATAATAATAATCAAGTAAGCATTTGTTAGCGTTTGAGATGTTAGATAAGAGGAATTTAGAGGATTGATTGTGTACCATTTGATCGGGTTGGAGCGACGACGGTGTGCTGCTGCTGCTTCGGCGGCGTCAGTGAAGAGGGGTGGTGATGGAACCCTAGGAGCTTTTTGTATGGAAGCCCAGGAAAGTGATGGGCTTTATTTGGCCCACTTGTAATTTGAAGTCGCTTAAAATAAACATTGAAGGCCCAAATCATTTTGACAAAAACGACACGATTTTTGACTAAGAAAGCCCAAACTTGTACTGATCCAATTCGGGTCCCAACTCCCAAGGCTATTAATAAACCGGTTTAAAAAAATAGAAGAGTTAAATGTCACTTTAGTCTTTTTGCGGTTTGGCCCATTTTGCTAGTTTAGTCCAAAGGTTTCACTTTCGCATGTGCATCCAAAAATGTTTCACCATTGCCATTTTAGTCCACTGGCTTAACTTCATCTATTTTTTTTTGTTAACGAGTGACCGAATTGCCCTTCTAGTTAACAGAATTACAAATAAAATGACCGAAATGCCCTTCTCGTTAACAGAAAAAATGGATAAAGTTAACCG
Organism: Helianthus annuus; assembly: GCF_002127325.2. Lineage (NCBI taxonomy): Eukaryota > Viridiplantae > Streptophyta > Magnoliopsida > Asterales > Asteraceae > Helianthus > Helianthus annuus. The sequence goes on along the minus strand of NC_035444.2, from coordinate 71,102,038 downwards.
AATAGACTAAAATGGCAACGGTGAAACTTTTTTGGAGCTACATGCGAAAAATGAAACATTTAGACTAAACTGATAAAATGACTCAAACCACAGAGACTAAAATGACATTTAACTCAAAATAGAATTGACTGGTATCAAAAGGGGGGAGCAGTTAGTTTTTTTTTTTTTTTTTTCAACGGATCAGGTAATAATTTTTTGCACCTCTATATTCTACCATCTTAAAAAAGACAAAACATATAAATAAAACAGTAGACAAAAATCTAAAATACTAAAAAAATAACAAGTTAATAAAGAAAAACAACACAAGTAAAATCTACTAAAACTAAACGGGTGTTATGATGAATAAAACTAGACTCATAGATGCAACTATTTAAAACTAAAAAAAAAAATGAAAACCTCGCCTCCCTGGATAGCATGAACTACGTCGAAACTCAAGGAATACTCAACCATGTACGCTATACTAACCTAGCTTTGCGAAACATGTTATCAACTTGGTCGAATAAAAGACTCAACTTGAAATATCATATCGAGTGTGAAGAATCCATAGTTAATGAAAGGTATGATAATATTAGTTCATATGTTTGCAAGCGTATTATTAGACAAATATTGATATAGTTTAGTATTAGAAGGATACAATGTGTAAATATATGTCTTATATATACGTGATGTAATTAACATATTATGATACATAATAATACAATTGTTTCCACGTTTATTATGGTATTAGAGCCAATTCTACAACCCTAATTCTGCCGACAACAGCAGCTGCTACCCTGCTGCCGCCCTTTCTTTTTTTTCCGATCACTTTTTCTGGCTCACAATGGCCATGCTTGCTGCCTTCTCCACAAACGAGAAGCACTCTCACAACTCTCATAAGTTCGCGTTTACCTTGACTCCCACGAACTATGGTTTCTGGAAAACAATGATACATCCGTTTCTTGTTACAAACAACCTAATAGGCTATATTGACGGGACTATTCCTTGTCCAGCGGCTGTGATTGACCAGTCGGCCTCCTCTGACAAAGATGCTCCAAGAACTTCTCAGCCTAACCCTAATTATGCAACATGGGTGACCAATGATGCCCATGTTCGTATGTTACTGATTTCTACTATTTCTGAATCTTCTTTCCCGCATGTTCAAGGTAATACATCTCGTGACTTATGGCTATCCCTGGAACGTGCTTATGCACCTCATACATCTTCCAGGGAATATACCTTGAAGACACAACTTCTGAAACTCGTGATGAAGGGTGATGAAAGTTCATCTGATTATCTTACTCGAGCAAGGGAATATGCTGATGCTCTTGCTAATATTGGTGAAGCCTTTAAAGACAAGGATCTTGTTATGCTTGTGATTGCAGGTCTTCGCGAAGAATACAATGGTTTAAAGTCCAATCTTCTTTCACGAATGCCACCCGTTACCTTCACTGAACTACATGGCCTGCTTGCTGATCACGAGTACATGATTAAAACTTCTGCCCCAGTGGTTCCATCTCCTCAGGCCTTTGCCGCTTCTGCCTCAGGTACCTCATCTTCCAGTAGCGTTGTACCATCAGATTCCTTGCATGTTTTAACTCAGCTGGCCTCACAATTGGGTTTTCAACTACAACCCACTAATCCACAAACACAAGCGTTCTTCACCTCCTACAATGAGAACAACCGGGGACGTAACCATAATAACAACAATCGTGGCCGTGGCCATGGCCGTAGCTCAAACAATCGGTCCTTCAAGGGAAACAAGAATCAATTTAACTGGGCATCCAATCAAAATATGGTCTATGGCACTTGTAATCGGTGTGGTATTGGTCACATTCCATCCGACTGCCCTAACCGTGATCCTGCTACAATTCGGTCCAGGTCACAACCTTCGGCCAACTATGCTGATTGGCTTACTGACACAGGTTCAAATAGCCATGCAGCACCTGATCTTTCTAGCCTTGGTACTGCTGAACCTTACACTGGCGGGGACTCTCTTCATGTTGGCAATGGTAAGGGCTTACCTATTTTACATATTGGTTCAACTCATTTTCATTCACCTAACAAAACCTTTTCCTTGTCCAATATCCTTCATGTTCCTCAGATAAAACGTAATCTACTTTCTGTTCAAAAATTTTGTCATGATAACAATGTTTTCTTTGAGTTTCATGCTTTTTTTTTTGCTGTGAAGGACAAGTTTACACGCACTACCCTCCTCACGGGTCCAAGTGAACATGGCCTTTATTCCATTCGCCTTCCTTCCATTCAACCAGTCTCCAAAGTCGCTTTCACTGCTGTTCGTGCTCCGGTCCACACATGGCATCAACGGCTTGGGCATCCTCATCCTCAACTTTTAAATTCCATGTTATCAAAATATTGTCTACCAGTTTTGAATAAAAGTTCGAGTACTCCTTGTAATGCTTGTCATGTTGGGAAATCATCGAAACTTTCTTTGTCTACTTCTGATTTTAAGAGTACTTCTGTTTTGGATTTAATTTATTGTGATGTTTGGGGACCGGCTCCCATTACTTCTTATGATGGACACCGTTATTTTTTACTTTGTGTTGATCACTTTACTCGCTATATGTGGATTTTTCCTTTAAAACAAAAATCAGACGTGTTTGCAATTTTTAAACAATTTGTTGCTATGGTTGAACGACAATTTCAATCCAAAGTTAAATCAGTCCAAACAGACTGGGGTGGCGAATTCAGGAATCTCCCCAGTTTTTTCTCCCCACTTGGCATTATCCATCGTCGCTCGTGTCCACACACTAGTGAACAAAATGGCTTCGTTGAACGTCGACATCGCCATGTGGTGGAAACAGGTCTCACCTTACTTGCTCAATCGGGTATTCCATCTCGTTTCTGGCACTTTGCTTTTGACACAGCTGTTTATCTTATAAACCACATGCCATCTCGTACCGCGTCTAATGTGTCTCCTTTTGAGCTTATTTTTTCCCGTCCACCCGACTTCTCTTTTTTGCGTGTCTTTGGTTGTCAATGTTATCCTCACATTCGTCCATACAACCAACACAAGATGGAATTTCGCTCTCTCTCATGTGTGTTTCTTGGGTACAGTCCCGTCCACCATGGCTATCGTTGTCTTGACACCACAACTGATCGCATTTACATTGCGCGTCATGTTCGTTTTAACGAGCTTCATTTTCCTTTTCTACAACCACCCTCCACACAACATATCCCTACTTCACCAGACCCGTATGTCACCAGTTATCCTTCTCCTCCTATGCTATCTGATCCCATGAACCCGACTACTTCACCAGGTTCGCCTACATCTACGAATCAGCCTACAACTCCCCCTATTCGTACTTACAGTCGTCGCCCTAAACAATCATCAATGACCACTCAGCCAGATCCGCCCACCCAAACAAACCCCACCGCTCAAACAACCTCGCCTACCCCATCTACCTCACCCAGCCAACCTGTTCCGTTGGGTCCCACAAACTCTGTTGCTCCGGCTGCCTCTCTTCCACGAACTCGCCCTGCTAATCTTCGACAAAACCCAAAACAACGAGTTCCTTTCAATCCTTCCGCTTATGCTACCTCCATCGCTTCCTCTGAGCTTGAACCCACGACCTTTGCCATTGCTAACAAATCTCCCCAGTGGCGCGGTGCTATGGCTGAAGAATATGCAGCATTACTTCGGAATGGTACCTGGTCTCTTGTCCCACCAGTTCCTAATACTAATGTGGTTGATTGTAAATGGGTATACAAAATTAAACGAGATCAAACAGGTACCATTACTCGTTACAAAGCTCGTTTGGTGGCTAAGGGCTTTAATCAACAACACGGGGTGGACTATCACGAAACATTTAGTCCGGTTGTTAAATCAACTACTATTCGTACAGTTTTGTCCCTTGCTGTGACACAACAGTGGACGCTTCGACAGTTAGATGTTCAAAATGCTTTTTTTGCATGGTGAACTAGCTGAGACAGTTTATTTACGACAACCACAAGGTTTTGTTGATCCACAAAAACCGGATTATGTTTGTTTGCTTCACAAATCTTTATATGGACTCAAGCAAGCTCCTCGCGCTTGGTTCAATCGTTTGACTATGGCATTGCATTCTCTTGGTTTCAAAGGATCTAAAACAGACCCGTCTCTGTTTATTTATTCCTCCAAGGGAACTTTATTATACATGTTGGTTTATGTTGATGATATCATTCTTACAGGGAACAATCCTAGTCTAATTGATCAGGTTATTCACAGTTTGGGTACGACATTTGCTATTCAGGACTTGGGATCTCTTTCTTATTTTTTGGGCGTTGAGGTTGTTCATCAGGGTTCAAATCTGATTCTTTCTCAGCAAAAGTATATCTTGGAATTGCTTCAACGAGCGGGCTTGTCACATGCTAAATCGGTCACATCCCCGATTACCACTACTGCCCATTTATCTCTTGGTGACAGTCCTTTGTATGAGAATCCAGTTCGCTATCGTCAGGTTGTGGGTGCTCTACAGTACGTTACTATCTCTCGCCCAGACATCACTTTTGCTGTTAACAAGGTTTGTCAGTTTATGCATTCCCCAACTGAAAACCATTGGTCGGCCGTCAAACGAATTCTTCGTTATCTTCAGGGCACGTTCACTTATGGACTCTTAATCCAACAGACTTCGGGGTCTACACTACATGCCTATACTGATGTGCATAACTCATCTCTGAATGCCTTTTCGGATGCGGACTGGGCTGGTTGTCCCGATGACCGTCGATCCACCGGGGGATTTGCCATATATCTCGGTTCTAATCTTATTTCATGGTCAGCTAGGAAACAACGAACTGTCTCTCGGTCATCAACTGAAGCTGAGTACAAAGCTTTAGCCGACACAGTTGCTGAACTCACCTGGCTTGAAGCTCTTCTTCAAGAATTACAGGTTCCTATGACATCGGTTCCTGTTTTGTGGTGTGATAACTTAGGTGCTACATACTTATCTGCAAATCCTATTTTTCATGCTCGCACGAAACATGTTGAGGTTGATTTTCACTTTGTTAGAGAAAAGGTTGCTAAAGGAAAACTCTCCGTCCAATTCATCTCTACGCATGATCAGATTGCAGATATTTTTACCAAGCCACTATCGTCACAACGATTTGCTGATTTACGGTCCAAGCTGCAGGTCGTTACTCGGCCTTAGCTTGCGGGGGAATATTAGACAAATATTGATATAGTTTAGTATTAGAAGGATACAATGTGTAAATATATGTCTTATATATACGTGATGTAATTAACATATTATGATACATAATAATACAATTGTTTCCACGTTTATTACGTATTTATATTTCAACTTTTTTAAATTTTATAATGTTCCAAGTTTAACCAAAGACACAAAGATTAAAGAATGGGAATATCAAGACCATTAAACCGTAAGAACTGGTCGTGTTAAAGCCTCTAATCGGTCCGATGAACTTTTATGGTATCAAAGCCATCTGTAAAAGCACGGGTTGAGTTGGGTCGGGTCAGGTTGTTGACCATTTTACAGCCCTAAACCCTGCAAAAGAAGTCATTATCAAGGCAAGCTCAAACCAATTACAATTTTCTTAACAAATACCATATCCGTCATATGCTTGACACAGTTAAGTTAACGTGTTTGTATACAATATTATTAAAACAAACATGCGAAAGAAAACCGTTGTATACACATCCTTACATTCAACACTCTTCACCAGCAAAATTTCTTCTTCTGCAAACATGTAGCAATAAATTTAAACAATAATTATTATTAAAAATATATATTAATATTATTAACCTCAGCTTCAACTCACCCTGAATTTTTTCTCCTCTTGACTGTCGATGTAAGCTAGCAATTCGTCTTGCCTCATCAAAGCTTCATGCAGGGCCTACAAAAGGTGTTTTAAATATAATAAAACATGTTACTTGTAAAATATATCAAAATTGAAACATTATGTGACAGCGTGTTACGGCCCATGATTAGTAGCAGGCGCAACTTCAGTCTGCTGGGCCTCAGTGGGTTCAGTCCAGCAGTCTTGCAGGCTTCCTGAGTTCTCGTTTGGGCCTGCTACTAATCATGGGCTGCACTGGCAGACCCGTAACACAGCGGTTGACATGGATGATATGGTGAATTTAAAAATATAATAAATAAGTTAATTAAATGTGTACCTTTTTGGTAGCAATAAGTTCTGCTTCTAAAGCATCAACACGGCAAACAGCAGCGTTTAGCAATTCCTCTTTCTCATATGGCATCTCCGACGGCTTTACTTTGAGTGTATCAACCTTCTCTTCAAGTTCACCTAATCTTTTCAAAACGGAATTGATAATTTCCGCCTCTTTAAATAAACGAATCGGTGATGGAGGTCGGAATTCCTCCTTAGTTGTCGACGCATCAAAACAAAAATCCTCACTGTTTTGGGCAACCTCGGATGGTGAGTCAGCAACCTTTTTAGTTACACGACTCATGACTGAACTAAACAGGGTGAAAATGGTCATGAACATCGACAAAAGCATCACCCATATCCGAGAATAACCCTTTTGAGCAGCAGGTTCAGTAAGGGTCCCTGTCCCTATTACAGCCAAAATTTTAGAATCAGGTTAACCTCTAATTATTAATGTGTCGATTCGGGTTGCGTTACACCTAGGGGTGTCAATTGTGTCGGATTAGCGAGTTGGTGGGTTGAA